>NC_050533.1:10685235-10701571 GCF_002922805.2 Oryzias melastigma
TACTTTGGGTTATGTTAAGTTTTTGCTCACAACAATTTTAGTTTAGGATGAGTTAAGGAAAAAAAATCACCTTATTAACCCACTGTCTCAAATTTGATCCAAACATTTTGAACATATTGTAACTGTGCTATAAAGATTTAATTTTCAACTTTTTTTTTATTATTTTCATAAAGCAAGTAGCCATGTTAAAAAACAAACAACAATAGATGACGTAATGTAATTGTAAAATTTTTAAAACTAGCTAAACTTGAAGTGTTTTGGAGAATTTGTGGAGGCGGCCATTTTGAAATGAGCAAGAAATGTCCTTCTACTGCCCCTAGTGGGATAATAATGAACTACAAAAAAGTTATAGTTCAATAGTTTTTTGTTTGTTTGTTTGTTTGTTTTTACTCGAGATATAGATAGTATTATTTATAATATGTTTGGTAAAATGGTACATTTTTCCTCACAATTTTAGTTTGATCCACACATTTTAAAGATGTTGTAGCTGTGCTATAAAGAAAAATTTTAACAATGTTTGCATTATTTCAAAACAGCATGTAACCATTAAAAAAACATTAGATGAGGTAATGTCATCCTAAAACTTTGAGAATTCAGTCATTTTTGAAATGAGAAAAATAAAAAATAAAAATAAAAAAACGTCCTTCTGATGCCCTAGGATAATAATGAACAACAAAGCACGTATAGTTAATTTTTTTCTCTCTCGTTATAGATTGTATGAATTATAATACGTTGGGTGATTTGGTGGGTTTTTGTTCGCAACAATTGTAGTTTGATCCACACATTTTTAACATAGTTTAACTGTGCTATAAAGAATTCATTTTTCATTTTTTCAATACAGCAAATAGCCATTTTCAAAAATGAACAACTAAAGAAGAGGTGATTTTATCGCAAATTTTCGCAAATTTGCTGAACTTTCTTTAAGTGTTTTTGAGATTTCACGTGGCGGAAACTTTGAATCGCCCTTCTACTGCCCCTAGTGGAATTATAATGAACTACAAGGAAGAAAAGTTTTCTAAGAAAAGTTTGGATCACAAAGATGTCAGAAACGTGTATATTAAATATGATACAAATTGTTTTACAGGGTACAGAAAATTCAAAAGTAAAATTAAAAATGCATTTGACTAATCTGGAATTTTGCAGCATCTTTGTTTCTGTCATAGCAGCTCTAAAAAATAGAATCTACATATTGATGACTAGATTACTGGACTTCTCCATCCCCTTCCTGTATTGGTCCAGCCAGTCTCTGAGCTCTGAGATCCGGTAGCCCTCGGGACCCCTGCCACCTTGATAAACGACCTTTCCCTCCTGCAGAATGTAAAGTCTGTCGAAAAAGGCTCCGTACGCCGCGTTGGAGGAGTTCTCCATGCTGTCGACCACCACCAGGCAGCCGGGCACCTCCAGGTGCATCAGCTGCGCTGCGTTCAGCCGGTCCTCCAGGCGCCGGTGCTGGGGGATCTGGTAGGGCGCGTCGGTGCTCCTCCAGCCGTCGGAAGGATGCGCCTCCTCGATGTACACCACTAAAGAGTCTGCGATGTCCGCGTTCTGCTGCACGACCCCCTGGAACGCCTTCAGGCGCGCCATGAACGGCGGTCAGGTGCAGCTGCCAAAGTTGAGGATGAGCGGTCTCTTGTCCTTGGCGTAGTCCAGGATCCGGCTGCGCCTCTGGTCCTCCAGATGGACCACTTCGGTGTTGGGCGCTCCGCGCCCCAGGTGCGCCGCTTTCAGAAAGTCCAGCTTGTGTCCGTGCCAGACCGCTTTGAGCGACTCCACGCTGAACAGGCGGTTGGAGTCGGAGATGCACAGAGGAGGATCATCGCCTCCCTGCTCCTTCATCCTCAGAAAAACCCTTTTCCTGATGCAGGAAAAGTCAAGCAGCCAAAACACAACAGCTGCCAGCAGAAAGCGCGGCAGCAGCAGCAGGCACACCAGTGCGTTTTTCAGAGCTTTCACAGTGTTCATCATGTCTGGTTGTGACAGCCCGGACCAGCTTGCTGCGCCACGAGCTCGTGGGTTGAAGTTGGGTTACTTGCAATTTCCTCTGGTTTTATAGCGCCAGCAGATTTGAATGAAAAACACCCCGCCTCCAAACTGGGGCCGAGGCCTCACATGGTGGGGATTACCTTCACGCATCTCAACGGTTAAACGCAGGAGAGCAGTGGATCAGGTCTAGAAAAGTCCAACATCCAGTCAGGATGCCAAGAAATATATGAAAAGGGATGGAAAATCTTCCCCAAAACTTCAAGATTCACATTATTAGTGTTTTACATTTCATAAACCCATGAATAAACTACATTTTTATGGCATTCACTGCAGTATAATTGCTTTTTACCATAAAATTACCCCAAAACATATTTTACAAAAATGACAACATATATATATATATATAATTCAGAAAGGAGTGAATTACATGAAACATAATAAATGCGGTAAATAGGTGTCCCCAAACTACAGATCGGACCCTCCTCCACATTTGACCCGGCTCCCCGAAACACTATCAGACCCTAATGTTTCTTTTTTCTTCTAAATCATAGACGCATCACATAGAGGGTGACTTTTTTTCCAACCTTTGTGCAGTCTAAAATATGACAGGAGATGACGGAGGACATATATAAAGACGGTAAAGCTTAAAATACCTTTTCTGAGTATTTCTTTATTCAAATTATTGTGAATCAGGAGCAGAGAAATTATGAAAACCATTACCTTTTTAAAGCTATAAAATCACTGTTTTTATTCGAACGCTATAAGCTCCGAGCTAATGCTAGCTGACCAGCGATTATTGGTGACGTCATTGAGCGAAAGTGACGTCCAAAATCGGAGACACTATTTTCCATAACTCTCCTTCTGGAGGGCTAAATGAAGGGGAAGGGAGAAGGGAAGAATTCAGATTGGGCCTAAATATGTGTACGTCTTTGTCTTCCTTATCTGAGCTAACCCTAACTGTACGGCTGGACCCCAATATGGCTCGCCATTTTTGTTGCGAGATGGTGTAAACAAAGGGATGATGGGAAGTCAGGGCGGACTTCAGAGGCAAATTTGTTTCCTAGAACAGGGGTGTCCAACTCCAGGATTCAAGGCTCCTACATGTTTTCCAAAAAAAAACCTTTTGATGAAGCTCCTTATTGGCTAATCACACCTGATCCAGGTAATCAGCAGCAAATAATACATGATTTCTGGAGGCCTTGGGTTTGACAGTCATGTGCAATAAAATAACAGATTTCATGATTTGGGCTAAAAATAACTTTATTATGATTAAAAAAAGCACTGGGAACACTGAAATATTATTTATAATTTATTTTTCATCTAGTTTTCCATGCCTCTGTTTGGTGCAGTGCGATTCATTTGTTGTGTTAAGTGGGGGAGATTCCAGGTGGCTCCTCTGTGCTCCTGTCCTTGGCAGTGGACCTCGCCTCTGGCTTCCATATCCCCAGTTCTATCTGGATGAAGCTACACTATTCAGTCATGTAGATAAGCTAATTTAACAGAACATCGTCTAGATCCCTCCTTCATGTGGACTTCCCTGACGTTTCTTCGTTTTTTTCTTCCCAGAATCATTTTTTTAGTAGTATTTCCTTACCGAGTATGATGGTCTTTAGTTTCATCTGTTTAGATTAGCAATCAGCTATTGTTTATATTTTGTGATTGATTTTACGTTTTTGGACAATTACCAGTGTGAAGCCCATTGAGACGACTGTGTTGTGTAATTGAGCTACATAAATAAAACTGAATTGAATGTAACAGATTTATAGCTGATCGGAGTGGGACTTTAAAGGTTTTTTCATTGAAGTTTGAATGAAAAAAAAGGTCAGATATGACAGCAGGTCTGAAAGTTTAAACCGTGACCATTGCACAATTACAAGTTATTTACTCAAAGCAGTCAACCCACTCGCTATTCTATCTACTTTTTCAGTGAATTCTTAAGACTGACTCCACAAATATTTTGGTTCTTTATAGAAGACACTATATTTCTTCCAGCTCAGCCCACAAAGCCAACAATCTGTAGATATTTCACTTGTTTTTGTGTGGTCTGATAACTCCCAGATTTACATTCTGTAAAAAGGGGCCCGGATCATGTTAAATGTGTTCAGGTTGATTTCTAAATGCTCGTAAAACTTGTGTGTGGAAAAAAAAAAAAAAAAGGTGCTTCTGGTGTCTTGTAAGCCTGAGCAGAGCTGCCCTTCTTGCAACCTCACACTTCTCCAAACACATTTTTATTGAAAGTTCCAAAACAAATGTTACATCTGCTTCCTTGAAACCTTTTGCCAAGTTACGCAATTAGTCTAAAAGTACCCATAAACTTCAGCTTTTGACATTACAAGACTAAATGTTCTGCAGCACAAGTTGTTGCTGTTTGTCCTTCAAGCTGACATTATCTGCTTCAGAAAGAGTCTGTTTTGACTGACTTTGCTTTACTGAGTCACAAAATCCTGCTGGGATGCAAAAACGAATAATCATCTTTCAAACTCATCCTTGGTAAAATGAAAAGAAGTTCTGTCATTTTGAAGGACTGTATTTTTAAATAATTTGATGGAGCAAATGAACATTTTTTGTCTCACCTTTACAAAAAATAGTCAAAACTGAGACTAGCTAAAAAATATTTCACCAGAAAAAGTTTCTAAACCATCAGTAATGTTAATTTAATAAAGTGATTTCTCACTTTTTTGTCACTCTACCCACACAATGTTCAAAAGTTACAGTTTGTTGACACTTTTTAAACATTTTATCCAAATGAATGGTTATGTGATGAAGTTGGTACCATAGACAGTACAGAGAGAACTGGACTGATCATCCCTCCCCCTCACGTTCCAAACAGGAAGTACCTGCTGGTCCCAGAAAGCCAAAATCCCATAGAATTTTACTGAGAAATAAGCAGCTGTTCTTGCTCTTTTTAACATGTTCTTGCCAAACCTATTTTTTTTCCTTGATGCATTTTCTTGATCACTAGTTATTTAAGTTATAAACTGGCCAATCAGATGCTTCAATAAGAGCATGTGGAGCCTGCTAAGCCCACCTCAAAACGTTTGATTGAAAGATTCTCTGACCAATCACTTTATACGTCGTTTGGTCCCAAAATGGAGAAATCAAACAATATCTGTACCATGGAAAATGGCGCCTGAATTGACTTAATTTTGTCACAACAGCCTTGTTTTGATCATTTCTATTCATGTCAATAATTGGTACTAAATACTTGGGCCAATTTGAAACCAGTAATGTTTAGAAATGGAATTAACAGAAGGGAAGAATAGAAGTTGTTGGGAATAGCCTATTAAAGTAGTTCAATGATCACATATCATATTTTATAATTTCATTTTTAATTGTTAAAGAGTAACCAAGCTCTAAATCAACTTTTTTTGGCTACTGACCTCATTAATTGGGGCTTTAAAAGTGCTGTCTGTTGGTCATTGCCAATTTTTTAGACAAATTAAAATAAATTTGTTTAATTCTTGAAAATATAGTCAAAAACTGTCTGTGTGCTGCCCCCTACAGGTTGAATAGAGGTAATACATTTTAATTTTGTGATTGGTCAAACCATTTAAGTCCCACATCATTTCAGAAGTCTCACATTATGATCTCCATCTCCAGTAATGATAACAGTCCTGCCCTCAAGCCCCGCCCCTCTGACTGGATTTTCAAATTTCGACTGTGGGTGGAGTCAGCCTCCAACTTCCCTGTTTGGTTACCCTTTAAAGATCCGCTCCAATGAAATTGTGTTTTTGGTGTTGTTATCATGTATTGTTCCATTTTTCCTCATGATCGGGGACATATATGAAAGAATTTAAGAACTGCATTTCTGAGTATTTCTTTATTCAAATCGTGATGGATTGGGAGCAGGTGAAAACTGGTGGTTTGAAAAATCAGTTTGTGACGCACTTGGGTGGGCCAAAGTTTCCGTATGATTCTGATGCATCCGCTTGTTGACAAATATATCCATCAATTTCTTCATCCTCCTCATCTTCATGCCATCTGGCTCGAAAATTGAATGGCTGGAAAGCTTTAATATTGCTCACCGTTTTTTTTTTTTTTGCTATGCTATTGTTAGCTTGGGCTTGTGAAGTATAAAAGCTACCGGAGAAGAGTGTAAACCAGAGGTCTGCAACCTGTGGCTCCAAAGACACATATGTGTCCATTGTGGCTCTTTTATTAAAGTAAAATAAAAAAAAGTTTCTAAATTTAACTATAAAGTAAGAGGGGAGAAAGTAGTAAAGGGGGGAAAAAGTAAACACATTTTTGTGTGTCCTGTACTATACTACAAAAAAATCAATGGACCTCAATAAGCACAACCAGTATTAAGGTGCACCGGATTATTAAGCAAATTTTCTGTTTTAGAAAAAAATTTAGGAATTTTAATTGTGTTCAAAAAATATAGCAGTGGTCACTTAATTGGCTCAGATTTCATTTTGGTTTGTTAGATTTACAATTCTGTCAGAGATGCACCAACAACACTGAAATTATCTATTTTTATTTAATCACTGCTGACATTATACGTGCTACTACTACTTTTGCTGCACTGAGATGATCATATGTGGCAGGGTGTCTTTTATTTTGGAAGGTACTTCTTTCAAAAGTAAAAAAAAAAAGGGGGGCTATCATCATTTTTGTGTTTCATTCATGCAAAATGATCAAATAAATACAAATCAGTGTATTATTTGAAGGGAGACTTTGAGGCTCCTACTGGGATGTAGTGAGCTCCTGCTGCTCTGCAGAAAATATGTCTTAAAAAATGACAGACTTTTACATATTTGCTAAAACTCCATATTCATAATTAAAAAAAACACTTGAAATTATTTTACAAAAATATAGTTGGAGCAGTACTTTAAATCAAGTTTGTAAATCATTTTGTGTTACTGTTGTACAGAAAGTGCTTTATAAATAAAGTTTGATTTGATCATTTTTTGTGGTAAATATTTACAGTTAAGCTGTTATAGGATTACAATAATGTCAAACTGAAAAAAAAAACATATTACGCAACAGGATAGGAAGTGTGTAGATAATTTTTAATGTTAAATTATTGTTTGACATCCACTTTAATCTGATTACAGCTGAAGCCCCGTTTGGTTACCTGGTTAAATGACCCGGTTACATCAATATCCGCCTCATGAAAGAAGGAAATGAAAGTGTTTGATTCTTGGAAAGATTACCTCTACTGTGTCTCAGAAATGTATGTTGTTTGATTCATGATTAGATGGTGAAACTATTAACGCTGAGCAGGAGCTTCACTGAACAGCTCTTCATCCCCGCCTGTTAATCTGCCTCAGTTTAGTTCATTGTCGAAAGTATATCTGTCCTGACATCAAACCCAGATTGTCCCCGGGAAATCTTACCGAGAAACACTCATTTAGACGTGACACCAATAGCACAGCATCAGATTAATGGAAAGGGTGCGTGTCTAAAAGGGGCTGCTGACCTAAGAAACACTTGACCCTGTTTAAGAATACCCAGTCTGAGATGTGCACGGGAATCTAACATTCTAATCACATAAACACCCTCACTTCCAATATTGGATTACACGTTTGTTTGTTTCCTGTGCCAGATGTTGCATAATCAATGTCTGTAAGATGAAAGCTCAAGTTTAAACGGGCAGATCCAAGTCAGATACGGTCGAAACATCTGTTTGGAGCAAAGCGTGACGAGGAAAGAGGCACTGAGACACCGCTTTAAAAAATAATGACATTTTAGTATTTCTGGAACTGTTTGGCTTTTTCATGTATTCACTCTAAATCTGCAGTAGAAAGAAAGCATACCCTCAGTGAATGTCTGTTCATCCATCCAGCAGGGTCACTGGGTTGCTGGAGCCTATCCCAGCAACTGTTTGGTGGACAGTAAATGTTCTCTATAAAAATCAATTCACTGGGCTTGTGCTAGAGCAGGAATCGGCAAAATTTAACAGTAAAAGAGCCATTTGGGCTCATTTTCTACTGATCAAAACCTAGAAGGAGCCGCAAACTCTTCCTTTAGCCTTTTAAAAAATTGGGATTTGCATTCATGACCATCTTTTTTTATGAATTATATCTATTTTTGGCACGAAAAAAGCATTTATATATATATATAAACCTAGCACTTCTCAAAATTGGATTTTTAAAACGTTTTTCCCTTTTACCTTTAGTAGAGGCCAAATTAGCGAAAAAGCTAGCTTGTTTCCTAATTACTAGCTGAACTCCAAATTAGCATAAAATTCCTCAGTAAATTAAATCAGAGAAAAATGTTAGCATGTTGCTAAAATAAAAGCTAAGCTCTAAATTAGTCTAAAAACTCCAGGAGATAACAGATTAGCCAAAGAATTTAGCATATTGCTAAAATATTAGCGTAACTCCAAATTAGTATAAAAAATTTAATTAGAGGCCAAATTAGCCAAAATAAAAAAAGCTAGCTTGTTGCTCAATCACTAGCTGAACTCCTAAATGGCCTAAAATTCCTCTGTAAACTAAACTAGTCAAAAAAGTTAGCCTGCTGCTAAAACAGAAGCTAAACTCTAAATTAGCCTAAAAACCCAGTAGATAACAAATTAGCCAAAAATGTTAGCATGTTGCTAAAATAATAGCTTTTCTCCAAATTTTAGAAAGTTACTATTTTATTTTTCTTCAGCCAGAGAGCCACCATGGAGGGATAGAAGAGCCACATGTGGCTCTGGAGCCGCAGGTTGCAGACCCCAATGCATTTTAAAATAGAAAAAACACGGGATCTGGACAAAAACATACTTAAATCTTGATTGAAAATGACTTTAAAACAGATCATTTTGGAGTTTTTATTTCAAAACTGTGGTTTAATTCTCATTTTAGAGTCATTTTCACCAATGGTTTGATATTCTACAAGGTAAAAATCAAATTTAGGAAAATGTGGTGTTCATGAAATCGCTTGAATACAGAATAACGTTCTGTGCCTGAAGAAAGGTTAATTAGGGCGCCATCTGTGGGGAGACACCTGAACTACTACTACAAAAAAAAACATGAATATAGATAATCAAAATCATTTATTCCAGTTTGGCGGGCCAGATTATGTAGTTTAATGGGCCGTATGTCTGTAGTTTGCACATCCATGCACTATCTGCCCTGAGACCAAAAGATTGTGAGATCCACAGTTAAAGACTCTAAAACTGAGACCACCTTGCTTGCTTAAGAGGTTGGATTGAGGAGTTAAACCCCTAAATGCTCTCTTAGCATGACTGTGTTTACAGCTCCAGAGAGCATGTGTCAAATGGAAAGATCAAACAACACATGTGGGTGTGTGCCGACTAATGAGTTAAAGTCCCACTCTGATCATCTTTTGAACTATTTTAAAAGTGTCTTTTACACAAAAAAATCATTTTCAAAGACAAAGTTTCTGCAGGAGTTCATTAGAAATTCAGGCAGAACTTCCCATCATCCCTCTTTTTACACACTCTCCCACTAGCTTACAGCCCCTCACACCCCCAACCTAACATCAACAAAAATCACGTACAGTTTGTGAGCCAGATGACAGAAAATCAAAGACATTCATGGATCTATTTGTCTGCAAGTGGAAGTATCGGAATGAAGCGGAACAGGGACAGATACAAACTCCTGATTTACAATTTAAAAAAAAAGCAGAAACACAAATGATTAGAAATAATGACAAAAAATGTACAAGAAAATGTTAAAAACTTCTTTAAAAAAAGTAATCTTTGTACTCTACTGACCAGCTATTTTATCTAAAAAGTTTAGACACTTAAAGTCTACAGAGACTATTAAAATAATAAAAGTTTTCACACGATTTTCTTAAAATATCATGAAAAATGACAGCCACAGAAATGAACTAAAAATGTTTGGCCTTTAAGTCATTATTATGACATGTTTAAGAAAACACTTCCAAGCAGGAATTCTTTACACTGATTTAGTGTTCTGGAGAAAAAAATTAAGAGTTTTCATGCTCCTCTGGTACTCAACATCTGGGCAAACCAACACTGGAAAACACCATTCACTGATCTGGTGAGGTTATGAATCAAAAGCTTCCCAGCTCCACAGAATGCACATGGTGTACTGGTTAAGCCCCCAGCTCCTTTTACAGTAAATGGATGTCATATTTGACTGCAGGGTGTCTATAAACCAGACAAGAAAAGGGATTTTCTTCTGTCTCCAGGTCACAGTTGAGGAAATAACTCAAGACTCAGACAGCAGATGGCGGATCAAACGAGGTGAAATCGGTGTGCTGGCTCCAACTGCCCAGGTCAGCTAACTTTATGTCCAAATCCAAGATGTTAGCATGAAAGGGTAACAGTTTGAACAAATGAAGAGGAAAAAATAGTCCAGGAGCAACAACAACAAAAAAAAAAACAATAATTTGGATTAAAAAAAAAAAGTAGGTATTAGGTCATTTAAATAAAAGCGTGAAGGAGAGACTGGAAAGCAAATGAGTTAGAGAACAACACATACACAAAGTGGGTGATGACTGATTACAACCAGGTGTTGCTGCCAAAAACAGTACATACTCAGAACAGCGTAAAGAGGCGCAGAGAATTTAGGAAAATGTGAAAAAAACATAAAAAGATAGCAAAAAAACAGGCTGTTTTTAATGCTAAGTGATGAGTTTCGTTGTACTTTAGATAAAATACGAATAACATGGTAAATACATTAGGGTGCCCTGGTGGAGAAGAAAGGCCGCGGGCTTGATTTCCAGCATCTGCTCATCTGACTCACGTCTGAGTCCAGCTGAGCACAGTTAGAATGAGCTGTCGAGAACACGCCTGACAAGATCTGCTGGTCGGTCTGATGCGATGCTGATGAGAAAACAATCTCAGGTGGAAGATTTCAGGCTGTGGATGTTTGAACAATGATGAGCCCAAACTGGAGATGGAGAATCAAACTCACAGAACATTTTCTGAATGAGAGGTTCAAGGTTTACAGATTTATCAGTACTGTAGGCTGGGTTTTATTTAAAATAAATAAATAAATGCACTAACATTCAGACACTATAAGGAAAAACTAATGTATATTGAAAAAAAAACAGGAAAATATCAGTAAAACAGAATCTTGTGGAACACTAGAAGTAATTTCCAATTTTTAGAGATGTACAAAACTATAAAAATATAATGATAATGTAAGCATGTTTTTAATAAAACTAATATTTTCTTTCATAAAATATTTATCTAAAGAAACTGGTATGGTTAGCCGTTTCATAAACTCTGAGCCAACACTTTCTTTTACATTTATATATATTATCTATTGTTGTTATTTTATTTAAGAATTTATTCAAACATGTAAAAAAAAGTGAGATACATTAAAGGAATAAATTGTAAAAAATGAAAATCAGAAAAAAGAGCACATACATGAATAAAATTGATTATTTTGGAACAACATGGAAAAATGTAAAACCTTGTTTTAAGATGTTCAAGTTATGTTTTTTAACTTCTCGCTGCTTAACGGCTTTATGAACTTTTCTCAAAATAACTAATTTTTTTTCTCATTAATTGCTAGAATTTAGAAAAAAAGAGAATTATCATTAAAATGAGCAAAAATCCTTTTGACAGTAGAAAAACTTGATTTAAGATTCAATTTGCTCTCTATATTTAATTCAATTTGAAAAATGTTATTTTAAATCTTGTCAAATAGGACTGGCATTCATTGTTTTAATTTTGGAAGCAAAATATTAGCTTTTTATTCAAAGAATGGGAGCCAGTTTTACATTTTATGATGATTTATAACCTCTACTAAGATAATATTCCCATTTTGTTCTAAAATAATAATTTCAACTTATTGCACTATTTTTTTTGTCACTTTCACACTCAGTTTGCTTCTGTAGTTTATTTTTTCCTTTTTAAATGCTTGTGTGGAAGTCATTGCTTCTAGATTTTAATAAATTATATGATTTCTTGTTTTACCAAAATGATTAGCTGCACAGACAGAAAATTTCATTCATTTCTAGTGATTTCCTTTCTTTTATTTCTATTTTTAGGTAACCTCTTTTAAATTTCAGCTCACATCTTATAGCCATTCATGGAGCATTTTTAATACACTGCAAAAACGGGTCCCTTAGAAATAGGTACAAAAAAATCTTACTCCAGTTACTACTTGGGGCACACCAGATAGGAACTAAAAAAAAAATTGAAAAAAAAAATGTCCTAAAAATTGAAGTAATAAAATACCACATAGTACCTGTCAGGATTCTGTGCTTTAGGTTTTTTTCTGTTTTCACAGTCTCACAGTGTATTTAAGTGTCAGATTGTCAGGTCATCTGTTCTCTGGTTTCATCCCTGGTTTGTTCTTCCCTGGTTTTGTCATGTTTTATTTAATTAAGTTTAAGTTTCTGCCACCAAGTCTTTTCTCCTACGTTTGGATCCTTCACCACCATCCCTGAGAGTGTCTGGTGAGCATCAGATAGTAACAAAAAAAAAGATTCTGGTTACTAACTGGTGCTCACCAGATGGTACGCATATATATTGCTTCAATTTCAGAAAAAAAGAAAAACTTGTAACATTAGTGGCTCTGTATATTTTTTTTATTAAAGTAAGATTATTTTGCTTTTGAATAATACGATTATTTTTCTTCTAAAACAGAAAACAAGAAAAATTTTCTTTTTTTATCCTCAATCTCTTTTTTTTTAGACTCAGTTTTCTTGGCTTGTTTCCATAAATATAATCTGCTTTCCAACTATCTTTTGTACATATCTTTTGGCACAAATGTACATAAAAACATCCTTATATTCATACCTTAAAATAATCATCTTTGTATTTATATTTAAGTCTTTTCATCCTTGCACACTTTTAAACTCCTCTATCATCTAAGCCCTCTTGAAACCTTCTACATTGTTAACATTGAATATCTTTGAACTTTTATGGAATCTGTGAATTAACTTTTGTTAATAAAGCTTTAAACACAGCCTTTTGTAAAGGATCATATTGATGTATTCTTTGTTTTAATTATTAAAAGAAGTGAAGCTTTATGAGAGCGTAAGCTGCTAAAACGAGCTCTCACCACAGAGTTTGAAACACAGGAGGCTCATTTGGACCTTCTTTGAACATTGTGACTGCGGCCCACTGTTTGACTTTACACAAGATGGATGAGGACTTAGTAATAAGTTGTATAAAGCTGAACGTGATGACAGACTTGTTCTCTATGGCCGCAGCCCTTTTTAGACTGAGAGGCAGAAGCAGGACTTCTAGAGATGACTCATTATTTCTCAATCTGGCGCTTAAAATTTGCTGTATTTTTTTGTATGTATGTTTTCAACATTTTCCTCCCTTTTATTTACCCTCGCTGACACCGTGTTAACACTCCCTCATCCAAAACATATTTATTTCTCCTCAAAACCAGGAAAAAGATGGAAGGGTTTGCTCCTTTTGTTGTGGTGAGGAGGGGAGGTATTCTAACCTTCACGCTTTTTTCTTCTATAAACTTTGCTGGATTCTTGGCAGTTCCTGCAGGTTTATCTGAGGACAATGCAGATCTGGGAAAACAGCACTTTTCCTTGTGCTCGCGTTTGGGAGATGGCAACGTTCCAGAAACCACGAATGATGGAATATCGTAAAGCTAACCCACAAAAAAGATTTATGGTGAGTTTCAGTGTGGGCCCCTTCTCTTTCAAGTCACTAATATCCTTTTTTTGGTTGCACAAGTGGACGAGTTTCAATGCAGTTCAATTCATTCCAATTGAAGTTACCTATAGATTATTATCATTGCATTTGTGGCAAAACATAAAAAAAGTCACTTTGGATTTTCCCAAATATTTGTAAATAATTTGCTCATTAGGAAATAAAGAGAAAAAAAGTCTATAAATGCTCAACATTAGTTGTGGTTTATTTTAATGATCCAAATCACAATAAAAACACAGATTTATTGAATTAAAGTGAAAATGAGAAAATGTTGAATTAATCTGGTTCAGGTGAAACTTTAACAATTTTAGAAGCTGTTAGTTCAGTAAGAAAAATCCAAATCAAAGCTTCTTTTGAGGTGCTTTGTAAAAAAAAAAAAAAAAAAGAGACAATTTCCTAATCAAAATTATATTGAAATCATTTGCAGTCATAAAATCTTATAGTGATGATTTACAAGCACTTAAAAGACTGCATCAACAATTTTGAATGGAGCTTTTTAAGGTTGTTTCAAATGGTAAATACATTCAAATGACATTCATCACTGACATGCAACGTTTTCTGTTTTATTTTGAGTAATACAACGTCTTTCAGTTCTTCATCAGTTTCTTTCATGTTTCTAGAAATAAGAGGTGTGAATATGTGATTGATAGATCCAAACTTCAGAAAATAAGTAAAAAAAAAAAATATATATATATATATATTTCCTTTTCATAATGAAAACTTCACTTTAATAAAGATGGCTCAATTATTCGATTTTTTTAGATGATATTTATTTGCACTTACAGAACATATTCCAAAAATAAAATAAAAACAGGAAACGTAATTCATAAATTTTAGATGTAGGATGAGGATAACACCCATGATATTAGAAATTAGAACCAGTACCC
Organism: Oryzias melastigma; assembly: GCF_002922805.2. Classification (NCBI taxonomy): domain Eukaryota; kingdom Metazoa; phylum Chordata; class Actinopteri; order Beloniformes; family Adrianichthyidae; genus Oryzias; species Oryzias melastigma. Next base: position 10,699,663 of record NC_050533.1, read on the forward strand.
AATAAAATGTAAAAATTGACATAAAATACAATTATACAATTTTATACATTCACAATTAGGCACTTTACACAATCTTAAAAAAAACAAAAGCAAAAAAAATACATTTTATAATACAACCATTTTATTATTAGGACCTTAAAAGTTTCCAGTATGCCATTCATGGCCAAGAACTCCAGAATTGAAGAAGATTTGGCCTCCAAAATTCCTAAAAAGTTAACTTTTCTGATTTTCTGCCACATATTCATCAAAAATAGTTAATAAACTGTAAAAAGCTCGACTATCTCAGCTTACAGACCGATTGTGTAATTCAGCGGAGGTGCTTCAGCAGCGATCAGCTCTAGAAAACCTTTTTTTTGTTTGTTTTAAAAATGCGTCTTTAGACTTTTGTCTGTTAATTAGTGGGCCTATCTGTTTAAGAAAGTTAGAAAATGTTTTTATGAAATATTGTTCGCAATCCAAGTTAGAAGCGGCTGATAGGAAAACTCGGATGACCCAGTTTCATTTACACACGAAACTTGGAGACGTGAAAAGAGTTTCACATCAGATTTGCGTGTAAATGCGGTTTTGTGTGTGAGTATTGGGCGACTTGTACACAATTTTTTAAAGATGTGTGTGTAGTTTGTTTCAAGCTGTTTTAATTTTAAGTTGTGCATGTTTAAATTGTATTTAGCATTTTTTTGTATTTTGTAGTTTTAGTACATCGCACAGTTACACACAAAATGTATTGTATGAGTTATAGAGTAAGAATTATGCACACACAAATCGGATGGAACTATTTTCTCTCTGCAGTTACACGGGTTAGAGTGAGACGTTCAATCTAGACTAATTATGATGTAGAAATATATAAACCAGAAGAGAGGATGCTTTAGAAAACTGTTTGATGATGTGAACTCGTTTATCATGTGAGTCTGCTATATATTTTTAATCCCCCATGCTAAAAAGGTTATGGTAACACAATTGCATACATATTGTGGGACACACGCGCAACTGATTCTAATTATTATTGAGAAAGATGTGTTCATGAAAACAAATGTTTATTTTATGTTTTTTTTTCTGAAGCTCCATAGAAGGTAGGTTGGATGAATGGATTGACTGACTTAGACACAAATCTAATATTTGATTTAGACAATTTTTTAAATCAATTTTAACAGTTTTCTTTAAGATTTAATTTGAACATTTCGGGGGTGGGGAGAAGGAAAACAATGCATTTTACAGAGTACTCCAGGCTTATTTGAAATTTTAAAATTATTTTTAAGCATTCTTTACTCTTAGATTTGTAGATTTGGTCTTAAGAAAAATAATTTCAGTTAGAAATACATTTTCTAGTATGTTATATGTGGATTGTTTAAAATATGACATAAAATATTCTCCAGTTCAGGTGTGACTCAGTTTATCATTATACTATTTTTCCAGGTTTGGATCTTTTAAACACTTTAAAAAACATTTCTTGTTAGATCTTTGGGAGCTAAATTATATTTAATGGCCTGGTCAAAAAAACATTTTGTTCAATTATTGTCAGTCATCGTTTACACGTATGAACAAAATCAGATCCAACAGAGAATCTAAGAACAAACATTTGGCTGCTTCAGTTTGATCTATTTATGTGGTGTAAATGTGAACAATCTTCACGGCGACCGAGAATTCAGACACTTGAGGTTGAGGTGTGGTGGAGGATAAGAGGATAAAACAAAATGACAACTTAAAATCCTGAGAGATGAAAACTGCCTGATTCTCCTCTCTGCTGCCCAGAGAACTTTAAGAGGCGCTGAGTCAATAATATTAGCATAATCTTGTCACTACTGCCAAGTGTGCACAAAAATAGTTTGATGGTGACAGTGTTAATATAGGCTTGGATAGTAGCTCTAATCTGTTGTCAAATTTAATTAAAAAGTTGGTTATTCTTTTCTTA
>NC_050533.1:10701594-10734104 GCF_002922805.2 Oryzias melastigma
GACAACTTAAAATCCTGAGAGATGAAAACTGCCTGATTCTCCTCTCTGCTGCCCAGAGAACTTTAAGAGGCGCTGAGTCAATAATATTGTCACTACTGCCAAGTGTGCACAAAAATAGTTTGATGGTGACAGTGTTAATATAGGCTTGGATAGTAGCTCTTATCTGTTGTCAAATTTAATTAAAAAGTTGGTTATTCTTTTCTTAATAATTGTTCTAATGTTGTCAGGCAGCAGAGAAAGATAAATCTGCAAACAACTCAGGCTAGATTATTTTAAATGTGTTTACCTAAATATGCCATGAGTGAAAAGGGAGTGTGAAATTTTTTATATTTTTCATCTTCAAAATGTTTTATATTCTTAAAGATTTTACTGCAGTTTTTTAGGATGGAGTAAGTGGTTATTTGGGACATTTAAGTCGATTTTTGGGCTGGTATTTCTACGTGAATCAAACTGAAACATGCTACTGTAGTGTGCAGTGGTGATGAGACGATGTTACCCATATTTGGGCTGCAGATGACTTTCTCCGTATATGGGAGCGGACTGCATTGAAACTGTCACCTGGGCGGGATTTGTAAGAACTGTCCCGGCCGTCCAAGGCAAGCTTAGTTTGCAAAATGCCAAACACTATATGACATAAATAATTCATAACGCTGAGGAGGTGACGTTCAAAAAGACGATGGAAGATGACTTTCAGCAACAAGCAGGCACCAAAGGTGAATTATTATTCTGGCTCGCAGCATTCTGTGAAAATTTGCCCCACCACAAACTAAAAAACGTACAAAAATTTGCACACATACCTTTTTGATAGTGAATAACTCCCTAAAAGATGAAAAAAACATTTAAAAAATGTCAAAATCTCTTATGAGGCTCAAAAAAAACCTATAAATAAAACCAAAACACAACTATAAAATAAATAAAAATATCATGGTGGTGGCTCTGGGGTTCAGTTTTTTGCCCACGGACACTTCGACACATGGGCGCACAAGGCGGGAATCGAACGCACAACCTTCTAATCGAGAGTTGAACTCCCTACCACTGCACCACAGCCACCCCAAGCTTGGGAAGGTGGGACATCTGTTACCAGAGTATTATGAAAATGTAATACATGAATCGTTGGCTCAAGCAGAATGAAACAATATGAAATGTGATAGGAAAACAATGGAAATGTGGGCGTGATTAAAAACAGCTTCTGTTGCTAAGGAAATCCAAAAGTTTACTTTTGCTGAACCTTCTAAAAATTACATCTAAATGTCCGTCAACCTCACGAGACTTAAAAATAAAATGGTTGCTATGGAGATAAACCAACAAAAAAGCTGCCATTTTGAAAATGTATTTTTAAATCAATTTATCACATGCAGCATCCTTCACCACAAAAAATCATTAAACATCAGTAAATCATGAACAAAAGATTTTAAAAATGACCTTTTCGATCTGTGACCTAGTCTAAAAGAACCCCTTCTGCCTTTTTTGAGTTGCAGTAAATGGTGAGTTAAAGAGTAACCAAACTCTAAATGATTGAAAATAATCAAACAAATTAAATCAGTTTACTCTCAGGGGTATGTGTGCCAAAAAATATGGAAAATGACATTCTGTGTGCGGCCATTTTTTCCCCCCTCGTCCACATCTGACCAAAATTTATTCTTTGGTTTTTAGGCAACCATGATGATGATTTATTTATCCTTTGTCGTCTTAGTGGGAATGCGTCCGCAAATGTCACCTGGTTAGATTTACAAAATGTCAGCTCCATCTACGGCTTGAAAATGCAATGCTTGTCAAACACGCCCACTGGATCTAAATACTCTTCTCTGACTTTGACGTTTTCACATCCTAACAAGACAGTGAAACAATGACTGACTGAGTTGTGGTTTGCACTAGAATTCAGTTTGACCATAACCTTTTGGAATAAAAAGCACAAAAAAGAACATTGTATACATATATATGTATATTTATTTTTTTCTGTTTCCTCTCCGTCTATTTCTCAATTTTTTTGATAAAAATGGGCTTTTCCTAGCTGTCCTTTTTCCCCTGGTGGTGGTCAGTTCATTTCAAAGGGATGAAATAACTTTTTTATTGCATTTTAAATGAGACTTTTTTTTAATCTCTTGTCATAACGCATTCTATTCACTTATCTGTGAAACTTCATTAGAAAAAGCTGGACACAGACGTTCTCTCTGCAGCTTTAAGGTCTCCTCACAAGCTGTCCTCAGCTGCCCTCTTCGAGTGGTGGTAATGTCGAGCGTGTCAAATGGTTTTCTAATGTGGACTCTTTCACTGCGGCCTGTTTGAGCTTAGCGAGTGACCGCCTGTATACTCTTTAATGCCTGCGGACAGATGGCAACATGGCACGATAAGCGAAGAAAACCTTTGACGTGCACGGCCTCTCTCACACATCCGCCGCCGCCTAAAGCCAACAATTACTGACCTTTTACCGGCTGATGGGCTTTGATTTTAAAGGATAATGAAAGACCTTTAATCATTTTTCATTGCCAAATTAATTTTACATATAGATCCGCTATTAATAATAATACAGCCTATTTTCACACTGTAAGGGGTGATGTGTATTCAAAAGCCCATAAAAGTTCGGATTTATACGAGGTTTATTTGAAAAGCAAATGTCTTGAAGGAGAAACGAACCCCCAGTGCTGCAGAAAGGTTGCAGACTTACCCGTGTTAAACAGGATATCTTTTCTCTGCCCCCAGCTGTCTCTGCAGGATACGATTAAAGCGGAGGGACAAACATCTACTGGCAGTGCTTGTGATGCTGGTCAGGAAGGTAAATCAACACACTGCTGGCTGAGATTATGAGGTGAGCTGAGGATAAAGACGGCATCAGACAGAGAGAGTGGCGGAATCAACTACTGTAAGACAAATCTTATATTTTTGTGTCAGAAAAAATCAAATGTATTTTTAATTTTGAAATTTGAATTGCCAAAATGTGAAATTTTATTTTGATATTACATAAATAAATAATCCATCATCTACGACGGGGTACTATAAATCGTGTAGATTTACGAGATTAAAGTCTAAAGAGTGTCTTGAATGTTAATTGATAACGTTACAAATGTTTGGAAGCATATTGGTTGATTTACGGGTTAATAATGTTCCGTTCATTGATGGGTGGCTGGCAGGATCTCTGCAGATTAAGTCATCGATATCCCAGCTGTCCACTTCCAGTCCTCTTCCTCCAAGAAAGACACGATCTCCTTCAAGCTTGTGTGATGCTTCCATCTGAAGAGTCCCAGTTTTCAGCATTTTTTATGCTTTTATGTTAACGTAACAGACTATTTTCATTCCTCTTTGATGTTTTGTGTTGATACGGGATGTTTCTTTTGGCAGGAGGGGACATTTCTAGCACTTTTCATTCCTCTTTGCTGTTCTTTCACAGTTCTGGGTATGGGATCTGTGCTCCTTATTTTCCATTTTAAACTCAACATTAACGACAGAACCCCAGAAAGCCAAGAGAACCTGGTTGCAGGCAAGATGGTGGCAGAAAATCATTAGCTTGAAACAGGAATTCCACAAGATTTCAGAGTTTAGTGTTGAGGATTAGCTTTAAAGGGTAACCAAACAGGGCTGACTCCACCCACAGCCGAAATGTGAAATTTCACTCAGAGGGGTGGGCCTTGGGAACAAAACTGCTATCATTTCTGGAGCTGCAGACCATGACGCAGCACACAGACATTTTTTGAATATATTTTTAAGAATTAAACAAGTTTATTTGAATTTGTCCAGTTTTTGGAAATGACCAACAAACACTTTTAAAGCCCCATTTATAGAGGTCAACAGACAAAAAAAGTTGACTTAGGGTTTGGTTACCCTTTAAAATGTGGGTAAAGGCTTTATTAATTTAAAAAAATATGTCAACAAAAGCGTTCAGGTTGAGACTTTTATTTCTGAGCTTTAGGTTCAGACCAGTGTTCACGTTTGACCACAGTTAACTTCAACCCGATCAACAAAAATCAGCTTATTCTGTTGTAGAGAAACTTTTATTGTGTAAAAGTGAATAAAGTTGAAGATGATGATACTTATTTTCCCATAACACATAACGGTCAAAGTGGAAGCTAAAAAAATCAGACACCAACTTTAATCAATTTTAAGGTACAACAATATTATTTTTGTTAGAAAAATCACAAAAAATTATGTTTTCTGTTAACCGTCTTTTATTTTGAAGTTGAAGGCTCTTCTTCTGTTTCCTCTCTGGCTCTTTTCTGTAAAAAGAAACTTTCCAAATATTTTTGTTGACTTTCTTGCTTGAGTGTTTTAATTTAGAGACCCCTTTAAGAAAGTAAATGCATTTTCATCACGTGACTAAGAAACTTGGCATGTATCGAGAATGAGTCGGGAGAATCCAGTAGCTTTCCAAAATAAAACTTACTGTAGAATCAGATAAAATGGAGAAAAAATATAGGTTGTGCTTTTTTTTCTGTGTCTTGGTACCAACAGTCCCACAGACTGGTACCAGTATAGCAGAGCTCTCACATGCCTGAGTGTGTGAAATTTGTGCTCCATATTTGACCTTTACTTTGACACTCTAGAACCATTTGGTGGTTCAACCCCCCAATCCAACCCTTTAATACTGGATGACAAGCAGGCAGCCAGTGGGTCCCATTTTAGAGTCTTCAGCATGAACATGGATTTGACCCCTTGACCTTTCAATTTCACGTCAACTTATTATCTTCAGCATTCCACCACAACCACAGCATTTAGAGGTTATTCCACAGCTCAGACATTCGTGTGTTTTGGGGGGTTTCCTCTAGGTTAGAAAACAACACAGTGCTTTTTTTTGTTGTTGTTGTTTCTGTCGAATAGAAGACCTTTGGAAAAAGGTCAAACCGAGACCAAACATAATGGCTGCAGTGTATTTAAGGTCAACTCTGGCATTTTCTCTGAAAGCTGAATGTCCAAACATTTTGTGAATGGTGCACTGCCAAATTACTTCAAATAAAAGGTTCTGCCACACTTGTTAGTAACTGCTGTCTAGCTTTTGTGAAAACAACAATTTTGGTTCGACGTTTTTCTTCCTTCATCTGCATTTTCATGAGTGCCACCATTTGTTTCTGATCTGAAAATATCCAAAATGATACACTGTCATGTTAAGATGCAACAAACACATCAAGAAGGAGGTCACACTCAGCAAAAATCCTACTCTGAATGCTGTTTTCCAGAATATTCTAGCATGCAAACACCGTTTTCACAGCAAAAAATACCCTGTTTTTAACCACTTTTATTATCCCTTTCCATCTGTTTGATGGAGTTAGTAACAAACAGGTTTTTATGTTTAAACTTGATCCATTTGGATCGAGTTTTAAATTGCCGGCTAATAAGCTTTGTGGCTCCACGTGCAAACTATCTAGAGTCGGTTTGTCTGCTTTATTAGCATTATAAATTAGCCAAACTATCTTGTAATAAAATCAGAAAATAACCACACAAACAGTCAGTTTTTCTGCCACTATAAAAGTTTCTACCATGAAATAAAAGTTGATGCAAAATCACGACATTTAGCACTTTTCAGTTGAAGTATTCTCGGAAAAAGCATAAATGAGATTGCTCCTGTTGCTGACACAAAACTAATACAAAAGTCATGGAACGCATTACGAGTCTGACACTCATATAGATTTCAAAGGAAGTAAATAAACAAGAGTAATAAATATTCATTGCTGTTGTAGCAGAACACGGCTATAAAGACAACCACCCAAACAGAAAAGACAAGTGGAGAGTTAAGACACTATAATAAAATGAGTCTTTTTCTTTCTGAAATCTGGATCTTTGCAGAGAATGTAGTGAAATGATAAATAATATTGAAAATAATGAATCAAAAGTGTCTTTTTAACTCTTTAGCAACCCAGTCAAGTAAAATATCTCAAATTGTTTTTGCAGTTTCAGCTCCCACTTTGCCCACCCATGTGCACAGGTGGATACAGGACGACTAGGGAAAGTATCGTTAATAATTTCCAAAATCAGATTTTACACATTTAGACACATTTGTATAGAAATACGTAAATAATCGACATATATTTTTGAAGATTTTTATATTAATCTGATACAGTTCACATACTGTATAATATATTAGTGAAAATACAATGAGATTGTTAATACCATACAGTGTAACATGGATTCTCAAACAGAGAACCTCCAACAATGAATTGTTCAGCATCTCCTGGAGGGCGTTTCAGTTTAGCCACTAGGTGGCGATCAAGCTGTAGCATTACACCTTATTCCAGGAGTAGAGAAATGGCCCTTTACACCAGTGGTCCCCAACCACCAGGCCGTGGAAGAACTAATAAATTATACACCTTTTTTTTTTTTTTTTTTTTTTTTTTAATAAGATGGAAATCTTTTATTTTGAAAATCGACCGGATTCTCTCAATTAGCTTGAGTGCTAAAAGCAGTCTGGCGGTGTGTAACACAAGAAAAGTTGCATGTGGAAGCTTTTGCAAATGGATGGGATACGTTTTTAACCACTCTCGGTATGCATGCTTATATAGGACATGCATATATTCTATGTAATAACCTATTTATTTATTAAAAAAAAAAAGAAAAAAAAGTTTCTGACCATTTTTCAGATGGTCAGAATTTTTTCCTTTTTAAAATGGGACCAAAATGAAGCATTTTATGGTTATTTTCTTGTGTCTTCTACACCATGTCTCATTGTTTTTATATCATTCCAATATAGTGTCACTCTTTACGTACCTAGTACGATAGTAAAAATCCTGCGTATCTCTATGGACCGTGCGTTAGCGGTCCTATGGGAAATTCCCTTACATATTAGCATCAAGCTAGCAGACTTTGGCATTATGCGTCAGATCGATCTCTACTTTTATTGATTGATTATTGATCTATTAAGCTTAGATCGATTTAGATCGATTAATCGATTTTATCAACCCAACCCTATACGGGACGTCTGAGGGCAAAAGAAAAAAGTAATTCTGTGCGAAGCATGCAGGGGGTCTGCACAAAATTTTAAGATCGTAGACCGCTCCGCGAGGCTACGGCCACAGCAATCGCAAGTTTTTCAGCCAATTTGTCACACAATCATATAAAAAATGATCCATGCCTAACATCTACATTCATGACCATGTCAACAATTTGCAAAAACATTAGGAGGCAGCAAGAAATCTTGAAGATTCTGCCGATGCCTCCCCATGGCGCGGTGTCAGTTGTATTTGTGACAGTAGTATAAGCAGTTAAGAAGCAACATTTTTTCTATGAGTATTCTGCAGGTGACAGGTTGTAGCAAACTCTTATACAACACACAATGGTGAAGTGGGTCGAACACAAGTGTGTCATAGGGATTTTTCATTGTTTCACCTCCCTAAACTGTACCGAACTGAGCAAGGTGTTCAATTGATAATAGCGTTATTTAGAAACTATTAAAAAAGAAGGAACTATAGTTCCTATCATCAATATTCCCCCTTTAGAATTGTTGGAGTTGCTACCATTGACTTTAACTAGTGTGATTTCACCCTTAAAAAATGACTTCTGTTCCAACCATTGACTGCATATAGAATTCTGGACTAAGTGACCCCACCTCGTGACCCCACCTCCCCTTGTGTTCCAAATAGGAAGTACCTGCTGGCTCCAAGGAGTCAAAATCCCATAGACTTCTATAGAGAGAGGAATGGTTATTAATGTGTCATTATATTTGTCAGAATAACCATTATCGCTCTTGGCCCCCACCTCAACAGACTTTCAGTTCGAATAGACTTCGAACAAACTTACTCATGATTGGCGAGAGTGGTCGCCATAGAAACGTCGACTCAGACTGACTTGGACCAATTACTGGTTACTGACAATTTCTGGTTCCAACATGGAGTCACCCATAGCACAGAAAAATGGAGACCGAATTTGCTTCATTTTGCTAGTGCTGGAGGTTATGCACTTTCTATGCGTGATGTCACACTCGCTCGGTCCAGTTCTCAATATACACTCAACAGTTCCAACAAAATAAAGTCAATTCAGTTGCCATTTTTCTGCCTCGCCAAGTTGGAACCAGTAATCGTAAGTAAGTATTGATTGGTCCGAGCTGGTTTTCTATGGCAATCATGCTGTCCAATCAGGAGTGAGCTTGATAGAAGACCACACCCCTTCTACTGAAAGCGAGCTCTGGAAAATCAAACATCTACTTTTATTGAGGCATCTGATTGGCCAGTTTATAATTTGTGCTACAGCAAATATATTTTAAAAAAATATGACTAACTAGAACATGTTACAAAAAAAATGGCGGAACAAGAATTGTTTTTCTAATAAACAGAAGGACTGTTTTGTTTCTCAAGAAATCTATGGGAGTTCAGCTTTTTGGACCAGTGGGTACTTCCTATTTGGAACACAAAGGGGGCGGGGTCACTCAGTTCAGTTTTCTTATACAGTCAATTCCTTATTATAAACTGCTGTTTTGCACTTCCCTCCCTATATCCTTGTTCACCATTTCTGCTTCCTCTAGTGCTCCTCCACCTCCCGTCTGCCTCTTCCCTCATTTCCCCCATTCCAGCTATCTACAACAACACACCTCCTCCCTCCCCCTGTCACCCACCCTCCTCTCCTCTTCATTATGGCGTTGGCTCTGTAAGCCCCCCTGATGAATCCTGGCATTACACTCACAATTCAAAAGAATGAAAATGCTGCTTTTTAGACTGCGCCATCAGATCGCCGTCTTTCTCCTTTCATCTGCCTGGACACATTAAGACAAGACATATGAAGCTCTGCAGCAGCTCCCACATGAATCAGACTAAGCCCCCCAGCAGGAACATGTGCTGGCCATTTCAGGTCCAGAATAGAGGAAGAGAGGGACAGATTAACTCGAGCAAAGAGGTGACAAATGCAACAAGTAAAGGTGGAAAACAGGAAGACAGAGGTGAAGTCATCACCACAATTTTTTCTTGAAATTTAATTTTCAAAGAATTAATATAAAAATTGAATAAATTCTCATTTTGGTTACCCAGGAAGTTAGACAACTTTGACAAAAGCAGTCATTAGTTTCTCCCACACACAACCAAACAAACTTTTTTGTTGAAATGAACATGTTCTGTTAGTTCAGTTACATAAGGAGTCCACTTTATTTATGATTCTGTATTTAATGTGTTTGTGTGGGTGGTGAGAAGTTTTTTTGGTAGGGAGGGTACTGAGCAACAACCTACTTACCACCCAATGTGTTAGAGGCATTTTTTTAGAAAAAAAGACCATAAGGAAACATGATAACTGGAGTTTGATTTGCAGAACTCTGAAGTTTCATATCTGTTGGTTTCGCTGCATCTATAGTCTATATATGCAGACTCTGGAGTTCTTTGAGAGCAGCGCTGTTTTAATACAAAAATGTTTAAATCAGACCAGTTTAGTAATTAACAGGTGATGGCAGGAATCTATATTTAGAAAACAGAATTTAAACTGAAGAAAAAAATAAAAAAGGATGTTTGAATGGACAGAATTTTAGCAGCTAATTTACGCAGAACATCAGTCAACAAAAAACACATAAAAAATGTGAATCGGACAAATTAAAATTAAGATTTTGGTAAATTGCTGATAGTACCCCTTAAAAGTCAAGATTCAAAGTGTTTATTGAAACCAGGAAGTTGAGTTCTTAGAGCTGAAATCCATACTTTGTCGTCACACTGTGCCAATAAATAAATAAAAATAGAAATAAATGGAATAAGAAAAAATAACACAAAATAGAGGATGAAAAAACAGCAAATGTAAAAGTTGGATTTAATTTATTTATATGGCACATTGACATGACCACTTTCAAACAATATAACAGCTTTAATATATTAACAGCTCAAAACATTAGAAACTTAAAATGTAAAATAGAATAAAAGCAGAAACACAATAAGGAAACAGTAATCTGGTATTATGTGTCTGATGTGCATTGTGTTCACTGGTTTTCAAGAGGCAGTTAAACGGAGTGTAATGTTTATGAAACAAACTAAAAATGTAATTAATACAAAGGTGCCCAAAATCAACCAGTAGGAAATTAAAAATTTCTTTAAAAAACAAAAAAATGGCTTTAAGAAGTTACTTTTTGTTTTTTTGATTTTTCATACTTTTTTTATTACTGCTGTTAACTATTAACTAAGGGTTTATTAACTGAGCATTTTTTTCTTTAATAAAAAAGCTGTTAAAACAGTCCATAGAAATTTCATGATAAAACAGAAGACAAACACAGAGATTCCTCCTGTTGTCTTTTACTTTGTTGATCCTAACAAGTTTTTTTAAGCTACAAACTGTGTTTTTTAGCATTTATGTAGCATTTTTTTTGATGATAGAAGACAAAAATGAAGCTTAAAATTGAATTTCTTGGTATTTCTTTATTCTAATCACTGTAAATCAGTAGTAGACGAAAAAAGATGTTTGAAAACAGGCTCATTTGTGACGTAGAATACACAATACGTGGGGACACAAGATTCTTGCTCTGAGCTCTCAGCAAAAAAAAAAAAAAAGGGGGAGGTTTGCTCCACCCACAACTCAGGTGAGTTTCTTACGCCGAGTTCACACCAGACGTGTATTTTTATGCGCCGGTCAACAGGCGCTTCTGAGGATATTTAGAGCTTCTAAAATTAGTTTGACATCGTCCATCTTGACTAATCACCAACTGATCTCTGCCTCTCTCTCATTGATTGTGTTTTAGACATCTAAAATCACATCCCGTGCTCCGTAGTCGGCCCACTACATTGATCTGTGTATGTATGTGTGTCTCAGTCTGTGTGTGTCTGTTTATTTTCTTGTGTGTTTACTGTATTTTCATCTCTGCGGTCTGTTTAGAAATAAAGATATGATCGCATTTGCCAATCCCTGTATTTTATTGTGAAAAATTGGTTATATTTTGAAAATTGACCAGATTTTCTTTTGTGTCTTGGAGTAACTGCCTTCCAGGATTGACGTGGATCAGTCACAGCTCACGCAAAAAAATAAACAAGACGTCGAAATGATCGCACTTTCATCTGGTATAAACTACACCATATGTTAACAAAAACTGCTTAATCACAATAAAAAGACCACTGAAAATGCTTTGAAAATAGATCAAAATATGACTGATTTTTAAGGGCAAATAAAAAACCATTTACTCTAATAGATGCTTTAAGATCCCAATGTCATTATTTCAAACAAATAATGTGAAAGAATCAAAGTAAAAAGGCAAAAGCTTTAAAGTTTTGACACCAGATTACCTTTCAGATCCTCATTTAGAGACGTTTCCTGGTTAGTGGTAAAAGCTTGAAAATCCTCCCACATCTTCCTTTTGGAAGTGTCATATTGTGGGACCGCTTTGATAGAAGATAGAATGCAGCTTTGAAAAAAGATAAGGTAAAAACTGTGAAGTTAGGTTGCATTCCAAATATAAAATCTGCTTTTGAACAGATTTTGCAAACTCTTTGCAGGTGCAAAATGTCTTCTAAGGACAACAAAATGAAGGCGGTGCAAAAACCTTTCAGAACTTGACTCAGCTCCAGCTCTTTTTTGTTTAAAAAAAAAAAGAAGAATGAATCAAAATTCCAGCAAGACATCAAGAGAAGCTTGTAGCCGAGTGTCATCATCAGGATTACGTAAGCTTGAAAGCACCCTGTTCTGAACTGTACTTGTTTGACCCTTTGAAATCACGAAGGTCAGACAGAATTTTTCTTTTTTTTAAGGTTTCAAAGCTTGCCTTTGTGTTTCATCAACACCACTATTATCGTCCTCATTTTTAATTAATCAGGCCTCTTTTCTTTTTTTTTTGTGAATATTCATTATAGCTAAGTCATGCAAGCTCAAGTCAGCGGGATCCACAGCTGTGACGCAATGCAGTATTTTTTGCAGTGTAGTTGCCATGGAAAAGTCCCCACCCCCAAGTTGAAGTCCTTATTATGCTTTTAATGAGGATAGTTTTGTTCATGCATGCATCTGTATCAGTGGAAACTTTTGCATCTTTGTCTGCAAGTCCGTCCGGCCTCCTTCTGCTGTGAATTCTAAACTGCTTCTCCTCCATGTATATATTCAGACTCGATATGAGTCTCGTTTGACACTTCTCGGTTCTTACTTGTTGACGTGCTGCGAGCGAGCGAGCGGGCGGGTGGCAGCGGAGCGTAGCGATTCAATGCAGCCCCAGAAAGAGAGGAGGAGAGACACAACGCAGCGATGGGTCTCGGCTGCGTGTTCGCCGTTTTCATCCTTCCAAAGTTCAGGCGAGGACACTCTCTTGCACTTGCTGCCTTGAGATTAGCCACAGTTTCTTAGACACAGCCTTTTTCTCAGGGAGGCTGGAAGAAAACCATGAATTTTAACAGCACAAAACAGATCGCATTTATTAAATAAAACAAAAGATATCTCAATATGGAGGGAATTAACTTTTAGCTTGGATGGGGTGAAGGGTTTTTACACTGAATATGTTGTGGACCTGGAGGGGCCTTTGGGGCACATGGAGGGTCAAGAAAGGAGGAGGCTTAAGAAAAAGAGGGCATTCATCTGAGACTAATAAGGTCTCCGTGGTAATTCTGTTGACACATAATGGCAATGAGGCTATAGGCCTGAGGAAAGATGGCCTGAATTGTAATAAGTATAATAGAAAGCAGAACATACGTGAAAGGGAAGTGCTCTGCATGTATGGAGACACTGTTTGCTACATTCCTGGGTTGTTGACTTCAAGATTTTTGTATTTCAGATGCTAAAAATATATTTTTGGTTTATTTCTGACCTATCATCGAGAGCTGCTCTCCTGTATTCTTGCTCATATTTTCTCTTGTGTCTCACATTAACTGTGCACTATTCCCAGGGGTTTCCATAAAGAATGCAGGGAGGGCCTCTTTCTAGTCTTTCTATAGCCTACAGTATAACACTCTCCGGAAATGTGGGGGTCTGTTTAACCTAAAACAGCTTTCCTAAAGAAAAAAAAAACTACAAGTAAATGAAAAGGGGGAAAAAAAAGGAAAAACGATGAGAAAAAGCTACAGAATGTCAGTTGCTTGGGAGAAGATCCAATCCTCTCTTCTCATTAGTTTTTACCAAACCTGCATGATGCCAAATGAATGTATGAATGTGCTTTTAGGTTGAAGGCAGATTCTTTTTTCGTCTTTTGGATGCTCCCTTTAGGGGTCGGCATAGCAAATCATCTGCTAACCTCCATGTCCTCCTCACACTTACAGCTCCCGCACAACTCCAGCGTACTTTAGGCTTTCTCTGTATCCTGTCGTGGATTTTCTCTAAGTCAGACGCTCTTTGAAGTATCGTTAATCTCAGTTTCAAAAATCACTTTTGCTTTATTGTGGATCACTTTCCAAGAGACACACGTACCTTTACATCTATGCTCAATAATCCATGATCGAAACAATTTTCCCAATTCATCACTCACGGTTTCCACCAGGAAATAGTCATGTCCCTTTCTCCACCAGGAAATAGTCTTCTCCCTTTTCCCTTGACACGGCCAAGACGGGAAATCTGCGATCTACCAATCTTCCAAAATAAGACGCTAATTTATAATTATGTTATCGTTACTATCATAATAGACACAAATTAACTATTCTTATATATATATATATATATATATTAGCTTTTGTGTTGCATTTCAACCAGAAATTCATGTATCCAACAAACTAAAATTAATGAAAGCTAATTCAGTGACCCCTATCTAAGAACCATAAAGAGCAATCAGTCAATTCCTTGAATTGGTTCAAAAACAAAAAAAATATGCCTTATAATCTTATAAGATTATAACTATGACCATTAAAAAATATATACAAAAGTATTTTTTTTTATAATAATACATTTTATATTCTTTATAATGTATCCTCCTTATAACCTTGGTACCAGGTTAGGATACTGCTCTGAGTCCTGAGGGTTGGGGACCCCTGATTAGTGTATGTGTTTTTTCCACTGTCTGTGGCATGGTACCAGACGGCCCTCGGACCGGTACCAGTTCATGGCCTGGAAGTTGGGGACCCCTGATTTCATAGGAACAGGCAAAACGTCAAAAAAAATGACGAGTTGGGGACACCTGAAGCGTCAATAAGTGGCGCGGAGGGGACCAAAACCATACATCTACATGTGACAAGTTGGGAGTGAGAATGCGTTGGACATTCAGAGCTCCAAAATCTGTTTTAGTACGACTGTGGTAACCTACGAAGGATTGATGAATTATTGAAAAGTAATTACAGTCAGGAGCCCCATGGAGTGATTCATTTACTGTCCCACTACTGTTTGTGAATTAATTCAATAAAGTTTGAGTTAGTTTTTCTTTCTTTGGCCTGAACCCATACTGTTGCTCACAAATACTTCTGACGTCAGCTTCCACGGCTATTTCCCATAACTCCATTGACTCATCACTGATGATCACTAACTCAAATATCCTTCTGTCCTCCAGCATCCTCTCATCCTCCAAGCTATTGTTAACCAGTTCAATCAGGAACTCTACTACTACCTCTCCCAAACACTCCCATACCTGCATAGGAGTGTCGTCAGGATCAACCTTTTTCAATGCCGTCCTCACTTCATCCTTTTGGTTACTTCCCGTTCCACAACAAGAAAAACATTCATTTCAATCTTTACTAAATTATCAGGACACATACTTTTTATTGTTTATCTTTCATCGTTGCCAGAATTTTAATACGCCAAGGTCCATCGGAAGACCTTAATCTGGGGCAAAAGTTCACAGGAAGAAACTGAGACGTGCTTGAAAGGGGGCATGCCTTAGTGATTCGCTGGTGCCTCAGCCGCTTCTCATCTTACTCTGAACGAGATGTGACACATTTCCAGTCGAGGCTTGGGACTAATCAAGATGATTTTACTGGAAGTAGCAAAAACGAAAAAAAATCCTTACCGCCGCTCTGAGTCAGTTCACATAAAACGACACACAGTTTTCTGCTTGTGCTCATGTCTATATGTCTTTGAAAATCTATAGTACAGTTAAACCTGAAAGGATTTAGCCTGATTTTATATATTTAGATAAACATTATTGTAAATATGTTCCAGTCTATTGTTAGAGGCACTAAAGTTAGTTTTTCCAGAGAATTGATCCCCAACTTTTCCAGCCTGGAATATAAAGGATTAAAAAAAGTGAAATATTTATGGACAAATCATTAGTTATTAAATATAATTAGGTTTGCAGTTTATTATAAAATAATAGTAAATTAACAGTAGTTGCCTAAAACTATGTTAATTTTTAAAATTTAAAATCCTCAATTTGTTCTTATTTTTTTCTCCCATTTTTGATCCTGATTGTTGATATTTTTTTCTTTTTAAATCTAAACTGCATTAAATGAGGATTTGAGTGGTTGAAGTCAACTTTTAATAATATCAGAGGAACATTGACATTAAAAGTCTAACTGCATCACACCTTTCATGTGAAAAACACTTCAAGTTTGTTCCAAATGTCAGCCCTCATTGCACTTCTATAGGCGACCCCCCCACTCTTCCCCACCTGCATTTAAATCTTGAACTCTCTCGGCTCCTCAGAATGACTTGAAGTCCTCTTCATCACAACTATTTTTCTGGGGTTTTTGCAAGAGTGCCCCAGAGCATTCTTGAGGCTGACTTTATGCACCGTTTTCTGCCTTTCAGGGTTAAAGTGTCAAAAATTGCATTTCACAATAACTTTGTTGTGTATTCTTTATAATTGTCTGGTTTTATATGGGAAGGAAAGAAAATGAGAGTTGGCCCTGAGGTGCAGAGATGCCCCTGTTTCTGCAGTTGTATTTTATTTTTTTATTTTTTCATTGCAAGTGGGAAAGTAAAGTGATTAGATTGACACAACTAAAGTTTTCTGGCTTATTTAAAAAAAAAGATCCTTCATTCTCTTCGTTCATTGATATGATCACTTATATTTATAGGTTTTGTATTACAAACTGTTTAATTTTGACAATAGATAAATATAGTTTTCAGTTCTTTAGTCCATTTGAGTTTTCTCTTTTTATCAGAACTGTAGTTTGTTTTGGGAAAAATGGGGGCTTGTCCGGGATTATACATATTTAGAATTTACAAAAGAGGGGAAAAAACTGACACTAAATCAGTCCATGCCCAGCAGCGCCTGCAAGACAAGTAATCACATCAAATTCATGGTTAACTCAATCAGTCAGACAGTTGAAAACTAGTGTCAATGTTCCAGTTTCTGTGCTTACAGGAGCCCGGGGTCAAAGCAAGGGCTTAGTGTAATTCTCTAGCACAACAGGATTTGTATTAGTCCTGAAAAGGGTCAGTGAGGTTAAGAGCTGCTAAGTAGTAGTGTCTAAATCCTTCCTAAGCTCAGCCACCACAACGCTGGGCTGCCAACAGTCCTCCGGACTCATTTTCCCCTACGACCGGGTTGCGACGAGTAAGATAGTACCAAACACATGTGCGAGTCCGTTAAATCCCCACCGGATTTCCGGGGGAAATAACCCACCGCACTTGGATTACATTGTATATCCGTAGAGTTTGGTGGGTTTAGTGTCTATTCTTTAGATTTAATCACTTGTTTACTATAATTTCATAGGGTCAATTTGATTCACAAAGCTTAACTACCTTACAGTACGTTTGACTGAAGTCACTTTTCTATCCAACAAGTTTTTTTTTCATAAATTAGGCTTAAATTCTATCAAATATAGTAAGGCTATAAATGCTTTTAAGGCTTTATCTAAATTAGAATCCATAAAACTGACTAGAAGATTTTAGGATGTTTTAATTTAGGACAGATTACTATTTAGCTTTTGACACGCCCTGGCAGAAGTCAAGACACGCACAGTGGCCGAGGTAAGGTATTGACCGAGTTTCTAAAAGGACCTTCGCGTCAGGTCACTGCAATCTCATTAGATCACGAAGTAGTCCCGCTTTAATACGGTAGTGAGTCAAGGATGTGGTTTCACTGCTCACTTTGACGACCATTTTATAGAGCTGAAAAACATGCTATTTTATACCATCATTATGTAGAAAATACAAAAAAAGTATTTAATTTTATTTCCAAAAACAACATTTTTGACATCATCCTAGCTGGACTTTATGTTTGTTTAGGAAAGAGCGATTGGCCGAGTTCTTTATAGGGAGAACACTCTAAAGAAGGGGCCAAACTGCACACTTTCTTGAAAGTTACACAAACAGCAAATCTTCTGCTGATATAAACAAGTGATTTCGCTCCTCTTTTTTCAGCTAACAGTTTTTGCTGTTACAGAGCAGACGCCATATGAGGACTTTACAGGAGTTCTGCTCTTGAACCTCTTGTGAAGTGCAATAGAGCACAATTCTATCTTAACGTTTATGAGAAAAAAAGTGTCTGGTCTTTTGTAGAGTATGAATCAGCCTTGAAGTATTCTTATTAAGAAGCAAAAAAAAAAAAATCAGTACAATTCCAACAGGAGGTCGAGTTTTCTTAACCTCCACGAATTACTGAAAACCTGACAGCTTCACCGCATTGAAAGAGCAGCAGCAGCAAGAATCCTGACCAGAACCAGGAAACATTTATCAATAAGTCTGGTTGAAACACACAATTATTTTAAGACTGTATTGTTAGCTTAAAGAGAACATTTGGACAATCACAGTTGTGCTGTATAACCTCAGGAAATCATTATACTCAGAAGAAAAATATGCTTTTTACAGACCTACACAATGAACTTAGTGTTTTTAATGAAATGACAGCAAGGATCACAATCATAGTAACAGTAAAATATTGATCTTATTGTGTAAAATATCACGAGATGTGAATCTTTGTATAAAACTTCAAGTTTGTCTTTTCTGTTAAAACATTCAACTTGACAAAGCTGCCCTGATTTTTTAAATGACAAATAGTTGTAGATATATAAGTTTATGACCTTTTAAGGACTAGAGTATTTTATGATTCTCAAAGTAAGAGCATTTCTACTCATAATTTTACAATATGTTGTGTTTTTCATTGACATCTAACATTTATTAGCAAGTAAAAATCCCAATATAGAATATGATGGTTGCTAACCAGTTATTTGAATGTTTTTCTCAACTAAAATATATTTTCTTTAAAGATAATAATAATTTTATTAATGCTTTTTATCACTGTGTTTTTTTGGGAATTTTTTGAATGTTAAAGTTAATCCCTTATCATGACACTGCCACCACAGTTTCTAAACATAAGATTAAATTTCTGCTATTTTTTCTTTTTTTTTTTTTGCTTTATTCTACAAATTTAGTTTAGATTTTTCCCTAATCTGTAATGTTTGGATTCTTCGACTTCAACTTTGTTGAATGTTTTCCTTTTTTTACCTGAAGATGTTTTTTGTGTGAATTTTAACAACTTTTTTTCTACCTTTTATTTCTTGTCTCTGTGGAAAGTTCCTGATTTTCGGTGTCAAATTTAAATTGTCTTCCTTGTTAAGTTAACTATTTTAGCCGACACAATAGACGCAAAAGTACATTGACAGTTTAAAACTTAGTTTCTCTGTAGATCAACAGGTAAAAATTATCATAATTTATGAGCACTTGTCTTAAAAGAAAAATCTATATTTGTCTGTTTGAATGTATTTCTGCAAAATTATTTTACGCTGATCAGTGCAAAATCAGACGAAAAAATAGATTCTTAGATTCATATCCTTATACATGCAATGCAAACAATGAAATGTTCCCATAATTTGACATTGGTAACTTATTAATGACAATCAACAGAGAGAGATGAACAAAGTATGTCACATAATCCACCAAATTAATAGATTTTAAGCTTTTCTCCTTTTATGAGCTTTGTGGTTTTCAAAAATAGGCAAATAAGCTGACAGTTGTTAAAAATACCCAGGAAAGATGTTTTAGATCAGCAATTCCAATAAAATAAAAATAAATAAACAGCTACAATGATGGAGTTTGAGAACCTTGACATAAACTTTGGAGATTTTTCTTTAACTTTATCTTTCAGAAAGTACTTCTTTTCCCTCCATGTGCAAGGACCATGTCCTTTATAAAGTTATCACAAAGCTTGCTGAAATGAAAATTTAATGAGTTGTTTTGTCACTTTTTGAAACGTATCCTTCTGAGATCAAGAATAAAATCTAAAGTCTAAAAGATTCAACAACTTCCATATCATTTTCTGCTACAACATTAACTACTTATTGCATCTTGTGGTGAAGTATGATGAGAACTCTCACCTCACAACCTCTTTATATGTTTTCCATTCTACTCCATTTGAAAAATACCCCCCAAATTATATAAGTTTTTCACTAAAAGAGAACATTTTTATCATAGTTCAAGCATTTCAGTGAGCAGAATGTTAAAATTTGCATGGTTTTTCTTTATCTTGTTTTGTCAGATAAAGTAGCTTTGATATGCGCGGTCAAACACAATCAGATGCTCGATAAATGTCAAAAGAACTTTAATTTTTGCCTTGTTTGACAGAACATTTCAAAATCCCGGTCTACAGTGCATCCTTTACAGTGCTGATTGTTTATCCAGAGCAGATTTACCTCAGATGAACCAAAGTATTTGGCTGCGGGTCAGACGTGGGCGAAACAGAGAAAGAGACGGAGAGAAAAAAGGAGAGAGACGGCTGTGAGCAATCTGAGCAGAGGAAGCAGGAGGTTGATTTATAATTAGAGTGAATGTCTGTTCAATACCCCCGCTGTTCTGGTGATGGCTCCATTGCATAGAGAGGCGGCTTTGCTGCTGTGAACTTAATTTGAATTCGGAGGCACCACACATCTTCCAGCGCTTAGCGTTGAGGATTTATGGATTTAGCATTTTAGGGAAAGTAAAGACTTAGAGATTCTTTATATCAAAGCACAAACTTCATCTGGGTTTGTATATTAACAGCTTATTAATAAACATTAGAATTTTGAATGTTAAAAAAGGTCATTTTATCGTTTGTGTAACAAGTAAAATAATTTCGGTTCGAGGACTAATCTTGTTTTAATCCCAACAAATGTTTAAATTTCATAATTGCTGTCAGCTAAATGTATGCTGGCATGTAAAACAGTGAGGATGTCATTAATGACTGCCTCCCTCCACCACCCTCTAGTAGTCTCAGTAGCTCGCAGAGTCATTTGGATTAAGACGGAATTGCATCAGCAATCAGGGAGCCAATTGACTTCCATTAAAATGTGACTTTAAAAAACACGACACACAAGCAAATTTAATTTTTTTTAATAAAAATGTTGTTTTTAAAGACACATTGATCATGTTTTGAGCTATTTACAAAGCGGTCCTTTTTTAAAAAAAATATATAATTTAGCCATTTTTAGCGAAAAATAGTTTCTTTTTAGCTCGTAGTTTCAGCAGAGCGGCTCAAAGCAACCCCGCCCCCTTTCCCTCTCTGTTATTGAGAGCACTCTGTTCCTACCCTGCTAGCCCTTTATACCCCCAACCAGTGTAACAAAAATGGCGAGCAAAATTGGAGCTTATCAGCTGTACAGTTTGAGCAGATGCCGCTCAGACGAAGAAAACAAAGATAGATCTTTTTGTCAGCAAGTATATCCATCAGAATGGAGCAGAGCAGGGAGCTTGTGACTCCGCCCACCGTATGTTCTACATCACAGCTACAAGCTTTTTCAAACTTCATTTTTTGTTGTCTGCTCCTGATTCACAATGATTTAAATAAAGAAATACTCAGACATATGATTTAAAGGGGCCATACCATGAAAATTCTACTTTTTGAGCTTTAAATTGCATTATAGTGTTCATTCCTCTCTATAAAGAACCCCAAAGTGATATTTTGATCCATTCGTGTATTTATTAGTAATCTTCTAAAAACCTGCGGTCTCAGCAGCGGCCCCTCCCATACCCACAAAAACGAGCAGGTCCTATTAACCGCCCCCTCCAGGAAGAGTCTGCTCTGCCAGCACCGTCCCCAGTCTAACTCCAACACTCAATTTCCCCACTGAGCTAGCAGTGATCAGCAAAAAATTATCATTTTAGATGCAGAATATCTTATACTTTCCAATTGTGTCTTGTCTTCAATAAATTCCAGCTCAAACAGGTGTTCGTTACTTTAGACGCGGGGATGCTTTAAGACCCCCATCTCTCCCCCTGTCGGGCACAGTTGTGCAGAAGCTGAGTGCATGATAAACATTCAACACTCATGCTGCAGCAAATTCGGGCTCAAAATGTGTAAAACTGGATTGATCCAATATTACTCACCATTGTTTTTGCACCGATAATGTTAGCTTGAAGCTATAAGCTCGCTTTTGAGTGTGCTAACAGATCTCTTAGCAACAGCGACGGGGAAGGGGGCGGGTTACTCTGTGTCGACAGTCCTACCCACAACCCAGAGTAGTACTTAATGAGCTACTGCCACTGTGCAGAAAATGTCTTTAAAAACAACAAAGGGTTTTTGATTTTGGCTAAAACTGCATAACCATGATCAAAAGAACACTGAGAAGGATTTTACAATAGGAAAAAAATGGTTAGAGTGGGACTTTAAAGTTGTAAATAAATGTCTTTTAGTTGTTTAAACAATGCTTGGATTATTTAGATTGAGTACATTTAACCTCACTGCACTCTCATGAGACACTGTGGAGACTTAACCCTACTAAGCTAATACTGTAATTGTGTTTTTGATGTTTTAAAATGTGTTTAAGGTCATATATATAAATGACCTCAAAGACATTTTTAAAACATCATATATATATATATATATATATATATATATATACAAAATTGCCATATATATATATATATATATATATATATAAAAAGCAATTTTGGAAAGGCAATTTTGAAAAAGAGCTTGTAAAACATGCTGGGCGAAGTTTCTCTGAAATGCTGTCCATCCCTCCATTGTGATCCATCCACTTGTACACAAATAGATCTATAGAGAAACTATGAAGAAAAACTCTTCAGAAACTACTGAATGTCCTAGAAAACAACACAAGTTTTGGGGGTTTTGTCTAAAAACATAGTAATTATAAAGAAAAGACCATTATGAATGCTTTTGCAATAGATCAAAAGGCGATGGAAGAGGTTTTTTAAATGACCCCACATAAAAAGTTTCAACTAAACCATCAAATTTCCAATTGTTTCGCTGTGAAAAGAAACACGGTCAGTTCTTCAGAGTCTTCATGCCACCCAAAACGGCTGTTTGTTTTAGCCTTCTGCAGCCGTCCTTAAGTGGCCATAATAGCTTAATGTATGTTCCTGTTTGTGTTGTGGCACAATTTCAGCACACAAACATCCACAACATACATTCTCTGTTATTATGGTAGATTATTGCCAGCATTCCAGCGGCTTGAGTTGTGTATGCGTGTTGTTTGAAAAGTTTTCTCAACAAACCTCCGCCTCTTCAAAGAGACACGTACACATTTAATAACCATATACACACAACGAGGAAAGACAGTTGGGGCATAAATGAACTTGCCATCCTTCTCATCGTTAAACGCCTCAAATCAGACTCTTCAAAAAGGAAAATGGTACCCCTTCACAGTTGATAAAAGACTCAAACTTTTCATCTGAATGGCAGAATGACTCCAGCTTTCAGTTCAACGTACACTCCCAATCTGAAATTATCAGTATGTTATGTAGGATGTATATAATTCTACAAACATGCTCATTATATCATCATGTGGTGTCACTGTGAACAGCTTGCCTTCTTATTATGTGGTAGATGAAAGCCAATAGTCAAGCGATAGCCACAAAGCAGCGCACGTACACATGCCATGCCCTCAGATGTTTTCTCCTTGTAAAGTTTGCCAGCTTCCATATGATTACAGAAGGAAGCGTTCCTTTAACGCTCCGTTTTATCTGCAGACCGGACAGTGATGAAGCAGACGGGTGAGACACGTGGAGGCCCGCAGAACGTGTCCTGGAGCTCAAGCGTGGACAGTGAAGCATAACGAGAGGTCAACAGGAAGCAAAGATCTGGAAAAAACATCAGGCGGAGAATGCGGGACTTTATCTGCTACACATATATCAACAAATAAAGATAAACTGGATCATTAAAACTCAGATTTGCCTGCATCAGCATCACTACAGAACCATTTTTTGGGGATAAATAAGAACACTGTATTGACATATATACCGTATACATATATATGCGGTATATATAGATATACACAATAAACCTATACTGTATATATATATATATATATATATATATATATATATATATATATATATATATATATATAAGTGTGTGTGTATATTTAAATATATATTTATTTATTTATTAATATCATAAATAGATATACACTGTGTACACACACATATATATAATTATAGACACACACATATATATAACTTTCAGTATTTTTAATTTACTGAATAATGGATTGGATGGATTTCTGTAATTACTGCCAGAGATACTTCTTGTTGTCTATTTTTGAAGCATGAAAATTTGAGTCAAATATGTTTTACGTGTTTACCCTAATTTTAATACAGATATGGAACAAACAAGTAAAAACAGTGCTATGTTATCCACAGCAGATGTTTTTTTTATTTTTACAGAATCGATATGGGATTTCCAAGTAATGCCCTCATCATTGATGAAACCCAGAAATCTAATTTCATTCACTCTGTCAATTTCAATTCCAATTAAAATATTTGTGTTTGTTGCTAAATATTATGAATGATGGTGTTTTTTTTTGTTAGTGTAGTAATAATTTATTTACATCAAACCATTGTTCCATTATTTCATTCTAAATGATCACCGTCATGAAAGAGTGTTGTGTTGTCAACAAAAAAAAAGATGCATTTTAATCTTTTAGATGGATTAACAATGTTTTTTGTTTACAGATTGAATAACTTTGGTCCTAGGACAGACCCTTGTGGTACTCCACAGGTTAAATTGTGAGTTAAGTGTTTATATGTATATATATATATATATATATATATATATATAATGTAATGATTGTGCTACTTCTTTTTTTTGTTCTTGGCATTATATTTCCGTTGGAATGTGCAGTTCACTGCAAATCTCCCCTGTAGCCTGAGGCAACTGGATTGAGACTTTTAATTTAATGAATTTCAATTACTGACAACACCGAGACCAGTTTAGCGAATATATTTTAGTGGTAATTTTTGTGTGACTGATTAGGTTTTGCCATCAATACTATAATGTTGATGTCTTTTTAAGTAGTTCATTTATCTTCTTTGGTCTTTCCTGGCTGATTTGAAGTGTAATTTTAGGTCTCACAGGGAAAGAAAATCAAAGCACATTTTTTTAAAGCTCATTTATTGTACTGTGGGTTGTTGGCTAAACCTTTTTAGTACACGTTGTTCTCTCTTTGTTGACAGTGTAATTGCCTTTTTGTACTATAGGACTTTTACTGAATCTGCAGTTTGGATTTATTTAACTTTTTTTTCTTCTTTAAATTTTCCCCAACTTTTTAGTAGAAACAAATCTAAAATTTAAAGAGAAAAAAATGTTGTGATATTATATTGTGAAAACCCTTTGGACATCTATTAGGTGCCAAGAGCACTAAAGAGCTTGCACTGTTAATGAGTTGTTTTCAAACCTTAGCTGACTGAAGTTAATGAGATGGGGCACATCGCTTGAAAACGAGGGATAAGCCGCTCTTTATTCCAAGAAAGTCTGTGATAGACAGAGAGCCAGTTGAGTGTCTGAAGCACCTGATGAGATTATCCTGCTGTGAGTGTGGTGGCACTTTAGGACACGGTCGTCACCCCAAAGCTCACCTCAGCTGCCCTTTCCTCCATGTCTCATATCAGATTCATCCAGCGCCTGAGCTGTGATAGCTGCAGTTACAGCACCCCCTGTTGGAACAAGATAGAACTGCAACTTAGATGCTTCAGAATTCTCACAGGCCACTTAGTTTCTAAAGCTCCTGGTTTTAAAAAATAGACTTTAAAAGATTAATAGTATATAGTATAGGGGGATTAACAACATAAATTCTTGGAGATAGTAAAAATGTAATTTTGATAATAGCTAATCAGGTAAAAGAAAATTGCACCTAGTTGTAAAGGATAATTCATTAGCTTTTGTCATTTCAATAGAAAAAAAAGTTGAGTTTTTGACATTAAAGCTAAAGCTAATTATCATATAAATAGAATCTGTACATATGCATTTGATTTTTAATTATTAGACATAGTAAAATGTAAACAAAGGAGAAACAACTCTAATATATATATATAAAATACCACAAAGGCAAATAAAAACAGTTTTGCTAAACTGGATTTAAAGTAATTAAATCTTTCTTTTATTCGACTCAGTTTCAAAGAGAAAACAGGAATTTACAACAAGTCATTTCAAGCACTTTTAAAAGAACTGAAAAGTAAAATCATGAGTCCACTTTGCCCCTCATAAAACTTTTTTATGATCCAATTTGTACATTAAAATGTTTACTTAGCTCTAACTGCTGCCAAAATATGCAGAGTTTGAAAATGAGAAATTTACATGAAATGTACAAGCCAAGTTTTGCTTAACAGAAAATACTTTGAAAAAAAAAAATCAAAAAGTTGACTAAGAACAAAAGCTTTGGCCCTTTTGTGGTCTGAATCCTTGAAGTGTGTTCTTAGAATCAGAAAAGGAAAGAAATAAACAGTATTTGCAGCCATTATTGATGCACATCCTTCTGGGAAAATACTTGACGTCATTCTAAGTGAGAATTCTGTTATTCTACAAAGTCAGGCATTTCACAACACAAGCGATAAACTCTTTCAATGTGTACAACAATGCAACAAACAAGAATAACCTTGTAGACTCAACGTGGGAGTTCGCTATGATTTCAAGGAATCTTTGATTTTAGAGAGAAAAATTTTTGGAAATAATCAAGAAAGCAGCTTATAAAATGCTTGGCATCACATTCAAATAAATATCTCATGTTTGCGTTAATCCAAAAGAGTAATTTACCTAATTCTAAGAGGTAGATGATCCATGAAAAATTCCAATATATTTTTTCTGTTTTCTAGGCCACAGGATTACTCCATTCCAGCACGGAGTGTATCTAATCTCCAGTTGCATGGTGGTATTATCCAGCGCCGCTTGGAGTGCATGAGGGGAAAGCATACCTTATTGATTAAATCTTGTCAATGGGGCTCAACCTTTAGAAAACATGATATGCTGTCCGTGTGTGAGTTCATGAATGTTTCTCAGGGAGCAAAAATCAAGGCTTTATCCTTTTTTATTACCTTACAATAAACATAGCTGTTTAAGTTGTCATAATATGTGGTTTTAATGGCATTTTTAACTTGTTCTTGTGGCAGTTTTCTGATGATGGAAGACATATATGAAGAAAATTAAGATTAAAAAATGCATTTCTGGTTATTTCTTTATTCAAATCACTGTGAATCGGGAGCAGATGAAAAACTGCAGCTGGAAAAAGCTTGTACAAGTTACCATGGCGACCCAGAATCTCAATTCTTTGCTCCATTCTGATTCATCTACTACTGGTCGACTGGATCCATGTACGTCTTCGTTTCCTCCCCCATAGCTGGCATCAGGCTCAAAATGAGGGATGATGGAAAGTGGGGGCGGGTTTACTCTGTACCAAAAGCCCCGCCCACAACTCAGAGGTGAATTTCTAATGAACTATTGGCACCCTGCCGAAACTATTTTATCCTAAAAACGTCATAATCATAATCAAATACTCCAAAAAAAAAAAGTATAAATCGTACAAAAATGATTTAAATTATTGATTTTATTGTCAAAAATAACAGTTAGCTATATTTCTTTATGCTAAGATATAAAATATCTGTAGAAAATGCTGTCATTTCTTTCCCTCTCTGAGTAGGTTGTAGCGGTTTCTGGCAGCCTGCTATGTTCTCCAGATGGTTGCTGTGTTCTCCTTTAGCAGTCTGTGAGTCTTGGCTCTCTGCCTTTTGTGAGTAAGGCAGGGCAGGTGAGGACAGCTTGGCAACAGAAGACTGTAAAACACAATCCAGGGAAGCTGCTGTGGGCTTTCAGTCAGCATGCTGGATCAGTGTGAATTAAGGCTGATGCTGCACTCATTTCTCCAACATATCCGTGCTGTTATCCTCAAATATGAAAAGAAATCTAAACATTTGCTTTTATTTTTTTCTTCCATCAATTTCCTTTGCTGAGCTATTGCTAATCTTTCCATCCAACCCCCCACCTTCTATTCCCAAACTTGATATTAAGTTCCAAATATTGCAGTTCCTCAAAATACCACTAGAGGCAGGTTCTTGTTCTCTATCCCAGCCAGCAAGGCAAAGCAGGCCCCATATGTATTGGTGATTGGAGAGTAGGGTTGATTGGACAGCATTGGGTGGCTGTGCTGCAGCGGTAGAGCGGTTGAATCCTGATCAGAAGATTGCGGGTTTGATTCCCGCCTTGCCTGCCCATGTGTCAGAGTGTCTTATTTAGTTGTTTTTTTTAAGTATTCCTCTATATATGGAGGCCTTCCACTCTCCAATCCCTTTGTGGCAACACCTTTACTCTTTGTAATATTGAAATTTAATACTATCAATGCACCTGGAGATAAGCTACAACCGTCACAGAAACATTGGGTCAAAAAAATAAAAACAGGAAACAGGAAGTAATTCGTGCACATTGTGTTAAAAAAAAGGAAACTCTTAATCCTCTAATTCCAAAATGGATTCTACCTGTGAAAATGATTTGCATTGTAGCAATCTCTCACAAACAGAACAAAATAAATCTAAGATTAAATTAAATTTAGTAAAAAAGGCTATATACAAAAAATAAATAAATACAAATAAATTAAATGGCTTCTAAGTGAACCTTTCAAATTCCAGTTGCCTTGTGTAACTTGAACAAAAGTTCTGCTTTTCTTAAAGAGTTGCCCAGAAAAAAAATATTTTATCTCTAAATAACACATCAAGCTCTGGTTCCAAATGCTCTAAAAAGATTTGGGTAAAAAACACAAAACTTGTGAAGAAACATACTTAGTTAGCAAAAATAATAATAATAATAAAAAAATAAAAAGGAAAAACAGCGTAAAATATACTGTTTCGCATGGTGGCAAAAGAATCATAATTGAAATTGTACCAGTACCAGTGCAATGTTGATAACAAAATGTTAAATTTTAACGACTAAACAAAGTAAATAGCATCAAACTGCACTGCAAATCTAAAAGAGAAAAGATTCAAGTTTTAGGAAGAAATTAAGAAATATATAAACATAAATTGATCAGAAGTTCCTGCTTTTTGTGTTTGAGCATAACTCAAGGTGTGCATTTGTAACCCCTTTTGTATTTGAAGCTAAACTTTATTTTCTATTGATAATTATTGTGTGTTCCTTTTAGGCTTTAGAGTGGATGGAATAGTGAAGATGGGATGTTTAGGAGCTAGAAAGGAAAAAAGAGTAGAAACAGAAACAAAAAGGTAAAGAAAAGATCAAGGTTTAGCACTAACATATAAATGTACTGACTGAAGGACAGCTCTTTCTGAACACTCCAAGATCCATACAAACACAGTCTGCCCTTAGTTTATGAAAAAGAAAGGCCTTCCTTGAAAAACTAATAGATTAGTAGGATTTTCTAAGAAAACAATGTTTGCATTTTGTTTAAAAAAACAATTCTCTTAGAAAAAAGTAGTTGAAATGTATTTTATTAAGTATACTTAAACACAAGTATAGCTAGTATACTATAGACCATGTATGTGTAGTGTGGGAAGTATACAAAATGAATACTTCCTGAGAATAAATTGTAACATTTTAAGTTTACAATAAATAGATAATATATAAAAAGTAAACAGTACCAGGTCACTTTTAGTAAAGATAGACCAAGTATATTTGTGGTGCATGAAATTGTTTATTTTTGGATAAGGGTTTAGTCTGAGGTAAAATATATTGCAGAATTGATACATTTAAATCTCTGGTGGTCTCTGTTCAGTCATTTACTGCCCTCTAGTGTTGAAAACAGTTTAGTGCTGAACATATATTATTTCATATATATATATATATATTTTTTATTTGAACTATGAGGTCTAAAATAAAGACATACGTTGTATTAAAACTATGCTGGGATTAGACCATTCACAAACCCAGGAGAAGGATATTGTTATATAGTATGGACTAAGCATATCTGCTAACCAGGGTGTACCTCGTCTATCAGCAGCTGGGATAGGCTCCAGCATCCCACGACCCCCTGGTTGAAAATCTGTTTGGTCTGTTTTTACGTTTTTCTCAAATGTCTTGTTAAATAATCGGGCCTCAAATACAGATGTAGAAGAAACTGACACTGATTTTGAATTTCCGTTCAACAGAACAATCGAAACAGGGTAGAAACTACGGTAAACCTGGTAAATTGGGTGACTGTTGTGTACCACATCAAACACGGACAGCAAAAAAAACGTGTTTTCTGAAGACATTAGAAAGATGTTCATAGAAAAGCATAGTCGTTAAAGCTAGAAAACCATCTCAGCTCTTTTTTTTAAGCAGCTACAAAATATTTGGAAGTTTGAGATCCACAGGACTGTAGACACACGTGTAATACTTTGAATTATGACCTAAAAAACTTCCATATGATACACTACATAGGCTTATTTGGCATTTTGCTAATGTTATGCATCGTGATAGTTTTTTTTTTTTTTAGGCTAACTTGGCATTTGACTACTATTTTTTGGCTATTTTGTCATCTGCTGGGTTTATTAAGCTAATAATTTGTCAACATGTTAGCTTTCCCAATGTTTTCGAGCTAATTTGGCTAACATTTTAGTTATATGCTAGCTTTCTTTAGCTAGTTTGGCTTTTACTAAAGTTTTGTAGGCTCTGAGATTTTAGCTAACTGCTAGCTTTTTTGTTGCTATTTTGGGTTTAGGTTTTTAAGACCATTTTAGATAAGCTAATATTTTACCTATATATGCTAGCTTTTTTTTTTTTTTTTTTTGATATTCTGGCATTTACTGAGGTTTTCTAGGCTATTTCAGAGTTTTGCTAATATTTTAGCTTTTTGGGCTATTTTGGCACTTGCTGAGCCTTTTTAGCCTATTTTGGAATTTAGCTAACGTTTTATCTACAAGATAAATATTTAGGCAAAATTTGACATTTTTCTATGTTTTAAGGCTAATTTGGAGTTTAGCTAATCTTTTTAGCAAGCTATCAGCCTAATTGTTTTCAGCTATCAGTTCTAGCATCTTCAGCAGCCACATCAGCTTACAACATTCACACTTGCATTGTCATAGGTAATGCTATATATCTAGTTTTATATTAATTTTGACAGTTTCCAAAGGATGAAGTGTCTAAAACGAAAATTTTCAGGTGTTTAAAAAGCTTTTCTACACTTTTAAACACACAAAAACAACAGAAGACAAACTGAACTTCACTTGCTATTGAAGTTTATTCTGTACAGAGGAACACTTTTTACAAAATTAAACTAGATATATAATCACTACATGAAACAAGTTAAATCATATATACAATATTAAATGAACCATATAATACAGGTCACATACAAAAAGGACACTTTAAGTTAACATGTTGTGGAAATAATTTGTTAAAATTAAAAGACCTGCAAAGAACAAGCCACCAATTATTTTTTGTAATCATCTCTTATTATCATAAATGACTTCTCAGCTCTAAAAGGAAACTTCTAACATCTCAGACTTGTAAAATTAAAATATATTCTCTCTCCTAGCAAGCAGGACTGTTTTTATAAATGCGATGATCTTGACGAGAAAAATCGGCTTGGTGAATGGCATTCCTCCAGGATAAAAGGTACATGTTTAACATGGGATTTTTTAAATTTACATCCTTTTTTTCCTCTTTTTTCTTTTTTTTCTGCATTCAAGCAAATACAGTATTAATACAGTTAACAAGCCAAGTCACGATGTCTTTATTTTCAGCGTTATGGCATTTTTTGTAGCCATTAGACACCAGTCTGGTTTCAAACCGGTTGTTTTAAATGGCAAAAGAAGGAAAACAAAAGCAAAAAAAAAAGGAAATTAAATAAATAAAAAATGGCATTCATGCTTTTAACCTCCAAAGACAACACAAAGAAATACAACATGTAATATTTCAAGAAATCTAGGAAATGTCCTCAGTTCACACAATGGTACTTGGTGGAAACGTTTTTGAAATGTTGCATGATTTATTTTCAGTTTTAAAGCAATCAGTAACGACATTTTAGAGAATGTAACCAAATGAGTAAATGCAACAAAATATTGTAACTTTACTAAACACAGTTAAGGGTCAGAGATCTCCAGTCTAATCTGTAGCATTGTCTAAATGCAAACATTTTCACATTTCCCTGAAACTAAATGATGGTAGTTTTTTAGGCCACTAAGTAAAGGAAGTACCATTGTATGAACTGCCACTGCTCTGCTTTTCAGATATTGCTGTAAAACAAAGGAAGCAAGCGTATAGAAGGGCGGCGTATGGCACAACAAAACCCAGAAAGGGTCAAAACTTCCATGAGACACTTTGACCTTTTCTCACCATCTTCCCTGGACATTGCAAGGCTAATGACAGGCCTCAATTTGGTCTTCAGATGATGAAAAACAAAAAGAAAAAAAAAGGCAGATGTGCATTTTAAGAGCCACAAATAAAACCAAAACAAACAAAAAAAACAGGTCTTGGCATTGACAGAATAAAGCAACACGAGCACTTTCAAAAGCTGGGTGTTTTATGTTCCCTTTGATAGAAACCCAGACAACACCACGTAACGATCCATAGACGGTGAATCCAACGGTTCCTATGTTTAGGCTCCTGCGTTCAGTTTGTTGGAGAACATGCTGGTATGACTACAGAACCTGTGTTGTGCTGTCTGTACTCTCTACACAGACAGAAGAAAAGCAGGAGATTTGAGGAATTGAATAAATAATAACAGCATGTTGCAAAGACACACAAAAAACACACTCATTGCCGACTAAAAGAACCTGAGAACGCAGAAAAATCAAAAAGGAGCTTCGGACATGTTTTCTGCATCGAGGGGGGGCAGCAGGAATGAACAAGAACTAAGAAATCTAGGACAACTGGAGGTGGGAAGAAGAAGAATGGAAAGCCCAGCCTGGTTTTTGGAGATGTCCCATTGCCGTTGAGCTTAAAAAGGGCAGTTTTTTTTTTTAGAGCCTAGAGCCCGTCGTGGGTGTTTAACATTTCTTCAGCTCTGCGGTGGGACTCCAAGGCTTTTGTGGTGTAAATATCCTGAGGCAACTCAGACTTGCGCCGCACCATAGCCCGCTCTTTCCGCTGCTCGTGCTGCAGCTACAAAACAGAAAATGAACCTGTTACTGTTAGTCTACTTCTGACTGATGATACATAAAAAATGAACAGCAAACAAGACTTATGGGTTCAACCGGTAAAGCTTTTATGATTCTGTGCAACAGGAAGTAGTTAAAAATAAAAGAGGAAATGAAGGAAAATTTGCCCTAGTTTGCTCGTTTAATTAATATTGAATTAGGATTGAGAACATTTAGCAATTAATCTGCATATTTATGGTTTAAACACAAAAGCGCCAATAAAAGAATGAATCAAAGACAGAGAGAAAGCCAGGTTTACCTGAGTTGCGCCCTCCTCAACTGTCTTTTTTAACCTCTGAACATCTTCTATCAAAGGGACATCCGTCTCCATTGCTACAGGACTATTGAGGTCAGAGGAATCAACATATACAAAGAACTACGTTTGAAAAAGAAGAAACAAAAAGAGAGAAAGAAGGTGGAGAAGAGACGTTCAGTTGCAGGCATGCGAGGAGGAAGTCAGACAAATATTTTTGTTCTTCTGAGTCTTTGCAGTCCGGAAGCTGAACTTTCAATAAACATTTCTGGAG
>NC_050533.1:10734127-10784624 GCF_002922805.2 Oryzias melastigma
TTTTTTTTTCAAAACAGTTTGAACCAAATTTTAAAAAATAAAAATTATCATAAAACCTAAACATTAGCAAACATTTAGTATGGATTTTTAAATTTTAACATTTAAAATCTCACTGAATGACAACAAAATATATAAAAATGACCTATAAATGTTGATGTTTGAACATAATTATGAACAACTAAAATCAGCTCTATTACATTTCTATTTTTTAAGCGCTACTGTGTAAAATAGTTTTAATAATTAGGGTTCTATCAGCATTAAGGAGGTCAACTCAATGTTATTTTTGACAAAAAAGGAAAAATTCTGCAATCAATTATAAATGTATTAAATAAATATATATTTTAACATTAAAAAGTCAGAGAATTATGCAAAAGATCAAATAAACACATGCAAAACTGGGAAGTTTTGCTCATTTTGATCAACTTTTATTTCTCCAAATAAAAAATGTTCTGCTTTTCTTTTTTTTTTACTTTTGCAAGCTAAACAAGTGTGAATGTTGAGAACACAAAATCTCAGAACACTAGCTCAAACACTTTGAATGCTTTAGAACAGCCAGAGCGTGTTCTGACCAGAAGTGTGCAAGATTTCTCCCGACTGTGTGAAAGACTCATTGTTATTCACAATAGCGTGCTACTTTTTTGGCCATTTTTCCCCCGTCTAATGTTCCCGACTGGTAATTTAGTAACAATTTTTGAGCCGTTACATATTTGCAAAACTGTTATTTTCTCATGTTAAAATATTTTTTTTTGCTAAACCTGTCAGGACCTAAAGCTGGTATGCATAGAAATCTAAAAATGATAATTTATTAAGTCGAAATTTCAGGTTCATACCATCACAGACAGATGGGTAAAACTGTTCTACAGAACTGCAGCTCACCTGTGGATTGGATTTAGCGAGGTTCTCGATCTTGATCCAAGCCTCCTCACGTTCCTTTGATTTTGCTTTTTCTCTGTAGAACAAAACAAACATTTTCTTTTTTATTTTCCCCAACTTATCTGACATCTTAAGAAGGATTTCAAACAATTCCAATCAAGTGATCAAGCCCACAATACATATATATTTATTTTACAATAAATACATAGAATGAATGGGAGCCATACTTGTTTTTTTCTGCCCTAAACTGCTGTGTGCAATCGTCAAAGAGTTTCTGATTCATCTCCATGAAGAGCTTCAGAGCGTTGTAGATGAGGCCGTGGATGGTCCTGTCGGAAAGAATACAACACAATTATTAAACATCATAAAAGTTTAAAAAATTCACACTTATTTTTTTTAAAAAGCAATGCAACAAAAATAAATAAAGTTGTCCCTCACTATTTTGTGATTTACCTTTCCCTTTTCTAAACAGTGTATCGAGTTCTGCATTCTGATTGGCTGTAGTACACCACATGTATATAAAAAAAAAAATAATAATAATAATCTGCATTTCCACTACAGAATGCATTCAGTTTTCCAAATGTACATACATATTCAATGTTTTTGAAGATTCATTCCACACACGCTCTCACAGAAACACACCCTTGAAAACACTATGTGAAGTATTTTGTCGTGCATTGTGTCAGAGAGGCGTGATGTTCAAGGTCAAGTGTGGACTGAAGTTTTGTCCGCACAAACTCACTTGTTCCAGTGCGTCTTTGAGTTGCGGTACAGAGCGGGAAACATTATAGGCAGAATCTTTGCGGCGTTGTCGCTGATGAGGCTCATGATGTACTCGTTGTTCCAGTAGTACAAAGCTCGTTCAGCCACCTTAAGAAAACAAGAGGAGTCAGACAAATCGGCAAAGAATGAGATACAATTGAAGATCACACAACTTTTTGTTAACTTTTTCTATCAAATAATTATTTGAGCAAAAAAAAAAAAAAACTTTATTCACAAAATTTTGATTTACATAATTGTAACAAAATGTTAAAGTTTTCAGTGCTCGTCAACAGATGTTTAAAACAAATATTGAAAAAGGTGCTACAAATCATTTTCTCCTTTCTCTAGGTCAAGAGAGACAGGAAAATATATACATATATCAGTGGGGCAAATAAGTATTTGAACACAGTGATTTAGCAAGTTCCCCCAATATAGTCATGGAGGGATCTGAAATTTGCATCAGGACTACTAATATGGCCAAAGAGCTGTCAAGAAACACCAGAGACCAAATTGTAGACCTTCACAAGGCTGGAAAGGGCTATGAGGGAAATTTCTAAGCAACTTGGTGAAAAAGATCAACTTTTGGAGCAATTATTAGAAAATAGAAGAAGCTAAACATGACTGTCAATCTCCCTCAGACTGGGGCTCCATGCTAGATCTAACCTCGGGGGATCTCAGTGATCTTAAAAATGGTGAGGAATCACCCCAGAACTACACGTGAGGAGCTGGTCAATGACCTGACAAGAGCTGAGATCACAGTGTCCAAGGTTGCTGTTGGTAATACTCTAATGGTTTGAAGTCATGCATGTCCAGGCCTGTATCAGGTTTGATCATTTGGGTGATCCAGAGGAATCATGGGAGAAAGTCATGTGGTCAGATGAGACCAAAATAGAGCTTTCTGGTCTTGATTCCACTCGCTGTGTTTGGAGGAAGAAGAATGATGAGGACCATCCAAGAATACCATCCTTGCTGTGAGGCACGGGGGTGGTAGCATCATGCTAGGGGGGTGTTTTTCTGCACATGGCACAAGACGGCTATACTTTATTAAGGAGAGGGTGACTGAAGCCAAAACAGATCTCCCCAGAAGCTCGTCTGGTCATCCGTGCCGTACCTGGAAGTGTGGACTGGATACACACTTTGCCAGCTGTCTGAAGAGAGGCTCCTGCACCTTCACGAACTCCGAGGGCTCGATGACGTCCAAGATCTCCTCCAGCTCATTGAGAAACATCACTTCCTTGGGACTGTGAGTCTTTGGCCAGTACTTTAGTAGAGCCATCACTACCTGTTGGATAAAACAGGAACAGAGAGAATGGCACGGTCAAAAATAATTTAATAATTAAAAAAAAGAACTTTTTTTGGAAACCAGATGACAAATTAAGACATACCGGTTCTGTTAGAGTACTGTCTTTTTCTAGAAACTGCACGACGCAGTAGGCCAGCTGGGAAAATAAAGAAAATAAAATGAGTAAAGGAGCAAAACATTTGAAAATCAGAGATGAGCACGAGCTCAAACAAGTTTTTTTTTTTTTTATCAGTAGCTGAAAAGTGAGGCTGCACTCGGACAACCTCTCATATGAAACTGCTGCCAGCCATTTCCAGATCCACTACAAACTCTTAAAAAGACCAGCTTGGATTTAAAAAAAACAACATACCTGTGGGTGGTAGACACTGAGTGATTTGACTTTGTGCAGAGGCAATAAAACTTTTAACAGGAAAATCTTGTGCTCCTCTTTTAGTGGTAAGGCAAATCCGTTGATTATACTGAAACACACACAAGCAATAATCTGAAAACTCTCTGGTGCAAATAACAACAACAAAAAAAAAAAGCAATTGACGTCACTCGTATTTAGGGAGATTTCACACTTAAGAAAAAGAACAAAACAGTTACAGAAATGACTAAATCCTGCACGTCAGAGGAGCTGTCACAGTTTATTGAAAACCTTAAGAGAATCTCTTACCTCCCAAGTATTTCTA
This sequence comes from Oryzias melastigma, assembly GCF_002922805.2. Classification (NCBI taxonomy): domain Eukaryota; kingdom Metazoa; phylum Chordata; class Actinopteri; order Beloniformes; family Adrianichthyidae; genus Oryzias; species Oryzias melastigma. The sequence goes on from NC_050533.1 coordinate 10,737,737, forward strand.
GTAGTTCAGCTATTCCATTATGGTGCTCCGTCTCATATATAAACCTATGAAAACAGTCATGTTGAGTGAAAATAAACAAATCGGAATGACTGTTACAAAGAGGCGCGCACTGACCTATAGAAAATGTTATTGATCTGTTTTCTGATATACGCCCTCAGTCCCAGAAACTTCCCATAGATCCGGTGGAGAGTCGTTTTCAGGAAGTCCCTCTCTCGGGGATCCTCGCTGTCGAATAGTTCTAGAAGCTGCGAAAGCAAAACCCTTTTAAAATCTTCTCCATTGTAAAATGTAGAGCAAGAGCTGAAGGGGAAAAGTACCTGCATAACAAATTTCTGATCGATGTACTTCTTCGCTATGTTTGGCTGGAAATCGGGCGCTTCTAAAAATCTAAGGAAAAATTCGTAGACGAGCTGAAAAAGAAAAAAAAACAGAGTTTTAGAAAAAAAAAAATAGTTTTGGTAAATGTTCAATCAAAAGATACAGATGAAATCTGTCATTCTTTATCCAGCAATGGAGATGGCTAGTTATTAACCTGGAGGTGAGGCCAGGCCGCTTCAAGCGTCGGCTCATCCTCTTCAGGATCAAACTCCGCTCCGGTGGGGTTGGATGAAGGAGGCAACGTCCTGAACATGTTCACAGCAAACTGGGAAAAAAAAAAACACCATCACGCTTGATTGGTTATGTTTTCTTTATAGGTGAAAGATCAACCCCCCCTTTGCAAAAGGACTCTTCAAAGATTTTGCCCAAATAATGCACGTGTCTTGTGTTTCCAATGTCTCCGTGTCAACTGACTCCTTTGTGGGCAGCTGTTCCCTGCCAGGCAAATCATGAGACAGTGCAGGTGGCCGACTAAAACACAAGCCAGCTTTGTGTGAAAGGAAAACGTATAAGGTAGATATACAGCATAAACTGGGCCTTGTTTCAACTTTTAACTCATTATATGACCACCCATTAGATCCAAAGCTCTCACAGTATAGAGATTCTTTCAGTGCAGATACCACCGTTAAAATACAAATTTAACATTTGATTTTTTCAAATATTGATGTGTAGGACTGCCACAAATGATTATTTTAGTAGTTGACTAATCACTGATTATTTTTTTCAATTAGTCAAAAGCAAAGTGGATGTAAAGCACCATCTTAACCATCATTAGCTTTAAATTAACTCAAAATAAAGACAATGAAGATGATAGTATATTAAACTTTTAATGAACCATGCAGCCGCTGTCCTTCATTAGTTTCTGGTATTAAAACAAGATTAAATCAAATGAGATTGGCATCAAAACAAGGAACTATTTTACACCAAAGATAAAGTTTTGGTCTCATTGACTCAAATATTTAAAAAGTGTTTTTTTTAGTGCTGAAGGCTCACAACTTTACTACACTCTGACCCCATACAATATAAAGTAACAACTGATTAAAATAGTCATCCACTATTTTCGTGGCAATCGAATTGATTTGGTTTTCAAATTTCTTCGACTCTTAAAGGTTACATTAAAAGCTGTTTTTCTTCCAAGAAATTTGTTTAGTGGAAAATTTATTTGTTGTTTTTAATGAAGCAAAACTAAATAGACTTAATTTTGAAGCCAAACCTCCATTTTTACAAAAATAGATCACCGTCTGCAAAGCTAAAATAAACATTGTATAGGTCCTCTATGGGTATTTTTGCATGCATCTGTCAAAACACAGAATACTACCAAGGTCTGGGCAATATGGATTTTTTCATATCATTATATAGTTTTTTTTTCATATTTTATAACAATATACATCACAATATAAACAGAATAACGATATTTGAACACTCAGAACAGAAATGTGTGAACATCAGCAGGTTGTTTAGATTTAAATATTTATTTCCTGTCATACTTTCAACATAACAGATGCACTGAACATGATGCAACGGCTTTATCAAACTAAGATAAGGCATATATACACCATATATTTGTCTGCAGTGAGCAGAACATGCAATAAAAATGTCTTGATAGACATGCTATTGTCTATTCTGTGGTAAAAGTCAAGAGCTCAAAAATCTGGAGAGCATTTTGTGTAAAGTAAAGTTCCTTTTCTACACACTATAAAGGAACTAAATGAGTGTGAATATCCAAATTCAGCCTGTGATGTTAAAAACAAGAGGGAAAATAAAACACCAAGCGATCATTCACATCTGCTGCAGGCTGCAACACGCTAACAACCACTGAAAAAGTGCATGACAGCCCATCAAAGCTGAGCGGAGCGTATATTGTTGGTTTGACAGAAGTGAAGCTTTAACAACCAACTGTAGGCTTTTAAACAGGTTTTATGCCGTTTATTCAACACTTGGCATTCTACAAAACCATTTCTTGACATCTGAGGTAAGAAATAGTTATTTATATCGGTGAAAAAATATGTAATCAAGTTGAAAATTAAGTTCTAGAGAATAAAAAATGGTTTTATCACTTTCCATAAAAAAAGCAAATTAATTGAAGATAAAATGACAATTTCTTGTCTGAGAAACTAAAGCTACATTTAAAGTGAGGATTAAAAATAAAAAAGGAAACTTATTTCTTTTTCAAATGTTTGTCCGTAAATGTCCTCAAACATTCCCGCCCGTCCCCTCTCAGCTTAACAGCAAACTTTAAAGTCGCCCCTGCTCTACTGACCATGTGCACCACCTCGGGGTAGATGGGTTCTGTGATGACATTCCTGTTGTGGGTGATGTACTCAACCATTTCGCTCAGGGCCGCTCGCTTCACTTCCTTCCATTTCAGGTCACTCAGAGGGTCGGAAAGGAAGTCAAAGAGAACGCAGCACTGCCGCAGCTTCTGGATGAAGAGCTTCTCTTGTTCCGCGGGGGCCACATCTAGACAAAGAGAGGAGAAAAAATAAAAAGTCAAGTCAAAGTTAAAAGTGAGGGAACAAAGACGAGAGGGACAACTGAAAGGAGCTGTGACGCGGCAGCTGAGGATTTAGGAAAACATCTCTAAAGGAAGGGAGATTTGTAACAGAAAGAGAAGGAGGATGGTCAAACTAGGAAATAAGACAACTGAAACGTCAACGAATACTGGCAAATGTGTCAATGAGGCCAACACAGAGGGGATGACATTCATCTTCAGTGGAAAACTTTGTAAACAAATCACATAATAAATGAAAAAAACGGACACAATGATAAACTTTGGTTTATCAATCTCTATGAGATTTTGGCTTCTTGAAACTGGCGAGTACTTCCTGTTGGAATGCTAGAGGGAGGAGGTCACTCAGTCCAGATCTCACATACAGTCAATGTTTGTGACGCATTTCTAATGCAATTCAGGTCAGAGTGAACATTTTTCATCAATTTCTGAGTGGTTGTTTGAACCAAACGTCAGCAGTTTTACTCTCAAATCAATAATCAAGAATAAACAACTTCATCCAAAAGAAAAATGAAATCATTGTCAACAGATTATAAATAATACTCACTAATGGGACTTATAGTTTGTCTATTTCAGGTCAACAGTTTTTAAATAATCAAATATGTACTAGGAGGCTCTGAAACATATTTGCAAGATCAGAATTCCTTTAGAACATAAAAACCGTGAATACAATTTAAACAATGAGCAGCTACACAGACATTTTAGAGCATAAAATTCACAGAAATACAAAATTGAGCTGATAAAACAAGACAAATCAGGTAATGTTCTAAACAGGCAACTGAGCCACATTTTAAAAACATATTCTTTGCACTGATTATTCTGAACTAATTTGGTAGAAAGAATATTTTTGGGTAACTCAGAGGTAGTTTAATAGGTTAAATGCCTAAAATGGTGGTAGTACAAAAGTTTCTGATGTATTAGTAATGTGCTAGCAGTATTTCTATGAAAAATGTCTGGTTAAAGCACCCATAAAAGTTCATTTAAATGTAAGAGAGCATTTTAAACCCACATACACATATTTATATTCACAGTTATGAATATAAGGTGGTGGTTTGTACATTTATCACAAGAAAACCATGAGATCATATCAGGGGATTCGCTCCGGTCCTTGATTTTCCAGTAGGAATTGCTTGGTTTAGCCAATTTTATTAAAAGTGTGAAAAAGAAATGTGCAACAAAAGGAATTGTTTTGTAATATTAAGAGGCTGAAACCCAGAGAAATAGTTGTAATTTGAGTGTCTTTTAATGAAAATGTTCTTCGTTACAAATATGGAAAACATTTGTTAAAAAAAATAAACTTTAACATGTAGACACAATGAAGATTTTTTTTTTATTATTAAAATGATCTACATCACAATACTTGAATTGCAAATTGTTGGATCTAGTTAACTTACAAGCAATAATTAAAACATTTCCTGAAAACAACAAGCTTAACGAACTAAAGTCCTGAAAAGCCTCGTTTTCACTGAGCGGGACGGTACGGTCCGGTTTAGAATGGACCAAGAAACTCAGGTGAACGTTTCTGCTAAAAGTTGGAGCATACAGGGTGAAGCTAAGGTGCTAAGGTTATCCAGCAGCTCATTTTTTTCCACTTGACTTTTGGTTCTTTGTATAAACAGCATTTAATGTAGTTCGAGAGAATATTGCGGGTGAGGAATACAGACTTTCTTTTGTGGTAACGCCCAATTTTAAAGTTAGCTCCGCACTAACCAGGCCGGACCATTTTTTTAAGGACTTCCAACCAACAGGGGTCCAAATATGGTACAATTCGGTCTGGCTAAATTGGTCCATTTTTTGGAAAGGTTCAATATTCGGAACGAACTGCTCAGTGGAAACGAGGTAAAAGAGTTGAATAGAAGAAAGCATGGCGGCTATCCACAGAGGACTAAACTCTCAGTCAACTTCCACTGGTAAAAAGCCCTACTTCCATATAATGTATTTTTATTTTAACACAACCATGCTATATTAATGTAAATTTGAATGGAGCTGATTGCGAGAAAGTAAAAATACATATTGGATTGTTGAGAAAAAAAGTATTGAGAAAAGTTTTTGCAGAAAACGACAAAACTTTCAATTTATTGTAAAGTTGAAGTGATGCAAACATATCAGGTTTTTTTTTTAATAAGGAAAGACTGTTGATTAACAAGTTCGGCCGCTGAAACCTGGAATGTTTGCAGATGGACATCGTTATGGGAACAAAAAAGGGGAAGCAATTACGGTTTTTCAGATGCAACAATAAATCAATCAAGAAGAGAGCGGAGTCTCTCTCTTGCTGACGTGAGTGAACTGAGGCGGATCAGTAAACTACATGGAAAATTCACCAAAGATCAGGGGAGCCCCCATTCATGCTCAATGAATGGGCCAGAGCTGCATACAAAGTTTTATTCAGGAAAAACCCCAGTTGGATTGAACGTTAAAAAAATACAACAACAAAAGTAACAGTTGACTTAATTAAAGCACTTAAAAAAATGACTCAAAACAGGAAAAGGAAAGTTCTGGGGGGGAAAAGAAATACAGTTTGGAGTAAATAACAGGCAGCTAAACCGACTCAGTCATGCCCTCATTCTATGGAATGTACAGAAAGCGCCAAAGCCCAAGGTGCACAAAAGTAGGGTGTACAAACGCGCACATGCATGCACGTACACACAAGACATTCCTGCAACAAAGCAGAATCTAGGTAAGAGGATAGATCTCCTGCTCAGACATAATGGAGACTTGGCTCAGACACACACATGCACTTGTGCAGTGTCAGTTTGGTATTAGCAAATTAATCACGATGACAGTTTGAGGCTGGGAATTCCACAGGAAAAGTACGCTTTCTATTATCCAGGAAGACTTGGCATCCAAGCCGATGACACACTTGTTCAACAAGAGTCCTCCGTAAAAATGTTCAAGCTTCGTAAATCAAGTGTTGTGCTGCAGCACACACTTTTCTTCCTGGTTGCAAAGGGGGCTTACAGCTGAGCAGGAATGTGGTATCATGCCCTGCACCTCTGACTGAGTCCGACTTAAGTTGCTCCTGTTACATAAGGCTGTCTGTCTGCGTTAGAAACTTTCTGTACTCCTAAAATACTCGCTGGCTTGTTGTGCAACAAATAAAAAGCCCACTGTTGGGATCCCAAAATTGATGCTTTGCACAATGTGACTTCTATAAATGTAATTCATAGAAGCCTCGGGTGGGAAACAAGCACACACTCACTCACACAAGCACACCATGTCTTGTGGAGAACAAAGACAAAGATTTATCTTAATGTCCCCCCTGTTCAAAACAAATAATAAATAACTGGAGTCACGTTGGAACTGCTGTCTTTAGTTTTTCCGTCTAAAAAGGAGGTTGGGTGAAAGACTGAAAATCTGAAACCAGAGCTAGATTGGCAACCGGCTTTATCGACGGTATGCTAATGATCAATGCAAATATTGACAGCTCACTATTTATAGCTCGGCAGAGGCAATGTGTCACAGATTTAATTGTATGTGAGCTACATCTGATGGATCCAATCTTCCTTGTTTTGGCACTGTGCTCGTTTTATTATCAGAATATTAAATTCAGAATGTGAAGGATGTTTGTTCCTGTGTTTCCAGAAGTTTCTGACAAACAAATATTCCTAGCTTTCAAAAGAAATGTGCACTGGATGCAGTCTGATATTTATTTGTCCAAAGTGTGTACTTGAACCAACAACTTGCATGCATTTAAAAAATGAAATACCGGTACTTAAATGTAATGCATGTCTGTCGAAAGGAAAACGTGTACATGAGGGGTGCAGTCCTCACGGTTTTATTTTTTCCATTCGATACATGGTTTGCATATTACAAAACAACAACAAAAAACTAAAATTTTTAGAAAATAAGAAAGTAACAATGAAGAAAAAAACCTTTAGCTGGTTCATTTAAAGGCTGATGTAATGTAATAAAACAATAAATCCTTCTTAAATTTAGCATGTTTAACATTTTAAACGTCAAAATACTGGTGTGCAAAAGAGATGGAACAATTCACTTTCCCCATACATATGGTTTGGTTTTCAATTAAAATTGTGGCAACCCTAATAAATAAAAGCTCCAGTTTCATAGGTTAATAAAAGCAAGTTTAGAAAAAGCCTATAGCAAATTAAAGCTCGATGATCAGAGCATTTGTCAATTTGATTACTTCATTTTAGTGGTGTTCAAGGGGGTTGTTTGAACATGCTGAAGCAGACACACTGACTATGTAATCATTAGTCACCACCACCAACTTGTCACTCAAGGCTGGTGTCTTTAGAGAAACCGACTCTGAATAAAATTGTGTTTTTTACCATCTTCTTGTAGCATTTTTCTGATGAAGTAGAGCATATATAAAGAAAATAAGCTTAAAATTCAGTTTGAGTATTTATTTATTCTAATAATTGTGAATCAAAAACAAAAACGTCATATGAAAAAGCTTGTAGGTGTGCCATAGAAGCTACGCTCTTCCTCATTTATGAACAAACAGATCCATGTGCGTCTCCGTTTTCCCTGTCCAGTTAGCATCTTGCTCCAAACTGCACCACTAATGTTAGTTTTGGGATGTTAGCTGGTGGGAGAGCATGTAAACAGATAGATAATGGGAAATGGGGGCAGGCTTACTCCATGCCAACAGTTCCGCCCACAACTTAAAAAGCTAATTTCTGATTTACTATTGCCACTTTATAGAAACTACATCCTAGAAAAAAAAAAGATTTTGGGGAATTTGGCTTAAATAAATGGCACAATTAAAAGACAACTGGAAACATTTCTACAAAAGATAATTTCAGATATACTCATTAACTGTTACAAAAACTGATCTGAACAACTGGAACAAAACACCGTATAGAACATAATCTTAAAATATTACAAATAGCTTGGGAAAAAATTGGAAAATTGGGATTTATTGACATAAAATATATACTTTCAGAACCTCCCATTTAATGATTAAGCTTCCTATTTACACAATAATGAAAGGGAGGCTATTGCTGTGCCAGCAGTTATGTTCCGCTTACACTGTGACCAATTTGTACTAAACTGCAATGTAGCAACGATGCTAGGCTAACTATAGATGCTACCAGAGGAGTAAAAGCTAATTTTGGTTATTGTTAATTAAAATATTATGTACAAGAGCATACTATGTAAAAACCTAAATACATAAAGTGCAAAAATATTGTAAATATAAACGAAGTGAGGAGAAACCCTGCTTTCAGCTATGAGCTCACTTCCTTTGACATCACTAGCTCAGCGGGGGGATGGGCAACGAGCAGTTAGCTAGTAAAACCTGATTTTTTTCTCTTCTTGTAGCTTTTGCCTGTCGCGGCTTCGTACCGACTCAACAAGCAAGCCTGTTTAAAAAAATACAACGATGCCGTTTTCATAAAAAATAATTAAAACACGGTATTCCAGAGAACGTTTGAACGCGGACTAACTCGGCAGTTACCGGTGGAGAGGAGCGAAGCCACTCCGCTCCAATTCGCTAGCACAACACAGGAAGGATATTTTGTCCCCACATACCTCTGAAGTGCATAAGAGCCACCGGTTGAAAAGGCCCGTTAGAATTGGGTGCGTCCACAACCATCCTGTCTCCAGATTTATTGCATTTCAACATTTAAACCTTGGCCAGGGAGGAAATCGACTCAGGGCGAGAGGCCAACCTCCATTTTAACACAAAAGCTGATCAGAAAATGAAGCTCTCCGCTGCTGGAGGGAACAGGCTTAGTTAGTGATGTAAGCAACAAAGGGGCCGCCTGATTGGTGGAACGGGGGCACGGGCTGCTGAGAAGCTGAGACGTGATTGGACAGATGGGAAAAAGGGGGCGGGCCAGGACTGGAATTTTCGTTTGAGCTCCTCCTATCCGCTCTCTGGCCTCTGGTGGCGCTCTGCAGATCTCGGATCAGATTGTCCTAAATCTTTTCCTCAGTTTTGCTATTAGCTGATGCTTCAGACTAATCTGATTTAGGATAAGCAGCTGGATATAACCTCGTAAGAGTGCTTATAGAGGTCTCAGCTAAGTCTTTAAAGGCTTTCATGGGGATCTTTTGCAATATATGAAGAGGCAACGAATAATACTGTCATAGGAGCATCAAATCTTTGAATTTAGTGAATAAATCAAATGCAAAAATACATTAAATCTAAAAAAAGTATTTTTTTATTTGTTTAGATAGAATGCAGCCATTTTCATTAGGGTGGTTTTTAATTCCCAACAAGAAAGTAATACTATCAATAAACAGGAAATGAGAGTGATCAGCTGGGCTTAAATGCAAGATACTGCTGAATCTGCATTTTCTTTGAAAATGTTCATCTGAGCATTCAAATTACAGAATCTTCTTCAAAAATGCATTTTCTTCATTAAATAATGCGACAAATGCAGTGCTGACTTATCACATGCAGCCATATCCAATGCCTGACAGATTTAAAGTCCTACTCCAATCATATTTTAATTGATTTTATCAGCGTTCCCGGCGGTCTTTTATGTAGGATGATGCTGCTTTTAACCACAATCAAAAATCTTATCGTTTTCGACAGTTTTTACAGAGCATCATCAGAAATTTGTCTCAGAAACTGAGTTGTGGAGTAAGCCCACCCTCATTTCCCATCATCCATCCGTTTAGATCCTTTAGCTTACAGCCCCTTATAACCCCAACCTAACTTCAGCAGTGCAACAAAAATAGCAGAATTGGAGGTATCCAGAGCTAGATGCCAGCTCAGACGAGGAAAACAAAGATGGATCTATTCATCTACAAGAGTATGCATTGGAATGAAGCAGAGCAGGGAGCTTGTGGCTTGCTGTAGAATCTTACATCACCTTTACACTATAGAAGACACACTCAGAAATGCAATTTGAAGCTTAATTTTCTTTATATATTACAAAACTGCATAAGAACATGTTAAAATAAAACACCAAAAACACTTTTTTTATACCAGTGTGTCTTTAAACTTCACATTATCATAATTGCATTATGCAAAAAGAACACACTGTGTTATATCATATAATAAAAGATACAGTGTTGAAACCGCAGGAGCATCACAAGGCAGGAAAAGAAAGAAGAGAATTCGAAACAAGATAGTAAAGAGGACATGAGAGAAACGGAAGAAAGAGTGTATCACAGTTCTCAGTCTTGGCGTTCTCTCACTGAGGGACCAAAGCCGTTCTAAAAGAGATGCCATTACATTCCAGAGTCGAGACAACCGGGAGCGGTTTGTTCTGGACACAGCCGTTGACATGTTAAATGTGTGAAGTTTAAGATTTGTTCAGTTTTCTGCAGGAAGAATTATTTTTTTTATTAGTACTAATTTAATTTTCTTCAGTTTGAACCAAAAATTGTGACATAAAAAAATCACAGAGTCCTTATATAGCATGTAAAACTTTATGGCACTAATGAGTCTTCATGCAAACATTACTGACACATCAATAACCCTTTCTGTTGGGTCATATTCCTTCTAGTAACTATATTAATAACAGTCAACATACAATCCTGCTGCTATAAACACTACAAAATATGCATTCTATTTAATAATAACCTTCTTTCCCTGTGATATGTAAGGAAAAAATGAATAAAATCCCCCAAAGCAGTAAAGTTTATTATCTCTTAGACTGATAAAATACATGACTTTCTCTTTTTATCCAGCAGGGTGCAGCAAATCGTAGAAGTTCCATGCTGGAGCTTGAAATCCAAACCCATCACTAAATCTTTTACCAACACCTGGTGGAACATTCTGGTTAATCCTCTTCATCAAACATGCATTGTTGTCCCACTGACAGCATTTTGTCTGCACCCGCTTAACAGACTGCAAACATGAAGTCACTTGATTTTAAAAGACAAAAATAATGACCTTTTTTAAAATATATATATACAGTATAAATGTTTACATGTTTTAAGTTTGCTTTAAAAATACGATATGTTATGAATCTAAGCTTTGAATCAGAATAAATTCTGTCTTTGAATTTAATTTTCTTTCATATTTCTGTAAATTTATGTTAAATTAATACATAAAGGCCTGATTTGATCTTAAATAAACATTCAGTTTTTAACTGTATGCTTTAAACATATTACAAAGCACATTTATTTTGCAGTAATTAAGTAAAAAAAACAGAATGCAAGACAAAAAGAAGAGAGAATTCTGATTGGCTGAGGATTTCCCGCTTTTCTGCACTGACAGAAGAGTTTAAAGATTTAAAATTCTTTAAAGAAAGATTAAAAGGGATTTTCCCACATTTCTTCTACTACTTTGCATATTTAATGTCATGTTTTAAGTAGTTCTATAGGGCAAAGGTTCAAGTTTAAGACTCACAACAAACCATAAGATTTAAAGCAAGATTTTGAGCCTAGTTAGTTTGCATTAAGATGTTCCCTTTGAAAAAATACCTGACAAATTAAAAAGGACCCAGAATTTTCTTTGCAAACAATTTTAGGATTAAAAAACATTTACAGGCACACGTATGACGGCTAATGTAGTGAGGCCAGAAGAATCAGCTGTTTTAAAGAACCGCTCTGCTGAATATCATCTTTTTGGTGTTTTTAACACGTTCTTGTGGCCTTTTTATGATGATGGAGGATTAAGAAAAAATAAAGTTTGAAACTGCATTTTTGAGTATTGTTTTATTCAATTAGCTGTGAATCAGATAACAAAATGTAAATATTATTTACTGCCACCCTGCAGAATATACAAGAAAACGATAAAAGGAGTTTTGATTTTGGCTAAAAACTGCATAATCATAATCTAAAGTCCCCCAGGAACACTTTTGCAATAGATCATTAGAAGATTGGAGTGTGCCTTTAAGGGAAAACAGATGTGTGATCTGGACTAAAGAATTAAATAATTTAAAAAACAGGTTCTATTGTAGTGTTTTATAGAAACTCCTGAATGTAAAATAATACTGAAAAAGGCTTTCAGAATGAGATTTTTATGATATATGTGCATAAAAAAACACCCATAAAACCACATGTTTTATATGTATTTTGGTATGATATTTTTAATTGAATTATTATCATCTTTCACGTTTTTCCATAAAAATTGAGTTCTGAGGTTGTTAATAACTACTAAACTCACATTTTTATATACGGTTTACAAACTTTTGTGGTTTATATATGAAGCAATAAAACACGGCAAGAAAAGAGTTCCGAATACTGAATTTATGTGTACACTTTAACTAATATAAGGTGGTGCTGCAAACATTCATGAGCAATCCAAAAAAGAGAAAATAAATACAGTTATTATAATTGCAGAAGATATTTGGACTAAAAGACTGAAACAGCTATTTTTATTTAAATGAATGAACACATCAATGAAATATTAAAGTTTAACAAAAACAATTAAGTGCATTCATGCACTACAACAATTTTTATCCTGTTCAGTCTTAAAACAACTTAAAGTTGAACTCCAACTCTCTATTTTTATCTATTGTAAAACTGTTCCCAGTGGTCTTAATTATTATTATGCAGTTTTTAACCAAAATCAAAAAGCCTGTGTAATTTTTTAAGACATATTTTCTGCAAAGCGACAGTAGTTCATTAGAAATTCACCTCTGGGTTGTGGGCGGGACCGCTGGCGCTGAAGTTGACCTCGCTAATTACCCAGGATTCCTTACATGTTCTTCCGCAGGCTTATGTCCCCTCACAAGCCAAAGCTAACATTAGAATAGCAAAAAAGAGGAAAAAAAAGTCGAGTAGTATGAGGGCTATACAGCCATATAATTTAGAGCCAGATAAGAGTTCAGACGAGGAAAATTAAAACGTTATTGGACGATGCTTCAGAATTGTAGCAGAGAAAGAAGACTCTGACCCCGCCCATGGTGGTTACTTTACCACAAAACTTTTTCAAGCCTCACATTTTATCTGCTCCTGATCCAACATGATTTTGAAAATATATATACTCAGAAATTGAGCTTTTTTCTTCAAGTATTTATACGTCCTCCTTCATAAGAAAATTGCAACAAAAAATGTTAAAAAACACCAAAAAAACCTCTATTTTCATTGCAGTGGTTCTTTAAAAATGGGCTAGAATATCAAAGTATTTGTATGGAAAACTCAAAAGGTATGCACTTATTTCTTATCAATACAATTTATAAAAGACATATTTTGAATTTAAAATGTGACAAACTTCTCATTTAATGTATTTAATGTGTTATGAATTGTATACATGAATGTTTTTAAGGTGCATTCCCACAAATGCACTTTGCGCGGCGGAGGCGGACAGTTTCAATGATAAGTCAATGATACAGACACGAAATATATATATATATATATATATATATATATATATATATATATATATACATATACATGCGAATCGTGTTTAGTGTGAATGCTGAGAGTAACTATAATAGTAATTATATATATATATATATATATATATATATATATATATATATATATATATATAAACCCAAGATTGCATACTTTTCCTTAACAACCACAAAGGGGTCATCCATGCCAATGTTTAGTGTCATGGAATTGTTGTTAATCCAAACATGTGTCCCTGCATATTTTCTCTATAGCACCGCTCCACCTCTCGACATAAAACTACAAAGCACAGCATGGTATAGTTTACAGGAAACCACTCAGGCAAATCCTGCTTGCAATGCTGTGTGTAAACAATGGAGCCATAAAAGATTAATGCAAATGCACAGACCTCCTCGACTCTTTGAGGAAAAAGCATCAGTGGTGCTAATTTAGTCCTCCAGACTTGTAAAGCAAACTATTTGTTGGAGCATTACTGTATTTTTGGTTTAGTTTCTATCTGGTTTGCTGGTCCCTGACTGTAAAACAACACAAGCAAGTTCCAGGCTTTTTTTTCATTTATTACTGGCCCAGATTCCTCTGCTGTCCTCTGGTCTCTTGTCAGCCTGACTCAGAGAAACTGTACATTAGAGAGCTTGCTGGAGGGAGGGTTCAGGTATGAAGATGCAACACATCATTTGCATCAAAGATCAAGCAATAAATAATGTAGAAAGCAAAGATCTAAAGGTTTAAAAATGGCGCTGACGATCCACCGAGGTTGTGAATTGTTAATGATTCCATTCACTTTCTGTATGAAAACCAAAGATCCAATTTTACATCTAAACTGATCAGAATGTCGAATTATCTGGAAGGCGGTTACCTCTGAGAGGTGGCAGCTTCTGAAGCTCTCTGTTATCACTGAGCGGGAAAGTCGAAGTGCTTAACCTCTTCTCCCTCTTCAGAGCCGAGTGTGACCCCGGCTGCTTCACCCTCATCAGCTGAGCTGGAGGAGGCACTTTCTTACTGGAGCCCTGCAGGAACACGAAGAGCACAAGGGGTTCCTGTTACCAGCAAGGTAGGTCAAGGTAGTTCTCAGTCCTAAAGGAGAGGGTACAGGCATTGCTGTGATGAGGAGTCTGGGCCGGGTTCAGGGGAGACAAAGATGGAAGAACAAAGGGGGGGATGTTGTGTTTAAGGGTCAGGTTCCGTTCCGAAATCAGATCAAGTGATTTTCAGTCATTCAAGCAACCTGATCACATCCGGTTGAAGCAGTTGGCTTTATTCTTTGTGGCGGATCTCAGCAGAATAAATTAATTCTGGAGGAGGTGTCCTCCAGAAGTAATCTGTTTGATTGACACAAAGCAGGTTGGATAAAAAAAAAAAAAGTCCTAAAACCTGATTTAGCATCAAATATATATGAAAATAAATATATATTTATTCGAATTTAAGTGAGACAGTGATTTCACAAATACAAATGTTAAATTTAGCTTTTTTCATTATTTTTTATTAGTTTTACACTCTGAAGCTGTGTTAATTTTTTTTAATAAAGCTGGAGTGTCCTCCACAGATAAGATGGATAAAAATAACTCTGACAATGTTAAGTATTGTACTCACAGGCAAAAGAAAGCATGATTGGCTAGAAATAGCCATGGAGTGCAAGTATTTTCAAAGAAAAGAAAGTCATAAGATCCTGCCGCACGTCACATGGGAAATGTTTCCCGATCTGCAGGCAGGACAAGAAGTTATCAAACTAAGAATTAATTCCTTAAAGGCCTTTTAGAGGTAGAAGGGATAGCATGCAACACTTTAATCTAATTTGTGAAATAAAAATGCACACAAGTAAAACGAGGACTGTTAGTTAAAAGAAAAAAAAAGAAAAAAAGTTGTACAAGAAATGAAATAGTAAAAATTCACATTTTGTTTTTGAAGCTATAATAAAACCCTACAGACCATTTAAATTTAATGCAATCTCTGTGCTTCTTATTTTGCAAATCGAGAAAAAAATAATCACACATTCATGAATTATCTATTTTATGAGATTATAATACACTTTTTAAACTAGTTCAAAAGTTTGCAAGCTCTTACCTGGTCATCTGCAGGCACATTTTTACCTCCAGATTTCTCCTAATTCAATGAAACAGTATTTACAAATAATGATAAATCAAAAAGTAATAGACAGAAATGAAAGTAAACCCACTTTACCTTCTCTTTTTTGCTCTTGTGAGGCATCTTCAGATCCCCAGAGTCAGAGGAGGTGGAACTGTGGTCACAGACTCTCTCTCTCTCTTGCAGCCTGAGCTGTTTGCATACTGATGAGGTGTTCGGGGATGAAGCTGTCCGTCCGCGCATCATGTGACCGAGTTTGCCTTAAGATGCTTCCGCTGCTGCCGCGCTCGCCAGGTGTTACGACATATTTCAAGGAAACGATTCAGAAAAAATGTCCGGGACTAGGTCAGACTAACTGCTCCTGCGGCTGCACTTCTGACAACCATTCAACCAGTTTGCAAAACTACTGTTGCAGTGCGCACTTTCAACCACAAGAGGGTAGTGTGGTGCCAAAGGAGGAGCTGAGTCTCGCTTTTACAGTCTTTCCAAACTGATTTTTGTCGACATTTATTCTTTAAAAATGTTCTAAAACTGGATTTATATGAAGGAATTTGCCCTTTAAGACCAAGCAGAGAGTTAAACATGAAAAGGAAGGCTCCTGGTGTGCTTTTTGGGGGAGAATCTTCTGATAGTCCCATTAAATAATAGTCCCTTGTGCTCAACACATCCCCCTGTCGGCCAATAGGAAGTATTACAATAAAACATAGGGAAAAAAATCTATTTTGAAATAAAAAATAAAGTTGAATGAAATACAAAAATAAAGCTTTGCAAATACGTTTTAGAGTATATATTCAAAATAATATGTATTGTTATTTCATTAGTTTATTTGAGAAAAAACGAAATACATAAACATGCAATACAAATTAATTTAAAAAATGTAATAATGTTTATAAAAAGTTGGGCTATGGATCTCTAAATGTTCAAACATAAGGTGTTTCTTTCCTAACTTTTTTTTTAAATATTTTATATGTCCAGAAGGTGGCAGTCTTGTATTATTTGTGTTTTGTTTAAAATAACAAGTACCTGATAGATTTATTAGCAATTATATGTAAGAGTTCCATAATTAACTTTTAACTTATAAAAAGTAAAATGTTTTTAATTAAAACAAATATGTCATTTCCTGAATTTAAATTCCTGGCAATATTATTTTTTGTCATTTTCCTGATAAATAGCAGATGAACTCCTACAAACCTGAAAGAGGCATACCTGTGTTCCCATCATCTCATGTGATTGGAGGAGGAGGTGGTGCGGTCCGACACCAGCGAAGACCGCATGTGTGGGCTATAAACAGAGGAGGATTGTTTTCTATTCTGGCTGTCGATGAAGCACACCGGTGTGTATTGATCAAGTTGTGAGAGTGCTGTGTTCTCTGACTCATTGTGTTTCCATTCCACCCTTTATCCACGATCAGAACTTCAGTGTTATTACAGTATGATATGGGTCCCTTCATTTCCTGCCTCAGCAACACTAAATGCAACAGCATGGTGTGTGTGTGTGGGGGGGGGGCTTCTGTGTGCACATGTAGGGATGGATGTGTGGGACAGAAAACAAATGAACAAGTCTTGTACAGGCAGTGGATGAAATGAAGAAAAGCAAAGTCATGGGGGAATATTTATTTTTCTGTTGTATTTAAATAAATTAATCAAATATTGTGTTCACAAAAGCCTGCCCAGAGGGTTAGACTTCATTCATATTCATTGTCTCTTTCTTTTTGTTATTCATCAAGCAGCTTTTTTTCTTGGGAT
Source organism: Oryzias melastigma (assembly GCF_002922805.2). Taxonomy (NCBI): domain Eukaryota; kingdom Metazoa; phylum Chordata; class Actinopteri; order Beloniformes; family Adrianichthyidae; genus Oryzias; species Oryzias melastigma. The sequence continues at coordinate 10,754,675 of NC_050533.1, forward strand.
GCACTTTGCAAAATTTTTCCAACTTTGGCTAAAGGCTATTTTTACACAGATGCTATGTAGCACGGTTAGTGAAGTGAGAACTGCCACAATATGGGGCTTTTTTCTGTTTTTTTTTTTAAGAAGAATGCTGTTCAGCCAGTGGGGCTAATGAGTGGGACCGCTCAACGTGAGATTGTTTATCTTTCCAGGAGAGATTCTGAGAAAGGGGCAAAGGGAGGCAGAAATGATGCAGCTTGTCAGAACTAGACAACAAAGGCGAGCCTGGAGGTGCAGGACTGCCTTAGCTTGCTGTAATCACTGTATAAATGTGGCAGCTGCACAATCATGGCTGATAACACACACGCAGATAATGTGACAACTTTAACTAAAATCTTCACCTACCTTTCTTCATTATAAAGTGACACAACAAATCAATTTAAAAAGTAATCTGACTTTATCCTTTTGCATATCTTTGGCAAAACTTGGTGTTTTTATCACAGAAAAGTGTAATAATTGATGTGTGATTTGTAATTTGAGACGCCACCCTATTTTAGATGTAATTTCAGAGGCACTTTCACACTGTACTGATTGGTCTGTACCACATTTGGGCAAATGTGAGGTGTTGTCAAGGTAATTTCTGCAAAAAAAATGTACTTTAGAATAAAAGAAGCCAGAGGAAGATTTCTCGCGAGGAGACCAGATCCGACCAAATCTGCCGCTAGTTTGTAGAGACCCTTCATTTATTAGAATTTTGGTTTTCTAGGTTACAGAGAATACTCAATCTAAAGATTAGCTTTAACAGTCAACCATAACATCTTTTTGCTATCGAGTTCCCACACCGCGACTGAGATTGATGCAGTAATTCCTGGCCAATGAGCGAAGAGATTCTTGGTGACGTGGTTCTGTTTACAAGGTTTGGTTTAAAGTAGAAATGGTAGATTCAGGACTTGATCTGAAGCAAATTAAGCGGAACAAATGATTTTTCCAGCCTGAAACCACCTTGAAAGATGGGTTTGAGAGCGGTTCCTGGTCCAGTGTCCACTTGGGTGCATTCACACTGTAAATAAGTTCCAGATTCTCATGTATTCAGTCAGAATACACTCTGACATTTAAATCAGAACTCCAATTTTTTTGTTATTTATAGAAATTTGAAAAACTTTTTATTTTCCTGTTCAAATTACATTTCTTTAAAGTGTCATTTGTGTTCATGGAAAAAGTTTCCTGATTAAATCAAGTGTGTATGAAAGAACTGTGGCTCATTTGCACAAAGATTTTACAACTCCAACCTGACGGTGACAACAGAGAAAGATTTATTTAGAGGATGAATGAAATCTGCTCTGATGAGATTAGTTTGCCTGTAACTACCTTGCTATGAAGTGTTATTAATTGAGTTGACGCTTTAGCAGCTGCTGTACTTGTCAGATTAATGATGCAGGAATGCTTTGATTTATTCTCTGTAAGGTAAGACCGAACCAGAAAGCAATATTGAAAGGAGAATATGACTTCAATAAAATGTTAGCAACTCAAATCTATTGCATGAATAATAAAAGCTGAAAAAAAAAATAATTAGATTAAAATATAGGGTTGGCTGGGGTCACTTTAGTTTGGAAGAAAGTTCATTCTTTTGCTGCACTGAATGTCGTAATCTTCAAAGTGTGTACAGAGATGTTCAGCATGATTAAGTGCTGTCGCTCTTCTTGGTTCCTCTCAACCTGTCGCCCTCTCCGCGCCCCAGAAGAGCTGGTTTGATGGGCTTGAAGAAACATCTGCTTCACAAGGATCCCCTCTGGGATTCAAACCTCTCCGAGGCGATGCTTTATGGATGTCACCAGCCGTGCCCTTTTTTTCTAGAACCCACCGATTCTATCAAAGATCAGCTCGTACGTTTGGGCTTCGAGCTGTTATCAGACAAGGCACAAAAACGCGGTGTTCCCAGGAGCGCTTATCCCTGAGCTCTACCCTTTGATTTTGACTTTTTTGCCTCTTTTTCAGAGATGTTAAAGCTTCAGACACCTTTTATCTCTTAACTTGAACCTCTCGACTTTACATAAAATGAGACAAACTTTAAAAAAGATATTTGATAGGATGGGAACAGAAATGACAGATATGTATGCAGTCATAAAATAATAATGAAGAAATTCTTCCTTTCAGTGGTGGCTGTGCTGCAAGAGCATATCAAGTTTTTACTGATTATTTCAAAAATAATAAACATTTTAATAAATTACTGCGTTATTTGGTAATGCGTCCTTTTAAAGTACTGTACTTACAGGGTATTTAAGTGGCATTTACATGGTGCTTTTTTGGGAATCTACTGGGTATTTATGCTGCACACACTGGGTTTTTACATAGTACCTACTAGGTATTTATGCTGCATACACTGGGTTTTTACGTAGTACCTACTAGGTATTTATGCTGCATACACTGGGTTTTGACATAGTACCTATTGAGTATTTATGCTGCATACACTGGGTTTTGACATAGTACCTACTGGGTATTTATGCTGTACACACTAGGTTTTTACGTAGTACCTATTTACGTGTTGTATTAATGTGTCTTTTTTGTTGGTACTTACCACATGTAAGAACGGAGTAAGTACAAATAATGTACCTAGAATTTACTTCTTACCATATGTTTGATGGTATTTACCATGTGTATCAAGATAGTTGCTGAACAGAAACTATCTTTATGGTTCTGTGGAGAAGGGCCTGGAATTTACTTGACTCAATGAGTTTATTTGTGTTTCATGGTACTCACCATGTGTAAGAGGATGTGTATTTACATAGTACTTATGTGGTATCTCATTGTGTTTTTCATGGTTGTTTCTATTAAAGAATAAGTACACAGAGAGTACCAATTATTATATATAATATACTGTATATACCACTTAAATACATGGCAAGTACCAAGTAGGTAAACCCAAATAGGTACCATGTAAGTACCAGTAATTTCCCTGGAAATACTTTAAGAAGAAGTGTTACCAATAAGTTATTATGGACTCAAGGTCCAAATTATAAGACTTAGAAACAAACAAAAACAAACAACATTCATAAAAGATACAATAAAATAGCATAAAAATACTAAGAACAAAAGACATAAAACAAGTAAAATGCATATTACAAGTTTAAATTGGTTTTGATCTTTATTTTTTTATTTTCTTTATTTTATTCTAACATTATTCAAATAAATAAGATTTTTTTTTAAACTGTTTTACTAAACATGGTAAAACAAACATGGTGTATATTTACCAAGACGTTTTAGCAAGTACTTGAAATTATTTTTATAATTTACCTTTTTTTTAGTTATACTTTTCAAACCAAAAACTTCAAATGTACCTTCTGAGAGTATGGAGTACATTTAATACATAAAGGGATTTTCTGTGTACCAGAAATGCTTTTATTGTGAGGTCCTCCATGTTTTTTAAGTACAAGGATGGCATTTCTCTGGAACTCCTGTTTGGATGTCTCAGTTGAAAGGTCCAGGCTTTTAAACACAACTTTTTTTTTTCTATTCAAAAAAATGTTTTCTTTGTAACCTTAAAGAACAGAGTTTGAAGTACACAACAAAGCGAACACAAGTCCTTTCTTTGTCAGCATCTTAAAGTCATACGATTTTTTTTTAAATTCTCATGTAAATGTAACCTTTCTGTTACTTTTTGGAGTTTTCCTGATCGATTAACAGAACACCTCCTGCAGATCAGTGGTGGAACTAGAACATCTGGGTGGCAAGAGACTTCGGAATTGTGGTAAAAGAGAGCAGCAGAGTATAACGATTTCAAATAGTTTTTTTGTTGTTGTTGAAGTATTAATTCGTTTTCCTAAAAGTAAGGATTACCTCTTGCCAAAGCAAGGGCACAGTGTGGATTTTGGCTAAGTCCATGGTGGTTACGGCCAAGATGGACCTGCATTTTATGTACAGGGGGGTAACAAAAAATTTAGGGGCTCAAGAGTTTATTTAAAAATATAGCTTTTTTTATTTTTTTTATTTATTTTAAGAATCATATATGGACGTATGGTTTGGGCCCCATTCGCGTCATTTTTTGACATTTTGGGTGTCCCCAACTCGTTGCTTTTGACGTGCTCCCATTGAATCCCATTTAAGTGTTTGAAACAGTTTGATCCATCCCTGAATCCAGATTATTATGTACACTTCTTTAAGGAGTCATGTCTAATGTGAGTTCAGCTACAGGGAGCTTGGGTATTTGAGGTCATAGAATTCACATCACTCTCCACATTGAAGGGAGTTGGACGGTTTCACTATCCAGCTTGGATTCTGACAGTCGTCTTGTGGAGAAATGTCTGAGGAAAGTGCCGCCTCCCTCAGAGGCAGCGGAGGATGTCCAGGCTGAGATTCAAGCTCATTGTAGTTCTGGTCACAGCTACAGCTTAACCTGTGGAGACTGATAAAGGTTAAACAACAACATAATGCAATCCCAGCATGCAAAGCAATTCATAACCTTGCAAATAACAACACAGCCCTTCAGATAACAGAGGAGGTTAGGTATGCTGCTCCGGGGCTGAGTGTAAACCCTTCGATGGACATACATTTTTTATGGGGAATGCTGTTTAGCAGGTGGTTCAGCTGGCATGAGTTGCACGAAGAAACTTCATTTTTAAAATATTGGCCCTAAGAAATGCAGAGAGGGATCTCTGAGGTGCAAGAACAGGAACATTATTTAAGAGATTTGACAAAATACTTTAAAATAAATGCACTACACAGCGAAATAACTAATGTTTTATTAGATACTGTTTACGTGCAGTTCTTTTCTTTAAGTTAAAGCTATCATGTCCTCCACTTCATCTGCTCAAAGCAGTCTGGAAGGGTTCACGCTGTGCATTGGCCTGTGCCTGTGTGGTCGGCTGGCACTCGCTCTTTCTGCAGAAAGGGTAAAGGCCAAAGGCAATCAAGTTTGTTGCGGCAGCCGCGGGTGGACTAATCGAGTGCTGCCCCAAGAGAGCAGCATCCATTAGATTGTGTCACAGCCGGCCAGCAGCCGTCACACCGCTGCCTGCGACTCATTTGCCTGTTGGTGGGTTAATCCACTTTTTTTTTTTTTACTGTTTTTCTCTTACTGCCTAGAAGGGAAAAAAATCTGGAAACTGTAAGTCCCTGGCCGAAATGACAAAAGGATTTGTTCACTGCCAGTTCATTGATTTTACAATTATTATAAATGAGCTCTGTCCAAAATTGGCTTCTCCCCAGTTGGATAGCGGTAGAGGATGAGCAGTTCTGTTAAAGATCTGATGCACATGCTGTACAAAGACTCTGCTGTTCTCGAGAATAAACATCATGACTGAGAAGTGCAGGAATCGCTCCAGCTCTTGAATGATGCTGCAGTCTAAACTCCTCTTACAGTTACATACAGGGCTGTCTGAGGGCAAAAACGGGAAAATCTGTACAGTTCCCACATGAAATAGCAACGTCGAAGAGCACTCAGTGAACCTTTAGAACGAAAATGTTCATGCACGTTTGTCTTATGGGCATTCAGTAATCATAGAGAACACATATTGGTGAATACAACACATTCCCAAGTCGTCACATACTGACGCTGGTGAAAGACCCTCCGTGAGACGTTTTGGTCGTCCCTAACTCATCAGTTTCTGACATGCTGGCTGTTCCACTTAAATCACGAGTCCGGTCGTTTTGTTGGACGCGGACCAAACCTCAGGACACTGCTGGTACCGTAACCATATCCTGGTCCTCGTCTGGTACCATATCCGGTATCGATCCTTGTGCGGTAACAATCCACATTCAGTCCCAATCTGCGTCCGGTATCGGGTTAAGGTTAGGGTTTGCGGCACAGATACTGGTGAGCCTTACATGGAACTCCAGACCAGTTCAAACCAGTTCTGGAAAGCTTTAAGTACTTTTCCACTAAAAACAAAGCCATACATTACTTTGTCAGCAGAAGTGCGGACACTGACCACTCAAGACGTAGATTTGGTTAAGATGACCATTTAAGGTATCAATGACTAAGGGTTTTTTTCCCTCCTGCCAGACATTGGCCTGAAGCCACATAGGCCCCACCTCTGAGGATATAACTGTGGAGTCCTCTTTACCAGACATTGTCTGTCAAAGTAGCGACCCAGAGTACTCTGGAAATGAAATCAAGATCATTGAAAGCCAGCTGTTGTGTCAAAAATGAGTTTTCCTGTTTTCTTTAAAAAAGAACAATCACAATAAAGTACAACTTTCAGCACATCTAAAGTCCAGATCAAGTTAGAATATAATGGTTCCTCAAAGCCTACTTAATGTTGTTATTAAAGAGATCCTCATTTGTCTAGATTTAGAAGAAATGCTTCATGAATTCATAGCAGTACCTCTAATGCCATGGAGACATTCAGCTATTTCTTCATTAAGTTCCTTTCAACTTTTTGCCATTTATTTGTTTTGCACCAAAGGAAGGACCTTCAAACATGTTTAATTGCTTAAAAAACGTGTTATTTTTTCATTTTTTGTCCATTTATCTTCATTTGGAGTTAATATCTTGATCTGTTCCGTAAGTTTATTCCCAAGTTTCTTGCTTTTAACCAGTGAGGAAATCTGTGTGGTAGTGTCTCTGCAGAGTAAAGACTCTCAATTTCATACTCCACATTTCATGAAAGATAAAGTCTGACTGAAAGGTGTCCTTCTGAAATGAAGTACCTTCCTGTCCTTCAGTCGGTCAGTGGCCACTCCTTCCTGCCCCTCTGACTCTCTCAAAGCTCCTTCAGTCGTATTTCTTCATCCCTATCTCCTCACGTTCTGCCTCTGCTCCGTTCCACTCTGCTAGGGAGTTACTGGGGTCAAAAGACCGGCCTGCAGCCCTGCGCTAATCTGGGAATACAGGCGGACGGAGACAGAGGCTGACATAAAGGCCAGCTTTCCAACGTTGATAAAAGGCTGTTCTTCTGCTTCGAACCTGATAGCATCTAACTTGACCTATAAATGTTTTTGACCGTGACTGAAAAAAGAAATGCGTCTCCGTGTCTGGAGAGGCTGTAGCAACAGATATGAAGTACAAATACCAGAGAAGAAAATCTAAATATGACATCAGGCCTCAGAGTGAAAACTGGAATTTCAAGGCATAATTTAAAAAAAATAATTACTCTAATCTTTCTAATAAATTTAGTTGCAAATAAGTAAATTGTAAATGTTATGTAAACATGGACTATTACACTACAAAATTAATGATGTATTCTTTCCCTTCTGTAATTCCACATTTAACCCTAGAACACTTTCATTATAAAAAGTTACGCCATCACTATTGCCAGGCAATTTTTACCCAACATAATATCACTGAAAAATATTTTTCAGAAGAATAAATCAAAGTTGTTTCTTTTATTTTTAATTGTGGTATATGTAAAAAAAAAGGAAAATAAAAACATAGAAAGATGATCAAAACATGATTTTAAATTGACTTAAAAATTAGGAATTTGAGAAGAAAAAATTCCTAAAAAAATAATAATTATACTGGAGACTTGGCCTTTAATCCACCCATTCCTGGGACATATGAGACTTTAGTTAGGGACCCATGACATTCCGAAAAATGCAACATGTTGAAAATCATGTAAATACTTTTGCTCAGGTGAAAATCACCCAGCGATAGTGCTCTGGAGTTAAAGATCCCTTCCAATGATAACTGTGTTTTAAGCAGTGGCGGGCCGTGCATTTCACACCTAGGCCTTCAGTAGTGCTCCATCTGAATCAATCCAACCCTCAATAACTATTTTATGGCTATAAAACTTCTACTGCAGGTACAGCTGCCACACACACACCAAAAGCATCAACAATAACCTGATAAAATTTCAATATTATGTAGGGAGATAGTAAAATTTTACTCACCAAAAATCCAGATTATTTAAACACAAAATCCATCATTTCTATCCTCAAGAAGATTTCAATCACTCTGTCGTGCAGAATCCATGCGTTTCGCAGATAGAAAGTGTTCCGTGGCTGTGATAAGATGGAAAAAGCTGCATGCGGGAAATGTTCTGGTATTCCTGAAGCCTCTTGTGGTCCAGGAGGGAGACAAACATCAGTTTTTGTGATCGATCAAGGTCTGTGTCTGGAAAATAATATTTGCGCGAGGATTTTGCGCTGCACGCGCCCGCGGTGCGTTCAGGAGCCTCGTAGATTTCAGCTTCACTCCCGCTCAATGGAGTCACGGAACTCCTTTACCCGTGCCAGACAAAACTGTGCCACAACTTTACCCAGACATTCAATTTCCACCAAAAATCAGACGATCAGACGCTTTCCACTGGTAACATCTTCAAACCTGACACGCCGCTCCTCGGCACCTGTGTCCGTCAGCAGAACCAGAGCGAGCTGCGAGCTGTCCAATCAAAGCTCGTGAAAATCCTGACGTTTCCGTGGGCCTTCTAGCTGGCCTAGCACGTGGTCTCCTCCAGATCTGATTGGTTGAAGCAACAGTTTGGTCGACAATTATTGTATGCTACAGGGCCCGCAGAACTGATTGTGAAGGCCTCCGGGCAGATTTCTTTGACCCTAGCAACAAATGGTGCTGCAATGTGATTGGTTAATGCTTAAATAGGAAAATACACGTCTGGAAGCAGCGCAACCAGGGAGACAGCAATGAAAGGACGAAGACAGAGCATTTGGAATTATAGAATACGTATTCACGGAAATAAATAATAATTAATATCAGTCTGTGATTCAGATATTTTTAGGCCAGCAGAGAAGGCCTTGCAGGCCCTGACGGCCCGCCACTGGTTTTAAGGTTTTTTACATGTTCTTGTATCATTTTTCACATGATAGAGGGAATTTATAAAGAAAGTTAAGCTTAAAATTGCATTTTCAAGTATTTCTTTTAACAAATCATTGTGAATCAGGAACAAACACAAAATGCTGCTTGAAAAAACTTGTATTTATGATGCAGAAAAAACAATAGATGGGCTACAAACTCCCTCATTTCTGGTGCATCCACTTGCAGACAAACAGATTCATGTACGTCTTTGTTTTCCTCATCCGAGCTGGCATCTGGTTCAACACTGTACAGCTGGAAAGCTCCAATATTGCTTATTATTTTTGTTGCACCAGTGATGGTATCTTGGGATTGTGAGAGGGAGGAAGCTAGCAGAAAAGAGTGTAAGCAAATGAATGATGGGATATCAGCTGAAGCTTACTTCCATGTTAACAGTCCCGCCCACAACTAAGAGGTGAATTTCTCTGCAAAAACTAAATTCTAGAAAATGACGTTTTTATTTTTTTTATTTTTTATTTTTTTTACAAATGTTGCTTAAAAACTGTATAATCCTAGTTAAAAGATTCCTGAGAAAGATTTTGCGATGAATCAAAAAATAATTGGAGCATGACTTAAAATATTTCTAAATTGGCAAAATCAACTGTCATAATCCTCACATATTATATTCTCTTAGATGGATTTTATGTTAGCAGTAAATCAGCATTACTATTTTCTGCCAAACATTTTCTTTGGACTCCAGACAGAGGTGTTGGTTGCTCTCACGTAACTGGTATAAACCCTAAAGAAACTCACTTTAAAAGTTTATTTTAAAAGGTTTTCTTTCCTGGTTGCTCCTCTAACAATTTACCCTTAAACAGTCTAAAATTACATTTCTTATAAGTGGGGAACATACTGTAATGAAATTAGGGAGCTAGGATGGTGTAACAAGAATAATAAATGAAAAAGTTCTGTGCATTTTCAGCGAGCAAAATAAAACCTAAACCTAAGAAGGAATGTCTCGCCAGTAAACATGGTGCAGTGATGGATTTGTGGGACTTGGCAATTTTCTTCAGTGGTCAGAGCTTAGCAAAACTCAGCAAAACCTGTGTGATATTTTTGGAGGGTTTAGCCCACAAAGACGTGAAAGTTGTCAACACTCCTGCTCGCTCAGTCAGATTCATCAGCCTGGAGGGCATCCTACAGCCAAAATGTCCACAGAAATGTCTCCAACGGCAAATCTTCATTTCTTTTTAGAAAGGAAAATCATTTTAAACACATTTGGAAAAAGATTAAATGCAATCGAACAAACTTACTGACTCAGATTATGTTTTGAAAGCAAGTAATACCTGATTAACATGATTTGTGGACTCCACATCAAAGCTCTATATCTAGACTGGGAACTCCATAGGATTCCTCAGGAGGAAGAATGAACTGATATAAGGAAGAGGATGTGTGGAGGCAGTTCTTAGTGCCGTGGACTTCCTTCAGCCTTGGATAAGCTTTCAGAAAGGTGTGGAGCTATGAAGTATTTATCTGAGCTGTCACTGGACAGCATAGGAGCATCTCTGTGGTTGGAATGCCAACACTGCTGGAGACGTACACGCTGCTTTGTTTGCGAGTTTGAGTAGAAAATAAGGAGCCGATTCCACTAGATCAGCACAACAAAGTACATTTGTTTACTCTGTAATACTTTAATAACTTTAAATTTTGGTTGTGTCCTTCACTAATCACTATTTAGTGTACTATGCAGGGCGTTCACCATTTTGCAGAACTGTCTGAAGCTACAACTCCAGAATCAAATGCTCTAGAAATTTCCCAGAAGTCTCGGTGCTCACTAGAGTAGTGAATATAGACTCCAATGCATCGCGTTTAATCCTAGAACACTTTCGCTATGAAAAGTTACATCATCACTTTTGCCGGGTAATTTTTACCCGGTATAATATACCCAATAAAAAGTATTTATCACAAAAATAGTTCAAAATATGACAACGCATAATACATTAGAGTAGGTATTCTTTTTATTTTTAACTGTAGTTTGCGCAAAATAAATATAAAGGAAGATCCTAAAACAGGCTTGAAAATGGCTGAAAAATTAGGAATTTGAGAAGAAAAAAAATCCTAAAAAATAAATAATGATACTGACGACTTGATCTTTGGTCCACCCATTCCTGGGACATGAGGGTCTTTACTGAGGGACCATGACTCTCAGATAAATGCAACATAATGAATTCATGTGAGTACTTCTGCTCGTGAGAGTGCTCTAAACCACTTTTTAGGGGGAAAAAAAAGGATTTTAATTTTAATCTTTGGAAACCATATACGTTTTTATTTTCTGAACAGAGTGAATTCAAAATTCATACAGTCTTCATAACATATTAATATTTATTAGGTTTTAGGAAATCAGTGACGTCTTATTTTGCTGACTAAAAAAAAAAAAAAAAGTAGTGAGCATGGTGTCCAGATTGCTTTTAAAATCCAGTGCACTTGATAGGATCGCACAATATAGTTTTTTTAATCGTTAGGGCATGAATGGGAAAACTTTTTTGGCCACAAAAGGTTCTAAAATTTGCTTAAAGGACCAAACTAGGACCAAATGCATGGCATGTTTTGGTAATCTGTCATTACAGAAAGATATAATGGGAAAAAGATGCTATAATTTTGATTGAAAATTTATATATATATATATATATATGTTGTTAAACAGAACATTTTTGAGTTGTTATTTCACAATTTGTGGATTTTTTTCCTAGTTTAGTACAGATTGTGCCAATAGATTGACGTCAGGTTAAAACCTTGAGAAATTCTGCGTTTATATGGTGTTAATGTGATTAAAAAATGACTGTCTGACTCAGAAAACACACATTAACGACAGAAAAACAACAAATCCTTCAACCCAACATGAATGCAGAGTAACGTTTTGCACTTAGACATAGGTTAATTGATTTGTAGAGATACCAAAATTACAGAAAAAATAAAACATTTAAAGGGGTATCAACGTAATTTATTTCAGTTTAGCAAACCAGATTAAATTGTTTAAATACAGGCTCATTAAAACAACTTTTGATGTGATACAAGTCCGGCCCTTTGGTTCGTAGTTTGCCCGCCCCTGAGAAAACGAGTGGAATTAGGACATAGCTTTTGTGTCAGGGGTGGAGCTACGGGGGACCAAGGGGGGCCAGCTGCCCCATCAACAAAAAGCTTTCCACCTCTGTTCTCAAACTCATTTTTGAGTCAATGTCAGTTTCTTTATTGACAAAAAACTAAAGATGTATTGGGACTGGACATTTGGTTCAATTAAAGCCAGTTTTGGTTCGAAACAGAAATGTCTAGTTGATAGCAGTCTGAATACAGACCAAACTCAGTTCAGGACTCCATCCAGACCAAATTGAACAGACTCAGTCCCGACTAACAAACTTTAGACAAAGAAATCATCAAAACAAGACATTGAAAACTTAACAAAAGCAATATTTTTACATATCTTGAGCCCCTCAAATTATTTGCTACGCCCCTGTATTGTGTAAACTGGCACATCCGGGCCGTTAGCAACCTAGCCTTAGCCAAAATCTGCGCCGTTATTGCTTTTGGAAAATTAAATACAAACTAATTAATAATAAAACAGTTTAAAATAAATATTTTTTGTATCCTTTCATTTGTTATGTGTTTTACTCTGCTGTTCTCATTTACTACCCTTTCAAAGTCTTCTGCTCTCTAGCTTCTTGCCCCTCCATACAAAATGTTCTGGACAGCTCCATTGAAGAATTGGTCACATTCGTGTGTTGTGTTCATTTCAGGATCAAACTGACTGTTAATCTGGTTCACTACTGTTAGCTTTTCATATTTTGGGGTCAAGACCGGATTCTCCCATCCAGAGACTTTGAAAACATCTGCTTTCAATAATTTATCTAATGAATTCTTGACTGAGCACAGATGATTTCTGTGCTTCATCCCGTTTAGGTTCAACTGTGGTTCATATGTTCAAATACAGATGGATCGCTCACCGGAGCAGACAATGTGTGTATTTGTGTGCGTTTAATGTGTATGTCTGCTGAACCCTTCACCTGCCTTTTTATCCCAACTCAATGCCAAGAATTTTCTCTTCAAGGAGTTTCTCCAGTGAAATTAGCTTATTACAGCAACCACCTTCATTCCATTTCGAATGTAATTTGTGTTGATTGAAAAGTCTGCACTAAAGTAGCACCAAATTGGGCATGGATGCACCTCAGGATCCCCTCTTTTTGTAAGTTAGCCACAAAAAATTCAAAAATGGCAGCCATTTGAAAAAATTGACCTAAATGAAAGCTAAAATCTGCTAGCTTGATGCTAACGTATGATTGGATTTCCCTTAGGACGGCTAATGCTAACGCTCGGTCGACCTAAACATACATTGCTGACTAAATGAACGTCTTTATATTCTCAGAGGCATGAATTTTCTAAACTCTTTTAAGGAAATATTTTCTAAAGTAACCATTTGTGTTCTAAAGCACTGATTTTGCTCATACTTTCTTCTTCTTCTGGAATAAGGTGTAATGTTATAGCGCAATCGCCACCTAGTGGACAAACTGAAACGCCCTCCAGGAGAAGCAGAACGATTGTTGGAGCTTCTCCGCATTAAAATCCATGTAACACTATATGATATTAACAATATCATTATAATTTCACAAAAAAAATTAGAGTATGTGAACTGTATCAGATTAATACAAAAATCTTCAGAACATACACACATATATATGTGAAGAGAAAGAGAGAAAGATTATTACTGTATTTCTAAACAAATATGTATAAATGTGTAAACGGTGTAAACTCAAAACTGAATTAAATCAAATTGAGAGGATCAAAAGAATTGGAAAAAAAAATCGGAATTGATTCGGTCCATGCTCTGGTGAATTGATCCAAATTGGCTTTGGAAATTATTGGCAATACACAGCCCTTCTATTAACTTTTCAATGAGATGTAATAACTTGCTAAGCCAATAAAACATATTTTTGAGTAATTTGATGTTAAAACATTTGCAAGTAATATCCCTAAAAACAGCTATTTTTTTACTTATACTTCTCCTCTAATTTTTATTATTTTAATTGTTGTAGAAATAAGCATAGTCTAACTGTTATAGCATTTAGGATATATTTTTGGAGAAAAGTATGAGTATATGTATATAAATGTACCATTATAAAAATTATAAAGTTTGTCAGAACATGCTCTATAGGATATAATACTTCCAATTATTCAACGCAAATACCTAAATATGAGTGTTTATGGCTGATTTCAACATTAAATCATATCTTAAAAGAAAAAAAAATGTTTTTGAGGACATTTTTTCCATTGTTAGTCCTTTCTTTCTCCAGGACAATCCCCGTCTTGGCCTGTCTGTGCAAACACAAACGAATTCGTGCAAAACGAGTTGAAAAGGCTAATCTGTTCCTCCACGGTGACTCTGCTGATTCTGCTTTCCTAAAGGCTTTTTTCCCCCCCTGTCATGATTTTGCTAATTGGTAAAACTTTAGAGTCCAAAATGCTCTGGGCACCTATAGTTTTCTATAACACTCTGCCCTTTTCTTGGGCTTTTGTCTGAGGCTACCACAGGCTAATTATGGCATGACGATGCAAGCCTGCGAGGCTATAATTAATGGGCAGAACTCCAAGGCAGCTTCAAATCAGAAAGGTGATGTACCTTGAAAAAAAAGTCACTCTCGATCTAACCTTTTACACCTGACTGTTGGCAGCGGATATTTAAAATCTGTCACGAAAGTTTAACAGCCCTCGGATGATTGGTTATAGCAGGGAGCTAGCTCTCTGTGTTGTCTCTGCTATCATCTGGCTTTAAAAATGTATTACCATCATTTCACCGTGACTTTGTAAAGTGCACGGGGCAAAGCTCAACAGCAGAAAAAGAGCTTTTTCTGGTTGTCATCAGCTGATTTGTAGCTGCTCGTATTTTAAGAGCTGATGTATCTCATCTTGGACCGAGAATGTTTCAGAGAAGAGGGTAAAAAATAGTCTTGAGGTTACCATTTTTGCAAATATGTCCTGACAGGCTGCCATTTTATATAGTAAAGGTTTACAATACAAGTTTAATCTCAGAGCATTCAAAATTAGGTTCACAAAATGTAAATGTAGAACAAATAAGGGCAAGTCATCGTATTTAGGAAGAATTTAGAACAGGGGGTCAAACTCATTTTGGTTCAGGGGCCACATTCATGGGCTGGACCAGGAACATAATAACAAAATAACCTTTGCTCAACTTGTAATCTGTAGCTTTGATTTTGTTTTTTTTTTCAATTCGAAAAAATGTCTCAACCTAGTAACCTAATCACTTATTATCATTATTATTATTGTTTTCTTTTTGACAACAACATTTTGGTAATTGTGATGTCACACCTGATCATTTTTATAAGCAACTTAAAAGCTGTGAAGATTTCAGGGAAAAGGTATTTTATCCAGACTCAGAACGCCCTTGCAAAGAAATGCTGTTTATTTCTTGATTTCTTGTTCTGCTGGTATTTCTTTTCCTTTGCTTCCCCTAGTGGACGATTCGCGCATTGCAGCCATTTCTTTATTTCTTTAAAGAACCATAACTCGCCGAAAGAATGGGCAAGAAACTTTCTTTTTGTTACGGCCGTGGGCCGTCTGGGTTTGGCTCCTTTGTCTGTCCTCTCTTTCGTTCTTCCAGGCACAGGTGCAGTGCTTCACATAATTTCAAACACAGAATAAAAAGCCCCGCCGTGGCTCCTCGAGGTGCGGCACCCTTTGGACGTCCTGGGAGCTTCTGACCCCGCAGGGTTTCCGCCGCCGCTGATCCTCGGTTTCCTGCTGGCCTCCCTGCTTCCTGTTTCCGGTTTCGGCTGCTGCTGCCGCTGTTTGACGTCGCCACCTCCTCTCTCCTGGATGTCTCTGGTTTTGGTCCGCTGGGCGTTTGGAACATAGAATAAAACGTTTCTAAACGTAAGGAACCGGTGTCGTCTCCCCTTTTCTTTGTTACGGCTTGGAGCCAACCGTAACATTAAGCATCCTTATATTTTTGTCTCTTCATGACTGGGCCAGATTAAACTGTCTGTTTAACACCCCTGATTAAGAATGTGAATTTCTTTCATTTTGGTTTCCTTGTTGATTCAAAATTCATAAGGTTTAGTGTTTATATGGAGAGAAAACCGACTCATCCAATTTGTATCTGCAAAATTCTTGATTTGTAACTCATAAAATAAATTTTGTGTGTAACTTTATGTGCTTGCATTTGTGTTTTCACATGTTAAACAATTACAAAATACAAAAAAACTGTATATATATATATAAACAACTTTTTAAAGATTAGTTTGTGCAGTAGGGCTGCCACAAACGATTATTTTAATAGTCGACTAATCACCGATTATTTTTTCCGATTAGTCGACTAATCGGGTCATGCACAAAGTTGATGTAAAACACAAATCTTAACCATCATTCACTTTAAACTAACTAAAAACTATATATATATATATATATATATATATATATATATTCACACTAGCATCATTATAGATGAAATGTAAGCTGAATTTGGCCGTAAAAGATGCTAGTGACGATGGCTGAAGATGCTGATAGCCAACTAAAATATTAGTTAAAGGCCAAAATAGCCTAAAAAAAGCCTAAGTTAGCAAAGACAGCTAGCATGTAGCTGAAATAAAAACTCCAAAATAGCCTAAAAAAACCTTAATAAATGCCAAAATAGTCCAATAAGCTAGCATAACACCATTATAACTTTCAACTTTACTACACTGACTCCATTTAATATAAAGTAACGACTAATCGACTATTAAATTAGTCGTCGACTATTTTAATAGTCGATTAGTCGTCGATTAGTCGACTAATCGTGGCAGCCCTATTGTGCAGTTAGTGTTAAGCTGTTGTAATTGTAAGTTGTGCATGTGTGGATGTATTTTGTAATTGTTGTACATGTAAATACACAATTGAAAGTACATACAGTTACTCACAAAATTAATTTTTAAAATGTATTTTGTGTGTTACAAATCAAGAATTACACACACACACACAAATCAGATCAGTCAATTTTCTCTCCAGTTTTCTAAACATTTTTGTGCTACTTTTACCTCTCGTGTTTTTTACCTTTTTATTCAAGATATTTTTCCAGGTTGTAAATTGTTACACTTTTCCAAGCTTTTTTCAAAATCAGCACAGTTGAACATTTAGTCTCATTAAGAGATTGAATCTAGAAATAAGGACTTTTTTCCTAATGAGTCTTGACAATAGAAAAACTTGACTTAGGACTCAATAAAACGACTTTATTTAGGCCGTGTTCACAGGACATCTAGATAGATTAACAGTAAGTGAATGCCAACCATCCTTCTGTTCGGAGTTAACTTGTTTTTGACTGCAAAGTTTTGACAATATTTTATTTATTTTTCTATGAGAATTGATATTTTAAGTTGATAGACACAAAAAATAATACAGAAAAGCACCAAAAGCCTTTTAATTTACATAACAAAAAAAAAATGCAAGCCATTTGCTTGAAACTAGCAAAAAATAACTTATTATCAGTTTTTTTAGTCTAACTTTCCCTTTTGAATGCTCTTATGGAACTCCATGTTTCTGGATTTTGATGTCTTATTGTAAAGTTTCTTGTTTTTACTACTTTTTAGTGCTTTTCTTCTTAAGAATAGTGTTCTTTTCCTATTTTAGGCTGCCTCCCTTTGCAGTGTAGCACTTCACTTTCATTTGAGGGGCTGTCTAGATTTTAGCTGATGCTCTGAGAGGATCTTAACTGCTGGGAATGACCATCAGTATCTAAGTGGCAGCCATGATGAGAACCCACTGAATTCATCAAATTGCTGTGAGGAAGATTAATTATTCTATATGTTTTGGGGGGTAAAGGAAGCTGCAGCTGATTGTGATGCATGTTGTGCAGAGGAGTAACTTTGTGAACTTGTGAGTGCAGGACGTTGAAGATAGTGACGAATGTTCCTTCTGTCAGGGAATGAAAGATTCATCCAACAAAGACAAACAGAAGGAAGCACAGGAGAAAATCTGAGTTGTGTGTGAGACTTTCCTGAGATGTAAAAAAACAACTTTGAGTCTATTCCCTTCTGGATTCAGAGGAGAGCATGTTATGGAGCACTGCACAGTTCAACTGTGTTCCAACACAGACACATTCCGTATGCAGGAAGCTGTGCTGACCATCCCATCGGCAGTTCTTTCTGGTATCAGACACTCTCCACATCAGCTGAGAGATCTGCTCCCTCTTTTTTTTTTTGCAGAAAAAAATTGTAGTATCTCTATTTTGCACTGGAGGAATAAAAGAATTCACTTCTTTAACATGGAAAGGTACACTCTCTAGAATGTAGCAGAATGGATGAATAAAAGTCAGAAGACACCAATAGATCATAAATAAATTAAACCCTTGAGGTCGTTTTTATTTATTTGCAAATGCAACTGCACCACAATGAGCATCAAGTTTAATTTTACTCACACAGCCTCCCCGGGAAAGTCTATGTCAGGGTACTGGAGAGGAGAGTTCGTCCGATAGTCGAACCTCAGATCCTAGAACAACAGTGCGGGTCGTTGAATGGTGGACCAGCTCTACGCCCTCCTCAGGGTGCTGGAGGGTTTGTGGGAGTTCGCTCATCCAGTCCATGCGGTTTTTGTGGGTTTGGAGAAGGCGTTTGACTGCGTCCCCAGTGGTGTCCTCTGGAGGATGTTCTGGGAGTGCAGGGTCTGCGGAGCATTACTGAGGGCGGTTTGGTTCGCATAACCGGCAGTAATTCAAACCTGTTGCTGGTGCATGTTGGACTCCAGCAGGGCTGCCTTTTATCACTGGTTCTGTTCATAGTCTTTATGGACAGAATTTCTAAGCGCAGCCAGAGTCAGAGGGGATCTGGTTTGGGGACCACAGGATTTAATCTCTGCTCTTTGCAGATGATGTTCTGTTCTACAGACGGTCCTGTTGGGTTTCATGCATTAGAGCGGTTTGCAGCAGAGTGTGAAGACGCCAAGTCTCAGACCATGGTTCTTAACCGGAGAAAGGTAGTTTGCCCTCTCTGGGTGGGCAAAAAACAAAGAGTTGTGGAAACCCAAAATGTCAAGAAGTGATGTGGAAGGAGCCCGAACCATTCGTCCATATACGAGGAGTTGGGAGTGAGAGGGAGTTTTGCAGCCAGTGCCAATCAGAACATAAAACAATGTTCTCACCCATAAATCTTAAAATGTTAATGATGTTGTTGTCTGCATTTTGTGACCAAATTTTAGAGCAAAATGAACTCATTCACCATTCTATCTGCCTGTCTCTAATAAACGCTGGGGCTACTATTGGAAGATACAGTATACGGTTGGGGTGTCAAACTCAATCACACAAGGGGTCAAAATCCAAAACACACATTTGGTCGAAAAGGATAAAAATATATTGAATACACTAACTAAAGTTTTACTCTTTAACATAATTATGAACTAAATATATAGCATTACCTGCGATAATGCTAGTGTGAATGCTGTAACCTGAATTTGGCAGCTGTAGATGCTAGCACTGATGGCTAAAGATGCTAAAACTATTTCTAAAAACGCTAAAGCCCATAGATGAAAAGTTGATAGCTAAACACGCTGAAGCTGATAGCTAGCTAAAATATTAGCGATATGCCAAATTAGCCTAAAAAAAGCTAAAAAAAAAGGTGTTAGCCAAAACAGCTAGCATGTACCTGAAAAAAATAGCTAAATGTCAAAGTAGCCTTAAAAACTGAAAACACCTAAATTAGCTGAAACAGCTAGCCTGTTAATATTAGCATAACTACAAAACAGCCTAAAAAGATTTGTTAAAAAAGCCTAAATTATCCAAAACAGCTCAAACAGTAGTTGAAATATTAGCTAAATTCCAAAATAGCCTAAAAAATCTTAGTAAATGCCTAATTAGTACAAAAACCTAACACAATGACAATTTTTAAAACTTTAAAACCATAACTTTTTAACATAATTATGAATAATAAAAAGGCAGGAATATTATTCCAGAATGAATCAACTTAAACCTTAAATAATTTCAATATTTTACTCTCCATAAAAGTATATTTTGTCAAAATGATACAAGTTAAAAATAAGTGCAAGATAACATCGGGCCATTAATAACAATAAAATAAAATTATCTAGGGGTCAGCCGGATCTAGGGCCTCCGGGCCTTGAATTTGACCCCAAAAAAACAACAACAAAAAAACAAGGATTTTTCTTTTTTATAGCTACATAACTGTCTTGCTTTGAACTTAAATCTGAGTAAATGTCTTATTTTTACATTTCGTTTTTGTGTCACACAAACCCATTACAGCCTGTCTACAAGCAAACAGCCACGACTGTATCATGGCTGAGGCTGTTTCATCCTCTGGTGAAAGCAATGAGAAAAAGCCACGCGCTCTGAGCTGTGTTCAGTCTTTAAGCTCATTTACTCACTTTTCCGTTCTGCCCCTGCAGCTGTTTATTGTGTTTTTAGCGCCTCAGTCTGCCAGCCAGGCTGCTGAGCTTCACAGTGCTGCTCGTCTGACTCGGTTTCCCTTCCTGTTTAACCAATGTGTTTTTTTTTTTTTTAATGTTTGCACTTCCATGCACTGATGTTGGTAATCTCCTAACTCCCTCTTTATCTAAATGTAGAAGGCTAAGAATCAAATGTCAGCTGCTATAATGGAACATTTGAGGTTATTGTGTTGGTTGAGCGTGCCGTGAGGCAGATGTTTGCTCTCACGCAGGTCTCAGGCGTGTTTTCATGCTTCAGCGCCGTTCATACATATTTCAAGCATGAAATGAAATCTTTGTTTTTAAATGTCTTTTGTCTGCACACACTGGGTGAGGAAAAGGCAAGAGATTACTCTTTAAGCGATCACATTTTCAGGTTTATACTGTATTAGGATTCATTTCATCTCAATTTTCACTACACATTTTCTTACAAAGGGAATTTTGTATTCACATATATAGAAATACAATGTTTTATCACCATGTTTTTAAGAGTTTGATCAACTCCATGTAACTTGAGGACATTTCTGATGCCGCAAACCGCTGTGAGTTTGCATGGTTTGCACTCAGAGGAACGGGTGCCTGGAGGCTTTGCAGTTTGTGTGTTTTAACCAAAATTTGATCGAATTGTGCACAGCAACCCCCACCTGCATAATGCATAATTCATTTACTTCCTTTTTTCTTTCAAGTCTGCTCCTCTTTTAGAGACTACGGAATAACGCTTGATCACACTAAATAATTTCTTCAAGATTAAAAAAACACATTTTAAGCAGGGAAACTGCGCAATTTCACATTAAATCACTACATATAACATAAAAATATATCTGCCTTAAGTCAACTTTGTCTTTTTAATTTTGATTTAAACCTCAGACAAAAGGTTGCATCTATTTACACAGCTCAAATTCAGAAAATTCTTAATAATAAAATGTGTTTTGGGGTTTTTAACATATTCTTGCTGCATTTTTCCTCACAAAGAGGACATATAAAATAATTTAAGATTTAATTTATATGAAAATTTCTTAGTATGGCTAAACAGATAAAATGTCCAAGTCAGCAGACTTATTGTGTGGTGTTCCTCAGGGCTCGGTTCTGGATCCCATTTTGTTTCTGTTATACATGATCCCCCTTGGAAAGATCATTCAGGAGTTCAGCGACGCCTCATACCACTTCTTTGCTGATGATATCCAGTTATATAGGGTTCCCCACAACTCAGGAGAAAATTTCTGATGAATTTCTGCAGAAATATTTCATTAAACAACAACACAGGCTTTTTGATTTTAATTAAAAGACCATTGAAATGATTAGAAAATGGATAAAAGTATAGTTGGAGTTGGACTTTGCAAGATTTACACATTCTTTGAGTAGATAAAAAATATTTTTCTCTTGGCTACAAAGGCTTAAACAATTGCAATTTCTCCCATCCATCCATCCATCCATCCATTTTCTTGACCGCTGTGTCCCTTTCGGGGTCGCGGGGGTGCCGGAGCCTATCCCGGTTACTGATGGGCGAAGGCGGGGTACACCCTGGACAGGTCGCCAGTCTGTCGCAGGGCCTCAATCACACACACATTCACCCTCACATTCACACCTAGGGGCAATTTAGGGTCACCAATTAACCTATGAAGCATGTTTTTGGACGGTGGGAGGAAGCCGGAGTCCCCGGTGAAAACCCACGCATGCACGGGGAGAACATGCAAACTCCACACAGAAAGGTCCCAGCCGGGAGTCGAACCGGGGCCTTCTCGCTGTGAGGCGAGAGCGCTAACCACTGCGCCACCGTGCAGCCCCCTGCAATTTCTCCCACATGAGGGAAAAATAAATAATACTAACCTTCTGTAGTATATTTCATTGTTCATTTTAATCATTTAAAGTGAACTGAAAGTCATTTAACTGAAATGTTGAACTTTGTTTATCTGAGTTAAGGGTTTTTCTTAATACACTAAAACAAGAAAAAGCAACAAATTGTCATATTTAAACATCAGCAGCCTTCCAGCGACGTTCATAATGTAGGAGTTGTACACTTTACTTAAACTTGTGTTTTCTTCATGTGTTCTATGGTAGGAACACTCACCGCCTCAGGGCTCAATAATGTCCACATGCAGATATAGATGCAGGCATGTTTGGCTCCTACAGCAGCAGAATCGGAGTCAAAAAAAGCTTTTTCACATACTTGATTCATGTAGAAAAATCTAATTTAAAAGCACAAGTTAACTATTTTTTTAAATAGAAAAGTTATATTTGAAGGAATCCACAGATTTGAGTCTTTAAGTTAAACATATCAGCTAATCTTTATTTATTCATCAACTCAGATTAATTAATTTGTTTTTGAGAGCATATTTGTCTTATTATTGAACTTAAACTCTTTATAACCCTAAAATAGATACATTTTATTTTATTTATTTAACCTATTTATTGCATTGTATTTATTACCACTTATTATTGGTAATAAATCTTGTCAGGATCAAAGGCGCAGCATTTAATTATCCTGCAGAGGTGATGGCATCAAATATGCATAAATGTTCAGATGCATACATTTACATTGCATGTGCATTTTTACATGCATAAATAAAGATGTGCATCTATTCGGGTGATTGAATACTTGCATGAATGCGGTAGGTTCAAGTTACTCCATCTCAAAGATGGTGGTTAAATACACATTTTCACACACTGTTAAGTGAAACCGACGGGAAAATTCTGCTTTTAAAATATTACTGGGAGAAAACTCCCGATGAAGTTTCAATTTTTTGAGCAGAACTCGATCAGTTAACCCTTATATTGTGTTCGGGTCACAATTGACCAATTTTCCTATGTAATAAAGGGTCAAATTTTACTAAAATATGGGTTAATATTTAAACATTCATACAAAACTCAAAGTGCTCAACATAAAAAAGCAAATAAAATACACATTTGAAAAACAGAGCGTTGAAAAACAAAAACACACAAAGAAAACAGGATATATACTCAAATAAAGTACCCCCGGTTCTTTTCTCAACCCACCCAGTTCTCCCCCAATATATTATAATAATCATATAATAATAATAATTCATCATTATGTATCTGAGATATAAAAATGTGTGTAATAATAGCTGTGTTTACATGAACACAAATAATCGGAATAAACGCCTGATCAAAATAAAAATGTATCATGTAAACGCGCCAATCAGAAAACTCTGACACAATCAGACTCATTTGGATCAAAATTTAGGTGGAATATACCGATTGTTGATCCAATTGTGGTGCATGTAAACTATTTATTCTGTTCGTGGGACATTACTCTGATGGTTTTTACGTCAGTGTGCGCTCCAGAGGAGGCTTTGGAATGTGGTTTCTTGTCTGTAAGCATTGGAGGGTGCTTTGTTTGACTGAAAAACGAGAAACATTAGATCAGTTAAAAAAGGTTCTGTAATTTTTAAATTATTAGTTTTTATCAAATTATTTTTTTAGTTGATTGTTTACTTATTTTAAAAATGTAATTTGATAACTAATATTTCTAAATGTAACAAATTACTTGTTATTTGAGCCAACGGTTCACTTTTTACAGTGTACTGTGTGTGCTCCAGAGGAGGCTTCAGAGCGCAGTTGAACTCCGGAGAACCATGTCTCCTGGGAGGACTGTGTCTCCGAGCGGCTTCGGGACGGTATCCCATTGAATGTGGAAATGCTGCTCCCACGTTCTTAGAAAGCATGCAAACAGTTGAAATTGTGTTAAAAGTCATATCCAGATGAAATAAAGGCTGATATCATTCCCACGTATTTCCATACGGCCATTGCAGCATTGTCCGCACAGATTTTAAGTGGGTCCAAGACTAAATGTTGCTGTTATAACAATAACCCTTTCTCTGGGTCCATGCGGCCAAGAATAAAGAATTTAGAAAAATGATGGGCAAATCATTGACTGTAGAAACAATGGACACTTCAACCCCTCCCCCTTTGTGTTCCATATAGGAAATACACTATTCCCTCCTTATTTCTGAGGTTTAGGGATCGGAGACATCTTCAAATACGCAGAATATGCAAATATCTTGCTTTGTCTGTTGTTTTCTATAGTCTATGGTACGAACAACCATAACTTAAAAATAATAAAGATTATCTCGCTATGTGCCACAGCTGTTTGTTCACAATGGAACTCGCTACTTCCTCTTCTACGGTCGTTTCCGATATTTTAGATATTTCTGCACATGTCAAAATGATTTATTCCTATTGAAAGTGTGGAGTATGTAAACGTTTGTTTTAATCGGAAAAAGGTTTTCAGGGCCCATGCACACAGTTCAATTCTAATCCGATCTTTGATCATGTAACCGCAGCTATTACCTCATTAGACAGACGATGTACGAACCATCTCAGTAGGACCTTTACTTTAGTTTCTGCTGTTTCTTATAATAATTCATGCTTCAGCTGATTTGCTTTAGTTTCTGGATTCAGCAAATCCCAAGAAATCTTTAAAGATTTTAGCCACTGTGTGACTTTACCTTTTGGAGTACTCGGGATATTCCTTGAGTCCCAGTCTGCCCCTCTGCAGATCCGTTTGTTTGTGGGACTGGTGCTGATTCTATTGCCTTTACTCAGTTTAATTAAGATTTTTGTGGAGCCTCTCTGCTTATCAGAGGCAGGAAGCGACAGCTGCTGCCGCACAAGGTTAAGTGCATCCTGACCTTTTGGTTCCACTTCTCAAGACTACCTAATGTCACCAAATGTCACTTAAGTGGATCTAGACCTACAGGATTGGATTTCAACTTTTTCTCCCACCTACAGAAACTTATTTATTTGCTATAGGGAACTCAAAGGCCACATGGAGAAAAAAAAAAACAACATTTTTTTTTAGTAAATTGCGTTTTGATGCTGGCAGCAAAATAATCCACAAGCAGTTTTTGAAATCAGTGTAAACACAAAATACGATTTTCACAGCTTGAGTTTCAGCCTGTGTTGACAGAGAAGCATTTATTTTTATTGAAAGGGCATCAATTAACTTAAAAAATACTCTTATGCAAAAAAAAAGCCAAACGTATTTAATATGTCTGATTTAGATTCTGTTTGTAAAGTTTCTTGCATTCGTTTCACTTTGAAGCAGAGTAATGGCTGAATGTCTGTAAATTGTTCCAACAGTTTTTTTTTTAACTTGGCACAATAATGATGGCTTTGCAACTTTGTTGTTTTTGTAAAGACATGAGTCACAACAGCTTTCTGTAACTGAAGCCGCACGAAACGTTTGTCCTGTGTCGGCGATTGACGCACGAGCCTCAGAGTGGGTTTACATTGAAGCTAATCTATAGCAGCTGCAGTTCCCAGCACTGCCTTCATCTTCTCTCAGTTTACTTGAAAACCATAAAAATATGTTGCTTATTGGTTTCTGTGCCTTTTAGCAACAAAAACTCAGCTTGAAAGGAAACTAAACTTTAGTTTAAAACTGAAAAAGTTCACATCAAGCAGTTAATTGATTCTGTAGCTTTTGTTTGGATTTTCATATGGACTGTATATGAGAACTGGACTGAGTGATGTTCTAAATGGGAAGAAGCTGCTGGCTCCAAAAAGCCAAAATCCTGACTGAGTAATAAACAGTTATTACTCAATCATTATAGAGTACTCCGCTCTAATTCGCTGGGCTTAGGGACCGCGGGCGTCCGTGAATATGCCGAATCCGCGAATACGGAGAACCCCTTGTCTCCATTTCACCTCCACGACTGATGGATGTCTTTTACCGGTCTATACCCAACTTCTGATCAAAAACATTTAATAAAGAACATATAGCTTAATATAAGGATTTTTTTTAAATTCAGAACAAAAGACTGTACCGCTGCGAGAGCTTACTTTATGCCTTAAAATCAAAAGTGTGCGCTTTTTTCTTCATTAAATAACAAACACCTGCTAAGAATGATAATTATCCTCCGTGATTATCTTCTCTAGGATATCAGGATTCACCGCTGCTCCTCCTAAAAATTTCATACAAGTGTCTAGAGTTGTTGGAGTTTTTGTGACGAACCGGAAGAAACGCGTGACTGAAAAAAATCTGTGAATACGTGAAACCGCAAATAAAAAAACGTGAATACGCTGAGGAACACCGTATTTGTCAGAATAACCATTCTTTCTCTGTTAACTTTAACATGTTTCTCACTGATACACATTTTTTTACTCATTATTTTATTCTTTATTGCTAGTTATTCAAGTTAAACTGGCCAATAGAGCTTGGAAAAAAATTATTAGATAAATTGTTTAGTATCCATAAACGATTCTACTTTATTTCATTCATTTTTATTTATTGATAATCGAAAAATTAATACAATTTAAAGTAAAAGTAACAAGCAGAACTAAACATGGAGCTTTTTTCCACTCATTTTTTGAAGTTGTAAGTTCTGTCGGTCCAAAATTAAATATGCAGGCAACTCAACAAATTAGCAAAATCACATTGTGTGGCACAACTTTTCTTCCCATCACTTCTTCAGCAACACGGTCAACCCAGCACTCTATACTGAGACGAAAGGTGAAGTCGTGGCAGCAGATGTGAAAGCCGACACTTAGATTTCAATCACCACAGAATCAGACTTCACAATAACTGCTCAATTAATAACCAAATACTGGCAGCTAAAATCTATTGTCCTGCAAACTCAAATTATGAGTGAAAGCCGCACAAAAAACTGCATTGATAATCATTTCCTAATCGAATCGTTGCCTCCTGAATCATATTTGAATCAGGAGGACAAGATTCCCACCTCTATCTACCAGATGGTTCAATAAAAGCTGATTTCTGACACGGTCTGGCTCCAGCATGGCAACACCTGTTGGCGACTGAACTGACCTCATTTGGTTGGAGCCATAAGTAAGCAGTTTTGTACAGTATCACGCTCTCTTGTTCTAGTCGTATTACATAGTAATGTATAGATGTATAATAATAGTTAATTTAATGACTTAGAATTACATGATTTATCAATAAATATAATGTTGCTTGCAAGAAAATAACAAAACTAAATTATATCCCAAGAGTTTTGGTCAGCGCTAACACTTTAACACTGTAGATGTTTTATGCAATCAACATGAAATGCTGACTCTGGCCAAAATCATCGATTTATCTAATTTCAGAATGAATTTTTAATGGTGTAGGTTGATTCGTTTAACAGCTTGCCTCAGACAGATCGAGCTGGTTAGATCTTAGGAATGTACATTGATTAATTATCATCCTTCTTATAAAAATCCAAATTTTCTCAATCTTTCAAAAGTTTTGGAACACCCCAAATATCCAACTATTTTTTTTCCAGTACACTATGGTAAAGTCCAGTTGTTTTCTCACTTTGGTACAAAAGGAAGACGTTAAAAAAAATTGAGTTACCTGAAGCTGAAATGTAGTAAACATTTCAGAAAGATACAAAAAGACTCTTTTCCAAGAAATATGAAATTGACTCAAAATCCACCCTTCAGAGCTGGTCATTTCTATAGGTGGTGGTCTTCTCTGACTGCAATAGACCAGTACTGGAACACACTGTGGTACCAAGCTATCATGCACTTTAGTTGAGCAGCATTGTATACCAAGAGGTAGGGTGCTTTTTTCTTTTTTTTTGTCAGAAATGGCAAGAAGAAGGGAAATAACAGTGGAAGAGTGATAGGACATGATAACACTGGAAGATTGTGGTTTTTTTTTTCTGCAGAGAAAGTCAAGGTGTCACTGAGAATAGTTTCCATCACCATCAGAAACCGGGAAGCTGACAGGAAGAAGTTTGGGAAACCTAAAGTTACAGCGAAATCACAGGACAAGTTTCTGTGTGATAGATAACTCAGTACATCAAGCATCAGGGACAGCTTATGCCTTAGTCACAATGGGGGGGGGGGTTCGGACTGTCTTTTAGTAACACTTCTTGTTTATTTGTAAAATACTGTATTGTTAGAGCGCACTAAGACTCCTTTTCTAATAAAAAAAGCTGGAAACATTGAATTGTTCTGAACTTTCTAGCAATGATTTAGATTTTGGAGACTGTTTAACACCCAGCATGCTTTCACTTTACCTGCCCCCCCCCCCTACTGTATTATTTAACAAATTCAGATTTACAAAGTACCTTATTAAAACACATTTACAGGCCTCTGCGGTTCCCAGAGGCATAAATCAATAGCTGGGAGGATGCTGGCGTTACATTTAATGCTGGATCCTGAATAATTAGATTGTGTTTGTCTAACACTATTAAAGGAGAGACCTCTTTAAATCTGGTATGTGTGTGCACGGGCTTTCTTTGGTGCAGTTTCTGCGTAAATTAATGTGATGTCGTGAAGGTTATGTTTACTCTTGTCTTGTGACATTTGGATTATTTATTTAAAGCAAAGGTGGTGCTTTTAAATGAAAATGTGAGCAGTACAACTCGTGTTTTTATGATCTAATTAGAGGCCAGAGTTCTCCTGAACCACACGCGAAGAACACAAGTGTTACTGTTTCTCCCCGTTAATGTTCACAGTCAAACGACTGCTGCCATTAAAAACACATTTGACAGATTCAGTGGTAACATACGATCCGGTGTGGAGTGTATTTCTAATAGGAAGAGCAATGAAATAATGGTTCCAAAGGAATAATAAACACTTGCATGAATAAATGATGTACGTTTCTTAGAAGGTTATTGTAGTCCTGGGATATTTAGGAATGAGCTTAATAATGACCAGCAGCAAGAGTTCAGGAGATTACAACATTTTATGGCACTTAAGTGTAATAAAATAATTATGAAGGCTATAGCTGAAACCTTGATGAGTGACCATTCATTGGCTTTTGTTTAGGTTTACATGATCAACAACAGGAAACACTTTGACTTCCTAACTGAAGCTTGTTGAAAATTATTGAAATTGTAAGTAGGTGCAGTTCATCCGGCAACCACTGGGGGACTTATACACAAGTGAGGCAAGCCCGTTGACTGTATGTAAATAACTATTCATAGAAAATGCCTCCAGCGAAATAAAGTCAATGTATGATAAAAAAATGTATTATGAAAAAAAAATAGATTAGCACAATGTTAATAAATGTATCAGAGGTAAAACTGTTATCCTGACAAATAGAACGACTGAGTAACAGCTTCCTCAATAGAAGTCTTTGGGCTTTTGGCCTCTTGGAGCCAGCAGCTACTTCCTATTTCAACGTGAGGGGGGAGGGGTCACTCAGTCCAGTTTTCTATATACAATCAACAGAAATAAAAATACTTAAGACACTTTTTTGTTTAACTTTTTTTAGGTGTCATGCCCCTTAAGTGCAAATCACATTAACCGATGACTCAAGGCAAAACATGTTGAAGATTACAACAATTTAAAAAAAAAAAATACATTTAAGAAATATAAGAAAGCAAAATTCCCAAAACTCTGGCACAATTCCAAGAAAATGAAACAAAGTAAAAATGAAATGTTTTGGAAAACTTATTGGATGAAAAAAACAAAATCCAAAGTTATTTGACACAAAGTGATACTGGATATGCTCTGTAGTAAGCATATAAATTTTAGTTGTATCTAAACATTAGACACACTTAAAAAAAAATCCTCACACATCAAGACTCATCATCAAATCAGCGATGGATGAACATTTCATTTTGATTTCTGGAAATTACTTTTCTTTTCTGTATCGTTTGATTTTTACTTTGTTTCATTCTTTTGGTTTTGATTTCTGGAATTTTGTTTTAATTTCTAAAATATGTTTTTTGTAATGTTATTATTATTTTTTAATTATCTTTAAAATGTTTTTGCTTTAAGTGGTTTGTTGGTGTGATTTGCACTTCAAGGCCACCGTAGTGTCAGGATTTTATATTTGTAAATTTGAGTTTTTTATACTCATCTTTTTATTTATGCTTTCCATATACCGTAAACAAACTAAAGAGT
>NC_050533.1:10784698-10821209 GCF_002922805.2 Oryzias melastigma
TTAATCAGTTTTACAGTGTGTGACAATAAGAGAAAAAAGGATTATTCTTGTTTTCAGTTGTTTAATAGGTTATTTTCCATTGCCTTTTAAATCCACTCACCTCCATTCCTGTTACACAATCCTGTTAAAATGTTACTGGAAAGCAGTCCTTCTCCCCTGTGTGAGCCATTAGAGGATCAGAATGAAATATGACACATAAAACATAAACTGTCTCAGTGACTTTTAGGATTCCAGACATTCCATTACTATGTTTAGCATCAGTAATTTTCTCAAACGTGACACTTTCCCCCACGGAAGTAAAATTAGAATCAAGCCAAGCGCATTAAATCCTAAATAAAACAAACTCGATGTCCAGTTGTGTTTGTTCGTGTCTTTTGCACGTCATTGCATTATTTTGGAAGAATTTTGCAGAGAAAATTTTGTTGCCATGACGCTCGAGGATTAAATATTCAGACTGGACATGTTCCAGTTTTAGTCTGTGTAACCAAAACAAATGGTTCCACTGGAAAAATAGCAGGTTGAAATGCAAAACACTTGACAATTTCAAGCATTTGTTACAGTGACCGCACACTAACACCTCCCTTTAGGAGAAACTGCTTGTGGAGACACAGAGTCTTTCCAAATACTTTTCCATAGAAACGTATGGAAGCGGAAGCTTACTGTGTCACATGGAGATTCAAACAACTTACATTTCTTGGCTTTTCCCTTCTGTAGGATTAAATACAGTCACTAGTTTACAGCTCTGCTTGTACAGATAAAAAAACAACCAAAAAAAATTGTCTGTTACGTAAATTGGATAAACTGATTTTCCATTTGGGAGTAAGCTCCACAAAGCGCACAATGACATTTTTAAAGACCCACTCCAAAGAAAATTGTGTTTTTTTTTATGCTACGTTTTTACGCCAGGCTATGGAAACGCAGACATGCTCCTCAAATATTTGTTTGTTTTTTGGGGCTCTACGTACAAAACGTGTAACAAAAGCACAAAAAAAAAAAAAAACACGTGTTGCATATTTGCTGCAAGTTCCCTGCTCCACTTCATTTTGAATGATCTTGATGCAACTGTACGACTAGATAGCTCCAATATTGCTCGCCATTTTTGTTGCACCTGTAATGTTAGGATGGGGGCGTGGGGGGCTGTAAGCTAGTGGGAGTGTGTGTATCCAGCCAGCAAGGCCAAGTGGGCCCCAACTGAGTTTGTCCACATTGGTTCTGCTGCCCAGGGACTGGCAGCCTGGGTGGCGACCCTGCTAGCTCTGCCTGGAATTTCTAACGAACTACCACAGGTTTATTTATTTTGGAATTTTAGCTAAAAATAACATAATTGTAATAAAAAATAAACCCTGGAAACCCTTCTAAAATAGATCAAAAGACGTCCGGAGTGGGACTTTAAAGATTTGTGCCTCCGTTTCATAATGCAGATTTTTTATCTATGACACATAAAACTATCTTGGTTTGAAAGGATCAGAAGCTTCGTCTGCATTTAACGAGTTTCTGGAAAGCTTGCTTGAACTCATCGTTGAATGCCGTGTAGATGACTGGATTGATGAGGGAGTTTAAATATCCAAGCCAGGTGAAGAGATCAAACAGGATGGGGTGAAACCAGCATTCCTTGCATATGGCCGTGACCAGCGTCCCGACGAAGAACGGGAGCCAACAGACGATAAAGGCACCCAAAATGATGCCCAGTGTCTTGGTGGCTTTCCTCTCCCGCGCTGCACACAGACGTTTCCTCTCCAACACACTGTCTGCCAGCTTTACTTTCACACTATTCATGAACAGAGGTGACCCTCCACTTCTTGTGCTGCCAGAGTGTAGGTGTGTGTCCTGGTGGGAGGCGGAATTAAGAGAACAGAGAGATGAGCCTGCAGAGGTCTGGATGAGCTGTGCGGTGGTGAAGCGCTTTCCAGACGAGGAAGGGGTCTTAAAAATGCGAGAACGTGCAGCTATGTAAATCTGTCCATAGAGGATGATGAGAAGCACTGTGGGAATGTAGAAGGCGCCGAAGGTGGAATATAGGGTGTACGAAATCTGATCTGTATTCACCACGCACTCCGTCAGCTCCTCGTGCGCTTTAGCCTGCCGCCAGAAAAGTGGAGGCATGGAAATAGATATAGAAATCACCCACACAACCCCGACCATCATCGCCGCGCGGCGCATGGTGCGACGCTTGGAGTACTCCAGTGCGTCCGTGATAGCCCAGTAACGGTCCAACGCAATCACACACAGGTGCAAGATGGAGGCCGTGCAAAAGGTGATGTCAGACGACAGCCAAATGTCGCAGACAATCTGCCCCAGGGACCAGGTTTTACTGACAGTGTAGAGGATGCTTATTGGCATGACTAAAATAGACACCAGCAGGTCCGTGACGGCGAGGGAGCCAATCAGAAAGTTGGCTGGCGTGTGGAGCTTCCTGGTGAGAAAGATGGTGGTGATGACGAAGGCGTTGGAAAGCACAGTAGCCAGAGTAACGAGGGCCAACAGGACAGACAGGGAGACCTGGAGGCCGAGGAGCATGTCCTCACTCCAGGTTGGAGCTGTAGAGTTGTTAGAACTCTCTGTGCTGTTGATGGTGAAGTAATCCAGAGAGCTATTCTCAAACTCCATCTCGCCTTGACCCCTCCTTTAGACCATTACTAGAAACTTCAACCCCATCTTGCATTGGCAGCACAGCGGTGTGGCACTCTTGGTTCCTTTCAGCACGTCTTTCTCATGGTAGAGTAAAGTTAATTCCAAAACTCAATCATTTTAAGCTAACATCTTTAATTCTGTTGCTTTAGTGACAAACTGGTTGTAGTTCTGAAGTACCCCGTGTCCCTTCTGTAGCAGTGGGGAAGCCAATTTGTATTCAGCAGCAGACCGACTCTCTCTTATCTCATCTCCAACCAGCAGTCAGCAGGAAACTACACCTTCAGACGTAGCTTTCCAATCTATCAGAGGCTTTAATAGGCTCCTCCTTTTCAATAAAGCTAACCACGCAGCTGCATGTAGGACGAAGATGACGGCAGATACAACAGTTTCCTTGTCTCTCTTATCTTCGCCGGGGTCCACATGAGGCCTTCTGAATTGAGGTTTGTGTTGAAGCTCGGCTCTGCCTGCTGTGTCTGGGGATGTTAGGAAGGCAGCACATCACAGCTGTCCGTTCCAAATCAAAACCAGGCGAGCGACAGTTTTGTTAGGGTCTGTTGAGGGATAATTGTGCGCTGCCCATGACTTGCTCTGGTCAGTGAACACTACAATGGCAAAATGTGATGATCAGAAAAGGGTTTGATTTATTTATTTATTTATTTAACTCCCAGGGCTTTTTTCGGGGACAGCTTTTCTTTCAGATGAAAAGTCTGAACAGTTGGATCCGGCTACTCCAGTGTCTTCATTGGTCTTTCCAGCCTGTCTGAGAAAAATAAAATGGAAAAAAAAGGAGAAAAATTAGTTATAATCTGATGTTACACAATCTGCTTATATTGATTTTTTTTTACACAAATTTGCACAAACCTCAACTCGCATGACAAAACTCACAAATTAAAGGAGCCATACCATGAAAAAACAACTTTTTGACCTTTTAAGTGCATTATACATTTCATTATACATTTCAAGTGGTATTTTGATCCGTTCACACATTTCTGAGTAATCTTCTAAAAACCTGGCCTCTCAACAGCAGACCCTCCCATCCCACGAAAATGAGCGGGTCCTCATGAGCTCACATCACAAGTTGAAAACCGCCCCCTCCAGAAAGAGTCTGCTCCGCCTCCAGGCTAAGAAAAAACTTTTTCTACGATCAGCTAGCTTCGAGAGCCCTCAACCCTCCTTCCGCCTAGTTTGTGTACATGCAGACGTCAGCCGTCTGTGCTATTTGTGTTGTGATTCGGGGTAGTGATGGCCAAAAACAGCTCATTCAATTTAGCGTTCAGACTTTGAGTGACGGCATACGGCAAATAAACATTTTGGTGAGGAATCTACACGACATGTTGGAATATGGATCCTGAACGTATCCGAGAAAGGTACAAGAAGAGAAAGGGAGCACAAGCAGGAGAAAGGAAGGAAAGGAAGGGAGCAGACTATTTCCTGGTGGAGAAAGGGAGAAAGCTACTTTATGGTGGGGAAAGGGAGCAGACTATTTCCTGGTGGAGAAAGGGAGAAAGCTACTTTCTGGTGTAGAAAGAGAGCAGACTATTTCCTGGTGGAGAAAGGGAGAAAGCTACTTTCTGGTATAGAAAGGGAGCAGACTATTTGCTGGTGGAGAAAGGGAGAAAGCTACTTTCTGGTGTACAAAGGGAGCAGACTGTTTCCTAGTGGAAACTGCGAGTGACAGATTGGGAGAACTGGTTTGAACACAGATGGAGAGATGTGCCTGTCTCCAGGAAAATGATCCGCATTAAAGCGAAAGGATTTTGATACAGACATCAATCAACAAAGCTTCAAAGAGAACAGAAACATTCACAGCCAGTCGTAATCAGATCAATGTTCTTATCATTTCAATAAATATTGATATGTTCATTTGGTGTTGTCTGCATTTTTTTTACCAAATTTCACAGCAAAATGAACCCATTATCCATCACCATTCTGTATGTGCCAAATTTTGGGGATGAACGCTTGGGCTACACAGTATGTACATCCATATATATGTATGTATATATAATTTTTAAGGATTTTTTTTCGTTGGTGACACAATGACATCATGAAATGGGCGACATCCTCAAGGAGTGAAAGGCAGCGCCTCAGAGATTGAGTCGGTTTAACTCCGGGTATGAAAAGAGTCCGCAAAAATAGCTAATATTTCATAAATAATTTGTTTTTTAGCGTTCCAAAGATAATACATGATCATATGAATATAGTTTATTCTGAACGACTAAAGAAAAGCATGGTATGGACCCTCTAAAACATTTTTGTTTTATTTTTTAGACTTTAAATTAGTCGAATGATCAAATGTATGACTACAGTGTGTTCTGAAGTTTTTTGAAAAGCCAGTAAAATCAGCCACACAGACTAAACTGTTCATTATCTTTGTTGTAAACAACTCAAAACATTATAGGTTTATGAAATTCATGCATTTTTTTCACCCAAAACAAAAAAAATATGTTTCTATTCTACTAAGGACAAAACCTTTTGGTCATCTAAGACTGTCATGAGTCAACAGGCTATGTTTATGACAAACTGGACATCACCATAGCAACATATAAGGGATGAAAATAATTCTTAATTTTGACCTTAACATCACATGTTTAGATTTAGAAACAAACTTACTGATAGTTATTTTAGTTTTTTGCATCAAAGCTGCAGTTTTTTTTTTAAAGGCCTTCTCCAATGTTCTCTCCTGATTCCTATCAGACTGTCTCTCTTAACACATTGTCTTATACCCCGGTGTTTAAACCATTATTAATATTATATTTGTGACAAACATGCAGAGTTTATGAAACATGTCATTTAATGTTTTCTGCCACTGAGTTCTCAGGAAACATTCCGTCTCTGTAACTCCTAACATGCATAAAATTGGAACTGTGGTGGTACAAAGAGAAATAACCATGTTGCCTTCAGGTCAGAATAGGAGAACATTATCACTTGGTGACATGCTGACTTACTTTCAAGTGCAGGAAAAAAAGATTGAATATGAAATATAGACATGTGGCAGTATGTCCCAGAGGGGATAAAGACTTCAAATGACATTTAATCACCTCATAAGACATTTTGCCCTCAAGGAATTCATCTTTACAGAGTTTTCTTTATTTTATTATTAATCAAAAGAAAAGGGAATTTCAGCCACTCAGATATTTCCTGACTTTTTTTTTTCTTTTAATAGTCAAGCACACGATGTACACAGTTTATGAAATTAGACAGTATAGTGCAAGGAACTTGCAGGAGAAAAAAAAAAAGTCATGTTTGCTGTTAGACCCTTTAATAAATTATGAATTTTCTGTTTTTTCCTGAGGAAAGTAAAAAATGAATTCAGATTATTCCAAAAATGTCATCGGGGAATTGATCAACAAACAAGCACACTAAGCAGTTCAGTAAGTTATTTATAAAAATCCTTCTGGCTTTGGGGAAAAAAGGAGCAAATACAATCAATAATAAAAAAAAGGTTATGCTTCAACAACATTATTGTAAAATACTTTACAACACAGTAGTGAAGGTTTTTTTAAATAATTTTCAGCATATATAAAAAGGAAGTTTCTGTTAATTTAGGAGTAAAGAGACTGTCACGTGGTAAAACATTTTTTGTGCAACTCATTATTTAATTATGACCTGTAATAAATGTATCTAATAAACCTATTTTTATCAGAATTATTTTTAACCTAATAATTGCAAAAAGCCTAATTTTTAGGTTTTCATTCAAATTTTTGACATTTTGTTGCAGTAAAACATCAAAATACAACTACGAAAGTGGCTTTAAGAAGTTTCCCTAATGTAACAGACTTACAACCTTTACTTTTACACTTACAGGGGTTTTTTTTTCATTCTCAAACAATAAAGAAAGAAACAAATTATAAGAGCAAAACATCAGGTTAAGTTAACACCTAAAAATAGTAGAAACAAAAAATATATATTGACCACAAACATCTCATTAATACTGCATGTTGACATACCTTATTCATGGTTTACCCTCCGATGTGATCAGCCCTCTACATACCTCATTAATTTATGATAATGAACATGTGTCAGGCTTTATCCCCTGCAGAATAGATCATAGATGTGGAGTTGTGTGCTTGTTTGTGTTTGTTCTGTAAGAATTAAAAAGTCGGACATTGACAATGTCACAGCCGAGTACACAGAAAAAAAAAAAATGTCTTTAATTAATTTAATTAATTAATTTAATTAATTTGACTTTCTTCACCATTATAGTAGATATTGGGTCAGAACAAAAGTCAACTATGTGCAGCTCAAGCAAAAAAAAAAAAAGAAAAACATTTAATTATACTCATTTAACAAACCATTGTCTCCTTTTTATTTTGGGGACATTTATAGTTAGGTTGAATTTTCTTTAAGCTTGCACATTGGCAGAACAAACAATTTCACTTAATTGGTCTTCATTTATTTTTTCCTTTGTGGTGAAAAGAACATCTCTGCTACTGCACTTTTTCCACTGATTTCAAAGCATCGGTTTTCTCTAGAATGTATAAACTCAAGGTGTTTTTATTAGGAAGCCAACCTCCTAATGGTTTTGTTTATGTGTACTTGTCCCAGTGTGCTGTAAATAATTCAAACTCTACACAGCTGTCAGGTACTCTGAAAGAGACCCTTTTTCCTTTTGCCGGTGCAGGCAGGAGTACAAAGACCTTTGTTCAAGAGAAGCAAAACAACAGTCCCGGGAATGCATGACTCAATACAGGAGATCAATTTCCTCAGAACTTGATTTAGCTCTGCAGTTGCATCTTAAGGACCAGAGAGATTCTTTTATAGACCCAAATGCTCACATTCTGCTTGAGAGGGTTGAAGGAAGCCATCTATATTAAATGGGAAGAACTACTGTGGGTGGACTCAGAAATCACCTATTTAACATTTACAGCCTCAATTCTCCTCCAGGCAGTTTCATAGACACTCACTCCTGGATTTATGCAACCGAAGTAAAATAAACTAAAATAAACGTAAGCTTCAGTGTACAATAGTCCTCATTCACATGTATTTTTCTTTACAAATTTTTTCTTGAAGTTCCACTCCAATCATCTTTTAATCTATTATAAAACGGTTCTCTGCCTGTTTTTCAATTATCCGTTTTAGTCAAAACCTGCAGTTTTCTCTGACATAGTTTCTGCAGACAGACAGTAGGCAGGACTGTTGGCATGGAGTAAGCCCACGCCAACATCTCAACACCATAAAAATTAAAATATTTATATTAGGTTTTCATAATGATTTTGGAGAACGCGTTCAAAGATTTGATTTCTGTCTTTTCTCAAATTCGTACTACAGTACCTATTGCTCTAATTGTCATTTGATTCTGGAGATTTTCCTGAAAATATTTCTTTCTATGGAAACATGTTAAAAACAAAGCTAGTACAGTTTTTACAAACACACATTTCTGAATGATACTTACATGTGGTCCAACAACTAAAAGCCTGAAAGATTTCCAGTTGACTTCTGTTTGACCTTACCTGGATGACCAAGAATTTATATTACTTTTCCTATTTTTTTCTTTTTATAATTTAGTTATTTTTCTTAAAGGGGCCATACCATGCTTTCCTTAAGTCTTTCACAGTGAAATATATCCATAAATATGATCATATACTACTTTCGGAGCACTAAATAACACATTATTGGTGAAAGATTAGTTATTTTTCTCAACGTTTTCCATACTAGAAATTAAAACAACTTGATCTCAGAGGCTCCGCCTTTCGCTCCTCAGGGGTGCCGCCCATTTCAATTAGAGCCATCCTGGTCAGCATGACACCCACGTAAAAGTACATCAACTTTTTTTATTGATTTACATACGGTGCAGCTTAGGCATTTAACCCCAAAATTTGGCACAGACAAAATGATGATGGCTAATGTTCATTTTGTGGTGAAATTTGGTCAAAAAAATACCGACAGCAACACCAGATGAAAATTTCAGGATTTATCGAAATGATAAGAACATTGTTATGATTAGCACCGGTCATGAACATTTCTTTTCTCCTTGAAGCGCCACCGCACGAAGTCTGAACACTTAATGGAAGGAACGCTTCTTGGCTATCGCTACACTGGTTCACAGTGGGGGGCTCGCAAAGCTAGCTGATCACCGCTAATTTAGCAGAGAAGGTGTTTGTGTTAGACATCACACCCCAGTGCACTGGTAAGTGTTTGCTAACATCACCAGGAATTCTGTTACTGAATGAAGCAACAAAAGAACTGTAGACGGTCCTACTTTGTTTACTCCCTGATCTGCCGTGCTAGCTGCTCTCTTAATACGATTCAGAGGAGTATCATTTCCCACAGACTTATGTGCAGCAACATGTTTGATAGATGGTTGAACAGTTTATCTGTTTACACATCAAACCAGTCAAGGACAAAGCTTATCTCCAAATGGCCTGGTTTACTACACAATAGGTTAATGAGGACCATAATGAATGGACGAGAGGAAAAGATTTATCAACTGAGGAGCCCTCGTCTAAAATGGGGTAAATGCTGTTTGTGTTGAGTCGTGGTGTTGTTAGAGTGGCTTTAAAAATAATCGTATCTAGATAGGGTTTAAGCCCTTTATGGGAAATGGATCTTCAATTTATTATATGTTTTTGTTAGAAAATATGTATCTAGATCTGACAGCAGCATCCACAACATCCATGCCTGACTGACCTCATATGTAAGACATTCACTTTAAATCCTATTCATTCTTTCAGACTGTGGCCATGTCTGGCAGATGCATGTCCAATGCAGCAGCCTGGGTTTTGGTCTGGGTGAAACAGTAATACCCTCTGAACCCAGCAGGCCCCCGTGGAAATAGGATAATTGATTTAGCTCGGAGGAGGAAAAACCATCCGCTGTCAGATAATGACTGGTGTTTACTAAAGTGTGCTGAGAATGGTAGTGGAGCAGAAATGTCCTGTGTGTTTGTGTGGGCTGAAGTCAAAAGGAGGGGGGGGGGTAAAAGTCTACATCTGAAGAGCCAGAGGCCAGCTTCTGATGGCGGGGTAATGAGAGGTATGTCAACACAAAATACCTGTAAGGTCATCTGATAATCGACAACTGTTTCATCATTTAGACACATTTCATTTTGCAGTCTATCTAGATGGGATTTTCTTGCCCTTCAACAGTTATTCAGATGAGAGTTGAGTATAAAAAACTGGTTTATCTGTGTTGGTAGCTAGCGGCTGGATGGCTCAATTGGCTGCATGGAGGACTGGAGCATAGGAAACTTAGGTTCATTTAACAGGTTACTCCAATGTGTAGTCCTCAGCCCGGATAAATTACAGGGTTGTGTCCGGAAGAGCACCCGGAGTAAAACTCTCTGATTCAGATCGATGAAAGCCTCTGTGGCAATCCCTGGCGGCATATGCCGAAAGGTAAACAACATGTTGGTTGCTAGCATGCAACAAGATTAGAAAACAATGGTTTTGCAGACACAGCTTATAAATAGGGATGTAAAAGATGCTAGATATGTATCAAAAAAACCACCGGGCAGTGGGAGTTACAACAGTCTTGGTTAGGGATGTAAAAACTAGATATGTTTTCGAAAGCCGGCGATCTGTCCAGAGTACATCCTCCCTTCCCCCCAATGTAGACAGATGAACTCTGCAACCCTGCAGCTCCAACGGTTTAAGGAAAAAGATGAAAGTTCAGGACAAAAACGCTCACTTTGGATTAGTATTCTACCTGCTGATCGAGTCACTGAAAACGTCACGTGCCCATAGTCAAGTTCCTGATTGGCAGATGCGACGCAGCGACCAGTCAAACTTCAGATATTTAAATTTTGGCTGTGCCACCCAATTCGTGCCTCATCGCTCAAATCGAGCTGCTGGCAGACCTTTGCACCACGTCAGTCGCTCAAATCGTGTCGCCAGACTTCAGATCGCCTCATGTCGCGTCTGTTCCATTAACTTAACATTGAAACTGGCCGCCTCCGCCGCGCGAATCGCGTTCGGTATGAATGCACCTTAAGGGAGAGTAAGTTGTGTGCTGGTTCTCTGAAGGCGTCCTAAAGGTGCATACGTACCACCTGAACACCATTCAGTAAGGGGCCAACTCGCACCTAACTAATCACTAGAGTGTCTGACATAATCACCTGTACATCATCATAAGTGGATGCACCTTACCCTTAGAAAAAGTTTATGATGCATTTAACACACAACAATGCTACGCTCCACTTTCATGACACCTCTTAAGACAGGGGTGTCAAACTCAAACTCAATGGGCAAAATCCAAAACACACCTTGGGCTTAACAGGATAAACATTTATTGAACACTCTAAAACTACATTTTTAAAACTCTAAAACCGTAATTTTTTAACATATTTACGAACTTAAACTAAGGTTAGCCAAAACAGCTAGCATGTAGGTGAAAAAAATAGCTTAACTCCAAAATAGCCTGAAAAACTAAAAAAAAAAAAAAAAAAAGCCTAATTTAGCCAAAACAGTTAGCAAGTAGCTGAAATATTAGCTAAAGTCCAAAATAGCCTAAAAAAATCTTAGTAAATGCCAAAATAGTCCAAAAATCTAGCAAAATGACAATTTTCTTTTTTTTAAAACTTTAAAGCCGCAACTTTTTTAACATTAATATGAATAAAAACAGGCAGGAATATTATTCCAGAATAAATCAACTTAAACCTTAAAAAGGCTGCACGGTGGTGCAGTGGTTAGCACTATTGCCTCACAGCAAGAAGGCCCCGGTTCAAATCCTGACATGGGTTTTCACCAAGGACTACCGTCCAAAAACATGCTTCACAGGTTAATTGGTGACTCTAAATTGCCCCTAGGTGTGAATGTGAGAGTGGATGTGTGTGTGATTGAGGCCCTGCAACAGACTGGCGACCTGTCCAGGGTGTACCCCGCCTTCGCCCTTCAGTAGCTGGGATAGGCTCCGGCACCCCCGTGACCCCGTAAAGGGACAAAGCGGACAAGAGAATGAATGAATAAGCCTTAAATAACTTTTAATATTTTACTCCATAAAACTATATGTTGTCAAAATTATACAAGTTAGAAATAAGTGCAATATAACATCGGGCCAATAATAATAATAATGATCTGGAGGGCTGGATATAATTACCTGGTGGGCCGGATCTGGCCCCCGGGCCTTGACTTTGACACATGTGCCTTAAGGTGACCGCACAACCCTCATGGGAGCTGAAAGACACACCTGTGCTCCCCTTAAGGTACAGCCGCTCCAGTCTACAATCCTCCATGGGCCCAGACAGCCCACAGTACCCTTAAGGTTCAATCCCCCATATGGGTGCATATGGGGGG
This sequence comes from Oryzias melastigma, assembly GCF_002922805.2. NCBI lineage: Eukaryota > Metazoa > Chordata > Actinopteri > Beloniformes > Adrianichthyidae > Oryzias > Oryzias melastigma. Next base: position 10,796,560 of record NC_050533.1, read on the forward strand.
TTAAAAAGGATGGTACGCAAGATTGATTAAATCCTTACATTTTAGAATTAAATCAACCAAATACAGAAACTTCCTAATTACTTCGGATGTTTTTGTAAATCACAAAGCCCTGGGCGTTTTGGATAGATGCATGGACTGTATATGTGCAGTCACTCATGCTGTTCCATCTGGAACACTGTCCATACAGTCACACAAAGAATAGTACACAACAGTTTTCACAGAGAAGTGGCACTACTGGTCTCGCCCCAAAGGTATCTTTAGATTTACGGTAACTGATTCTGCAATATGTGCATATAATGACTTGTAGTGAGTGTGACAGGAATTAAAATTATCCACTGGTATAGGGAATGTGAATTGAAATCTCTAAACTCATTATACAGACCGAGAAAGATAATCTTAGATCGTTCGTAATCCTATAGGATGGGAACAGATTGTTGAAAACGGGACAGTAAAGCTTCTTAGCAGGAAAATGAAGATTTCCCTGTTAATGAAAGTCTCTCCATTTCTGAGAGTCTGCCAGGTTACATGGTAGCTTGTTAAAAGTGGATTAAAAGAAGCTCCTGGCATCTTTGTGTCACTTTTGCCCAAAATAAACTTTATCATTGCATCAAAGCTGCACGCATTCCCACAAAGTATCCTTTCACGCATCACAGTGACACAATCCTCACTGTACATTTGTGTTTTAACATCAGAAAGCAAATAAAGTGAATGTAAATATAGAAACACCTGAGAGGTATTATATAACACAAATCTGAACATTGAAGAACAAAAGAAACAAAAAGGAATCTGGTCTAACATTAATCTGGTTTAATGCCATTGTGGTTTAGTATTAAGGTGTAAACATCTTGGGGTTTTGATTGATAACTCCTTGACTTTAAACAACATAAAACAAAATGTCTCAAAGGTTTGATTTGATTCATTATGATTCTCTACAAAGTTGTGTCACACCACTGTTAGATATATTCTCCAGTAGGATACTGTAGCCTATCTTAGCCATTTGTTTGAGGAATCATTTTTACTCTTTGATGCTTAAGACAATGCTTAGACTTTTTTCTGAACCTGTACCTTTCTGTTGCACAATATTGTGGAATGAAGGGGTGCAGGAAATTTCGTGATATTTCCCCTAACCACTATAGTTGGTAGCACACCACACCGAGTCTCTTTCTCAGCTCTGCACCGCACCAACATAACCTCAGAATCTCCTGAGGACCATCTCGTAGCAGATGTTCCCTCATTAGTCTCGTGGTTGTTATTGTTGCTACGGAGCTCAATGACACATGTACAACTCAGTTTTAACCATTGACATGAATATCAATGGACTGAGCAACCCCTCCCCTCTCGTGTTCTAAAGTCCCATAGACTTCTATTGAGAAATAGACAGTAATTTCTCAGTCATTTTATTTGTCAGAATAACCATTCTTGCTCTGATTCATTCCTCTTAACATGTTCTTTATAATCCTTTTTTAAAAGATATATTTTCCTATCAGATGCCTCAGTAAATGCTTGTGGTGCCCATTGGCCCCGCCTTAAATGTTTCACCCTATGAGACTGCTTTGGTCACACTTTAATATTTATGGGAAACACTGGCTTTTTTTTTCCTTTTTGATACACCTGTTCAAGGTAATTGAATTGTATTAAAAGTACCAGTTTGACACTGGATTAAACCCAGTTGGTACCCATCCCTAATAGTAACTGAAATTGATTGCTGTGATGGAAATTGTTATTTGGTTGTTCAATCCCAAAGTGCTTTGCCGGGTTAATGCTATAATAATTAAATAATGCATTTTATGCCAAGGTGAATTCATATTTAGAAAAAGTTTTTTTGAAGTCCTACTCTTTCAAAAAAACGTTATGTATTGTCTTGGGATACATCAAGATACATATCGTATTGTGACATGTATCGTGATACTTGGCCAGACTCTTGTGAATACACAGTATCGTAGCACAAAGACAAAAACACAACTAAGTTGGTTTCTTTGAAAGCTTTTAAATGAAGATGTTTAGAAAAAAATGACATCTGTCAACATTCTGAGCCTAAAGTCAAGTAAATTAAACTTCACTGTGCAGCATTTTTTCCAATCACAATAATTGTGTTGCTGTTGTTTAGGGGTTGTGGGGCATTTGAGTGTCCTACTCAATAAATTCCACCGATTAGTTTACCTAGATAAAAGAAAATGTCTGAGTTATCGACTAAATTATGATTTTTATTAAATGCAATAACAGGAGGGGAAGAATTAAATGCTTCAGAGTGAACCTAAGACCAAAATACTCCAAACCTATCAGTGCTACATAACCTAAAAAAGGAATAAAAATGAATAATAAAAAATAAACATTAACTTAACTTACTGGACTATCAGACAGGACAAGTCAAGTAGGGGAAAATTCCGAAAAAGCAGACAGATCTTGGTACAGAGCAGACCATGGCACTGCAGGACGCTCCACATGACTCGACAGCTCTCTGTTGCTGTCAGGAGGGGAAAGCACAAGAAAGCGGAGAAAAAAACTGAGCAGTAGCAGCCAAACTCCCTCCTCGGATACATGAAGAGAAACCAGGGAGTTTAGGAAAACCTCTATCAGCTGTGGCCCAAACTGCAGCCTTCCCTGTTCAGCTGCTCCCACCTGACAACAACGATAAAACAAAGATCCACAAAACGCAACTAGTTCCTTCTCTACCCGAAAAGATAAAACCAACAGAGATCAATGAAATATCTAAAATATTCAAATACAAACATATGCGCTTTGAGCAGGTCATGTTATCTCTAGAAAAAAAAACATTATTTTAGCTTTAAACAGTAATATTCACAGACAATTTTTTTGCTGATCATCGTGGATACATAGAGAGATCAAACATGTATTGCAATGCATGTTTTATACAAATAAAAACATCTCTTTCTGTTTTAGAAGATTTCATTGGGGGAAAAACAGAATATCTTAGAAGACAAAACGACAAAACCCTCGACATGACATTGAAAAAAAATTGGCCCTCAAATTAGCATTTTGCGGGCAAAAATATGTATTTTGTAGGCACAAAACGCGACTTCAAATTGTCATAACAGCATTTCATCAATGTGCACCATCAATATTTTTTGTGGCTACATATTAGCATTTTCTTTGCATTTTGTGTGCACAGATTAGAATTTTGTGCACTTTGCATTCTGTACTCGCTAAATACCATCTTGTGTTCACAAGTTACTAATTTGTGCGCACAAATTAGCAAGTTGTGCACATTAGTATCTGGTGCACATAAGATAATATATAGTGCACATGAGATGCTAAATGGTATGCAGAAATTAGCATTTCGTGCACTCAAGTTAGCATTTTTTGCGTGCTAAATACTATCTTGTGCACACAAGTTACTAATTTGTGTGCACAAATTAGCATCTTGTGCACATCAGTGTCTTGTGCAAACAAGATGGCATTCAGCGCACACAAGATTTTGTGCATACAAGTTAACATTTTTTGCATGCTAAATACTATATTATATATAATATATATAGGCTAGATATAGGCTAAATTAGCATCTTGTGCACAGAAGTTAGCATTTTGTGCTCACAAAATGGCAAATTACAGACAAAAAATCTTAATGATATGCTTATTTGTGTGCACTAAATACAAATTTGTATGCAGAAAATGCTACTTTGAGGGGGCAATTTAGGCTCTGTACAAAAAAATGAAAAACAATTTGTATTTTTCTGCTTTGCTGATATTTTGCCTTCACAGGCTCCATAACAACAAATGACACAATCCTGAATAATGACAGACCACCGTGTCTATTAACTGGCTTCAGCTGATAAAAGCATCTTTTAACAAGTAATCAATTCTGATATATTGTTTTCTAGTGTTCTGAGCGACTGTAAGCACGCTAGCAGCATGTATGGATTCAGATGTGACCTCTGCTGTCAATTCATTTGAAAAATGTCCATTATTAATGACCACAGACTATCAATGCAGATTTAATTACGAGGTTTATCTGACAGCAGATAAGTCAAAGGTGGATTAAAAAAAATTAACAAGCAAAGACATGGACGTGGAGCACATCAATTGAACAACACTTTTAGTTTTTAAGGTTCAACAATTTTGACAAAATGTTACAAGAAATGACTTAAAACGATGACCAGAAAGAGCAGCAGACTGGGGTGTTTCCCTGTGTGAGAGTAACAGACTGATGTCTCAACTTTCAGACCAATCTTTGGGGAAGAACCCGCAGTGAATCTAAACGAGTCATTGGTGATTCAGTCTTAGTCCTCTAGTTTGCTTTATTTTCAGTGCAAAGAGAAATCCCTTTAGTGTGTGTACTTACAGCAAGTAAAACTAAACAGCTTTACCATAAAAACCTCTTTAGATCCAGCAGATGTGTAGATATGTGCTTTTAAGTAAGAAAAGTGATAAATAAAATCAAGTTATTAACTGATAACAAGTGCTCATGTAATATGGAAAGAAGGAGAAGGAAAAGGAGCAAGAAAACAAATGAAAAAACTACTTTATATATATATAAAACAGTAATGATACTAGAACTATATGACACCAAATCTGTCATGTATTGGAATAGAAAAAAGAAAAAGCCTGGAGCAAGATTTGTACACTTCAACAATTTCCACCAAGCATCTTCCGACTGTGAGTACATGTGCTAGTATTGGGCAGCAACATTCATATGCTAAAAGCAAATTTAAAAACCAACTTGAACACACCACACATGCCCTGTGTGTACGTAGCATAAAACTGTACAACATTTCTTCTTCCGTGTTGCTGTCAGTAGCAAATACTGAAACCTAAAGTCCCCTCTAGTGGTTGTTACTATTTATTTTTTAAAAATCACATATAAGTATACCTGTGTGTAAGTCACACCATTGGCCAAACTATGCAAAAAGGAACAATTTATCCTCAGAAAAATAAAGAACACATCATGAAAAAATATAAAACAATAATTTGCTTAATAAAAACAATTATATTGACTTTATTGACTAAATGATCCCTCCACGATCTGATAAAAATGTCTTTCTGTGAGCTGGATTTTATCATTTCCAACAAAGTTAATGCCATACTGTGAAATGGAAAAAGTAATGTAATCCTTCTTGAGATATATTTATATATAAATGTAATAAGTTCTATATATCACACAGACCCCAAGCTAATGAAGTTGGTAAATTTATGGCTTTATTAATGGATACAGTTGATTGAACTTGCCTGGCCTTATGAGATGAAGTAATTGCCCCCAGACCTAATAACTGGCAGCAAAAACTGGAATCACTGGAATTGAGCCGTTTATGTGAAGGTCCATTCTTCTTTGGAGATTATTATAAATTCTGCCCTTTAAAAAAATATATTTTTAAGCATGAATAGTTTGTTTAGGATTATTACTCATCTTCTCAATCATACTTAAACCCGACTTTTACTAGGAGATTGTTACACTTATTGTATTGCTTTTATTTAAGTCACTTAAATGTAAACATTATGATGTTTTGAATGCTTAAACAACTATTTAACACAGAGTCCGGCAGGTATAAAATGATTTTTTTTCCACTGAATGAATGAAAAACAAAGCTTTGTTTGATAAATTCCATAAATTAATTGTGAAGATTATGCAAATAAGTCAATTAGCACATCATTACTGTCAACACAGATGTGCATTATGCAAAAAGACAAAGTTCCACTAAATGGTATAACCTGGTTTAACCTGGGAAACGGTGCACTTTGGCACCAACCAAGTTGGTTAAAAGGCAGATGGATGCACATGGTGTGAAAATATCTGTTTCCCAGCAGGGAATAAAGGGAAACATGTGCCACCCCGTCTCATGCAATGCTCTTATGAAAGAGAGGTGCTAAAAGGTCATCATAGAATTAGATAATGTAGAATCAATCTCAATACTGTTACATTCTGTGTCATAGTGTTGCTCTTTTCTGTCCATGCCTTACTCAGATTAACTCTGTAAACACGAAAACAAATGTATATTTTAGATCTGACAGTTACTGGTGTGAAGAAGACTATAATTTGTAGCTGTAAGAGTGTTTCCAACTCTAGTGCAGAGCTGCTTTTACCAGCATAAACTTACATTCACACACATGGATGTTCTTCTATTCTGTAGCTTCTGCAAATGGTGAATGTGCAAATAAAACCATTTCTGTATGCATGAACATACGTGCCAATTCTAAAACATCACCCGTTAGCAACTGGGAAAATATAAAAACACTTAAATCCCTTTTGGGTCGTTGCCATGTGATTGGTTGAATAGATACTTCTATCAGTTGAACAGGTGCAGCTGTAAGGCTGTGGGTGGTGAGTCCACAGCTATTTTTCTAGATTTGGTTATGTCCCACCAATAAATGTGTTTCAACTTTTATCTTTTAACCTCTTTTAAGATCAGTTTTGATTTAATTATGTCTTAATATTTAAATTCAGAATTCACACTCACACCAGACAAACATATCTAATAAACTGATGATGTTGTTGAGTAAAAGGAGGGCATGTGTTGTACAGCAGTGAAATGAGAATTAGGTATGTTAGTCATTGTTGTAACAGAGCTGTCAGCTTTATCCAGCATTTTACTTTAAAAACTCTTCTAACTGAAAAACAAAATGTTTTTTTGTGCCCTTAACCCTGAAGCTCTCAGCTCGTATCTGTTTGCTCAGCTATTGGACAGGACATGTTTAAAAAAATAAAAGTAAATAAATAAAAATAATAAAAAAGGGGCTTTTCCTAATAGCAACTCATCAAAATGCAACTCGTTACTAATGTAAAATGTTGCATATCATTGCAATTTTGAGGATTTCCGCTTCAGAATCCATTGGAATTACTTCAATTGTGGTTGACGAGTTACAGCACTTGAAAGAATGTCAACACTGTAGCTAAAGGGTCTAGCCCTACTCATTCCCCAACCTTTCATATTTTGTACAGTATTTAATGTATTGATTATTAATGGCACAGATGCTTTAGATATTTTTCTTAATGATATTTGTTAGGGTGTATTCAGACTGGAAAAGTCAATTTGTCTGGATTGAGTCCGCTTAATTGGATCCGGATTGAGTTCTGAAATTTGCGTTTGGTCTGTATTCAGTCTGATGTCTATCAGAGATTCTGTCTTTCCGTCCTTCTGTCTGTCATGCTGCATTCACACTGGCCTCAGCAACGCATGTCTAAGCGACTACTTCCGGTGAAAAGTTTATGTAAATGCACGTTTTGGACTTCTGTGTTCAAAACTCTTGCATTTACACACAAGTTAGGTCCATTTTTGGCTCTATTTACAAATGCATGACCATTGAACATGCATTGAAAGTTAAAATAATTGAACTTTGACCAATCAAGGACTCGGAGTTGGTAGTGACTTACTGATGAAGTCACCTTTAATTCAAGGAAGTGCATGAAGGAGAAATTATTATTGCGGTTTTTGGCTGACTGGAATTATATGACAACAAATCTTTGGAATAACGCTGTGAAAGATAAAGCCTGAGATTTGCACCGCTACGACATTTCGAACAAAGCCTCTTGCAACTGTGAGTACATGAGTTAGTATCAGTATCAGTATGAACACCACATGCTAAAATCACAATCAAGAACCTGCGTCCAGCACATGCTCGGTGTGCATCAGTTCTGTGATCATTCACCAGAATTTTTAGAACAAGAACAAAACAAAGCAACTCCATCTTTAGATTGTGTCTCCTTTATAACTGACAGTAGTAGAATAGAAGCAGGACAACAGCAGACAGGAGTTCTACTCATCAGTTGGTTTACATTCTATTAGTGGATCAAACCACTGGAAAACATCATGCAGGTTCAATAGGGAGTATTTTTACAAAGTTTTTATCAGGAGAAGAAAATCCAGAGAGTAAACACCTTCACTCTTTGAAAGTTTTCCTTTACTCTAATGCTGAAGCACACTAGAGTTCACCTGTTCATAAAACAAGATCATCAATATCCAGCACACCACGGTTTGTTTTCAGTTTTCACACATTTTCCATTTTTGCATTAGACTGTGAGTGAAAATGAACCAAACAGCTCAGTGTGAACGCTGGTGTCAGTAAGTATTCTATTAGTTAGGATTTTGTATTAGGAACTTCATAGAAAATGAAAAAAAAAAAAAATCCTTCATATTTTATGTTTCATTAGATACTCTGTTTGTTGCCTTGCTGCAGATGTTCCTCCTAATCTTAGCGTCTATCTATTTGAAGCTCAAAGAAAACTTTTTTCACCTAAAATTACTGACTGATTAGCATCAAGCCACCTCTTGGTGACAGCTGGATCGATGATTCCAAAGGATCTGTCTTAATTGAATGGGATTTCCATGGAGCTAAATAAGGTTAACATCACACGCCACCACCAGAATAAAACATTACAAGCTGGATGATGCGAGGGGCTTATCGACACGATTGAAGAACACACAAGTGCCTCATCTTAGCTTTCTCGCATTGATCATACTTTTATGGTTCACTTTTTTTGTGTAGGAGGCACTAAATTTAAATGATGTAAGTAGGGCTGTGGATCATCACTTAGGTGGCGATCCGGTTTGATTCACGAATCAAGAGCAACGATTCACGAGTTGAACCACGATTCTTACTTTTTAATATAATGTTTATTGCTATGTGTGTGTCTATTTACTAGATGTATGAAAATTTAAATTATTTGTATTTAATCATCATTTATACCTTTATTTAGAACAGGTGATCAGAATCAACTAAACTGATTAAAAAAACACATAGATTCAGATAAAAATACATTTTTTGTCATTTAAAAATTTTTTTTTGTTTTTCAATCTTCTGGTTTAGCAGTAAAACAACATAAAAAGGATAAAAAATACTTTTGTTTTGGGTCATTTAACAACAAAACCTGAAAATGTTTTACACAGTTTTTTTTATCTTCAAAGTTCTTCAATATTTTACATTCTAGGCATCACATATTGCTGCAGAGCTCCTATGAAAAGTCTTTTTTTTCCGCAGCAGAATCAGCTGATTCACGTTGATCACATCCACCTTTCAGCAGCGCAAGGCTGTTTCTTCAGAATAAGCTGGAGTTTCGTTAATTGCGTCAAATGTTGAAGAGTTATCATAGTCAAAAGAATGTTAACACTGGAGCTAAAGCTCCGATGTTAAAGCTAATTCGTTTTTTTCAGAAGTTATGTCTGTGAGCGGAACTTCAGTCTCTGTTTTTGAACGGAAAAAAGCTCTCGCTAGTTTTACTTTGAAACCCGGAAGCTTCACCGTCACGAAGATGTATTTACTTCCGGTGGAAGAACGGCGGCCCTTTCGGCTTTATTTTAGTTCGTAAACTTAAAATCCGACATTAATCTGCATTTCAGAGCAAAAATACATCGTCCCCAATTGATATTTTAATCATCTTTTGCTACAATTTACTACATTTATAAAGATCGCAAATCAGCGATCTTGGACGTCGCGAATATCCGTACTCGAAATTTTGGGAGCAGATCGCGGATACCCGAGCACCCGGATACTCGTTACAGCCCTAGACGTAAGTGGTTTCTTAGTTTTTGGTCTGGATTCAACATTGTCGTCTCAGCGGTTGATCCCATTAATGAGGATGTACTTATACTCCCAATTTCACTTCCACGTGAGTCTAACTTCCTCTGATACTTCAAAGAGTTGCTTCACTCCCAGGAAGCTGTTTTACAGCTGACTGGTAAACTCATCTTCACAGACGCTCCCCCTCCAGATGCTCAGCTCTGATCAGTCGGCACACGGGCTGCACCGAGCCAAAAACCACCGACAACCTAAAAGATGGTCTCACAAAAAGTATTTTGTCTGTTATATCTTCTAGATCCTGCAAAAGGTGACACACTGGAATAACAGAGTTTATATAATGTGGTGACATCTAATACATTGTGGAACAAAACTGCAACGCAGCAACCGATCTGCTTTTTGTTCTTTCATTTAAGCCAAACACCTAAGCCAGTAACCTCCTGGCCCTGAGCTCCACAAATTCCTGTCATGCACAGCCAGACCCAGACATAAATGCAGTACAACTCGTACGCTCTGCTTTTTATTTCTACGGTTGTGCCTGTGAATTACGACGAAAAACTTCAGAAGAATAAGCTGTTCACATTTTACTCAGAGACTCCAGGTTGACCTTCGTGGGGAGCCTGAGATTTCACAACCGAGTATTTGCAGAGCCTTTTCTTCTTCTGCTCCTATTAAGCCATCTCTCCTTTCATGTGCAGAAAAGTATAAAAACTGTGGGAATGTTTTAAAATATTCAGTGTTAATAGAAATGTAAAGAGTAGTGGAAAAACTGTGGAATTCTTGGGATCTTTTTCCATCGGAAACGTATCAGTGACTGACAATTTTTGTTAAATTTCTTGAGATATACATACATTTCTATCCCAATCTTGCCGTCTGTTTTTAAAATCATCAATATGCCTTCAATTTCTGAGCTTTTCATTACTTCAGCTGAAGTACACAGCACAACCAACTGTTTTGACAGCTGCAGTACATCCAGAATGCTAATGTTGGAGTCCTGACTAAAGTACTACCACATCAGTCCTGTCTTCAGGTCTTTGCACTCACTTTCTTTATAATGTTTCAAACAGCTTTGCTTGTGTACAGCTCTGTCTGTGGTTTACCCCCAAAGTACATCTCTGGCATGTTGATTCCATATGAACCACCTCAGACTGTGAGAAGCTAAGGGATTTTGGCTGCATCTATAATCTGGAGCAACCTTTGTGATGACACATAGACGGCCCCTTACAATGACAAAATTAAAAAAACGAGGAGAAATCTATGTTTTTATATCAATGTAGGACAGCCAAACAGTGTTGTTCCTTCTATAATCCACTGTTTTATCCTTTTTTAAGACATTTTATTTATATTTTATGATTTACCTGTAATTTATGTCTTTATGCTCTTGTTATCTCTTTTTCTGCAAAACAATTTAAATTACTTTAAGGGTGAATTGTGCTGTAGATATAAATCTGTCTTGTCTTCCTTTAGAAAAAAGTAGTACCGGTACACTTGTTTATTTTGTGAAGTATTCTTAACAAGTATATGTAGGGGAACACATATACAAATACTAGTCCATACATGTAGGAAGTATACAAACTGAACACATTAGCTGAATCTGAATTACTTCCCATTCCCTCTCTATTTCTCCAATTTTAGGGACATTTGAAGCTTTTTTTTAGAGTTTTTTTTAGAGGGTAACACAACAGGACAGTTAGAGGCTGACTCCACTCTCAGCCCAGATTTGAAAAATGCAAAAAAAAAAAAAAGGAGTGAGCTGACCGGGGAGGTGTACTTTGAATATGTGATTTACAGTGACAGTGAGGTCAGCTTGAGGTAACGTAGTCACTGTGCGGCTTCGATGTGGAGTCTGGTACTGAGCAAAGTGATGCCAGTATCTTCATAGAACTTTCTCTGGAGGTTGAGGAGTTTTCTCCACTGCAGGTGCTCAAGGTTCAGACCGAAGGAGAGCCGTGTCTCAGTAAAATGATGTTAGCATCATAAGCTAACAAAGGCTGGCGTGTTAAGCAAACAATCCAGAGTGAAATGCTCATTGCAAATCCCATCACCAGGATGGAGTTTGCTAGATTTGATACCAATTACACTCCACTACTGTTGCCTAGCTTCCAAGTCCACTGAAAAGTTGTTCAAGCCAGTAGGTTTTTGACAACTGAAGGTAAAAACCTACGAGTCATGCTAAAGCTAACATGATAACGACAGACTGTTACAGAATCAAAGATGGGCGGGGCTTTTATACTGGAGCTGCAGACCATGATGATGTGGAACTCCTGAAATGACGTGGGAATTAAACCAGTTGACCAATCACAAAATTTGAATGTAGTACCTCGTTTCAACCTGTAGGGGGCAGCACAGTTTTAGACTATATTTTCAGGATTTAAATTATTTTATTTTCAATTCTCAAAAATGTGGCAAGAATGAACAGAAAAAAAACATTTAAAGCCCCATTTATAGTAATCAACAAACAAAAAAAGTTGAATTACTGTTTGGTTGCACTTTAAAGAGGAGTTGTAGCATCTTAGGGTTGGGTATCCCTCCGCCGGTAGGGTGATCTGATCTTGTGACACGGAGGACAAACCCAATAATTATTCATGTAGGTGTTCTCTGAAGCACAGAAGTTTATGTGAGTATTTTATTCATCAATGCTACACTTTAAGGAGTTTTTCTGTGACTTTTAAAAGCTATAAAACCAAAGCGTTAGCTACATGCTAACATAGATGACTGGCGGCTATTATAGACTATTAAACAGACGATTTTTTGCTTAGGGTTGGAGACATTACAAGATTGAATAACTTGATAATTTAAATGTTGTTTCTTGCAGATGTTCCTGTGTTTTGTTGATATAATATATACACATTGGGTCTGGTTTCACTGTAAGTTTTTGTCTACTCGAGAACATTGTTGTTCTCCACAGTCGACCAATTCTGTAATCAGAACAGAAGATTACTCTGAAATCTGCAGTGTAATCTGTTAGTCACTTACATTGGCCATGTTTTACAATGATTAATTTATAATGATCTTATTTGGATCGTTTCAAACAAATTCTATTACTTGATCCTCATTAAATTAATATTTTGCTTGGTTTGCAATTTTTCTTGATTTGAACACCTTGATGTAACCTTAGCTGTGAATTAGTGGGTTCCAATTAAATAAAATAAAACTAAAACTAATTAAAAGTAGTGTTAGGATTCAAAACAAACACTGGCTTTTAAGCAAGAAAAGTCATTTCAATAAAAACACATAATGACTGACCAGCATGTGATACTAAGTTATGCTTTATTTCAGTTTATTTTTAGTTTTTACAATGATCCAAGCCAACGTTTTTGGAGTTCCCTCCTCATTATTACATCAAATTCAACTTAAACTGAAAACATGAATGCAAATGTTATTAATTAATGTTATTTTATTAGAAAAATAAAAAAGATTTTGGTAACAAGCTGGATTTAATTTTCATGGAGAGACCAACTGATTTTGGCGCCAACCCAAAGTTCCTGTAAACTGTAGGTTTTTTGTTTTTTTTCTGCTTTAAGGGATTTTGCCTCAAGTTTTTGATTCCTTTGCCTCAAGCCATTTGCTGTGATGTTGAACATGAAAAGGTCTAAAGCAGGAACGCAGTGCATTATTGTTTAATGAAGTGGCTGCCCCCACCCCGGCCAGCATCCCCCTTTAAGAGTCAAAGCGTTTAACTTGCTGCTGTCAGCCCTTTGGCTCGAAGTGTGACTATAATTTAAAATCCTTGGCTGTTAATTCTTATCAAACACATGTTTGGGCAAAAAAATGCTGAATTTTCCAAAAATTTCGAAAACTTAAAGCCTTTCAGATATTCTAATAAGATACATTGATAAGTTTACGCTTCAAAATAGTGCAGTTTTTTTTAAAAATGTACTTTTAAGGAGCTTTTCTCTTAAAAAAAAAAAGACGCCGTCATTAAGTGAAGTCTGTTTTGAGTGTTGAAGACTGCACTAAAAGCCCACACAGCTGCAGAAAAGGCAGGGACTGTGTTGACAGCTCATTGTACATGCGTCAAATGACCTGGAGAAACACACGCGAATGCAGCAGCATTGATTTTCGCAGCCGTTCTAAATGGGATGTTGGCGAATGGCCCATCTGAAATTCCAGAACAAAATGTGACACAAGTGTCAAAACTGTCCAGCCTGTTTCCACACATCTGCTCGTCCTTTCTGAGCACACATTATCAGATGTATTTTTATCAGATTTGTGACAGTGCAGCGTGTCTGTTGATATTCGGTGTCTTTTTTAATAATATCACTCCTCCAGACCCCGGCATGCAGTCCACCTCACTTCTTCAATTTCGTTTTTTGAAATAATCTCCTGTACCGGGCGAGCCAGGAGGAAGCAGCAGCTTTTACAGAAGTCAGGGGAGCTGGAGTTCATTTTAGCAGCACTCAAGTTTGTTTTCTCGTTGATTTTTTTGCTTCTGTTTTTAAAAAATGATCATACTATGGAATAAAACAAAGAACCGTAAAAAACCCATTCCAGTGAAAACTGTATTTTTTAGCGTTTTTGACAAGTTCTTGTGGCATGTTTCATGCCTCTTTCATGCTTCTTTATTGAAATTATTGTGAATCAGGAACAAATGAAAGAAAGCCGCTGCAAGAGTGACGTAGCGCCACAAGCTCCCTAATGCTCCATTTCGATGCATCTCCTTGTAGACAAATAAATCCAAACACGTCTTTATTTTCATCGTCTGAGGAGGCATTTGGCTCAAAATTGTACCGTTGATAACTGGATATTGCTCGCCATTTTTGTTGCATCGTTAATGTTATGCTGGAGTTGTAAAAGGGGCTGTAAGTTAAGAGACTGTAAACAGAAGGATGATGAGAAATGGAGGAAGTTTTACTCCACACAGTCCATCGCTCTAAGAAACAACTTTTTTTTTATTTCTTTGCTAAAAACTGCGTATTTAAAATAAAAAGATCACCTGTAACGCCTCTAAATTACATCAAAAGATCATCAAAATGGAACTTTAAATAAGTAGATTTCAATATTAAGGTTACTCAGTTCTAATTAGCTCACTGTGCTAGTGGGTAAACGCTGCAGTACTGTACAGACGCTTTAAGTCTGTATGTACCATTAGAAAAAAAAAATCCACATCTGTATTCCTGGCATGGAGCTGCAGGAGATGACAAGCTGAACATTTGGAGGTATGCTCTTTTTTTGTTTGTTTCTTACAGTGGCAGCAGCTCACATAATGGTGTCAGTTCAAAGGAACAGACAAGTGCAGAGAGCAACACAGTCGATGCAGATTTGACATTAGTACACTGAAAACAAGTGAGGACACTGAACTAACACCAGCAAGTGTAGCTGGAGTCATGCAAAAGTAACTAAACAGAATCTGATTCAGCAACGAGGCTCAGACTTATAACATGCAAAAATATAGATATTTAATTTGTATTTTTCAATGAGTATCACCTTACTGTAGACAGTTCCTTTGTCTGTTGCATTCACTAATCGGTATGTTTCTTGTCTTCTAACAGTGTTTTTGTGTTTTGTCCGTCTCCTTACTTACCCCACAAACGACAATGGTACGTCCCATTTTCATGATGGCTCCTGAAGTGGTCATAGAGGCCTTATGCTGTGTTCACACCAAACGCAATTCACGCGGCGAATTCACGGCTTGTCCAAAAATGTATTCCTGAGCTTGACGCTGCGGCCGTGTGTGGGAGGAGCTACCAGCTAATGTTTTTAGCCTGATCGCTAAATGGAGCTGTGTCTGTGTATATCTCACTTACAATGTATGGAAGACATGGATGATATTGAGGGATCAGGTTTATTTATAATGAAAAGTTCTACAAAATCATCAGTAATCACATCACCATGCTTGGGTTCATGAGATCATTCAAAGATTTTCCCAGTACTCCGGGGGAAACACTGCTTTCTGCTGTGTTTCTATGTCTCTGGGACCCAGTTTGAGGGCTCACTGTCCCACATTAATCTGGGAGGGGAAAAGTAAAAACAAAAATAAAATTAGGGAACTTTTTTTTATTGTTGTTTCGATGTAAAATAAGAAAAGGCGTACTTGCCTTCGCCCAACAGTAACCAGGACGGGCCCCATTAACCCGGCAGCTCTAACACATAAAGAAAATTGATGGTAGTTCAGGAAAAAAATGCTTGCATTAGATTAGTATTCCACCTGTTGATCGAGTCATTGAAAACGTCACGTGTCCAAAGCTGAGTTCCTTATTAGTGGATGTGACACGATGACCTCGCCCGCCCAATTTGGGCCTATCGCAACCGTACCGTTGACTTAACATAGAAACTGTCCGCCTTTGCTGCACGAATCACTGCCAGACACACCTGCACTCCCCTTAAGATGCAGTCGCTCCTGTCTGTGAACGGGCCAGAACAACCCAAACACCTGTACGGGTCAACCCCTATTCGGGTGCATATGACTTACGATTTAATTATGCTTTCTTGTTACAGTTACCAACATGTCTTTTTGTCCAATAGGAGATACTCTCCAGACCTTTTGTTCATCAGTCTACTTTTGTTCATCTCATGTTCTATCCATCCATTTTCTAAATCTGCTCTTCCGTTTGGGGTCATCGGGTTTCCCATCTACTGGCAGGTAAAGGTGAGGTACACCCTGGACAGGTCACATGACAAAAAACCCCTCCAAATTCACACCTAAAGGACAATTTAGGGTCATCCATTAAGCTACAAAGTATGTTTTTGAACAGTGAGATGAAGTCGGAATGCCTGGAGAAAACCTACAAATGCACAAGAAGAACACATCAACTCCACACAGAAAGGACCCAGATGAGATCTGAATCACGGCCTTCTCACTGTGAGGCCAGAGTGCTAACCATTACAGCACGACAGATGCACCTGTAATTTAGAGTTAGCCTCTTTCGTGTCCTCTCTGTCTGGCTCTGCTGGAGGTTTTCTTCATCTATACTGTCACATTCTGCTCACTTAATGCAGGGATTTCATCAAAAATCCTCTGTTGGTCACTTATATGTTGTTTTCATACAATAAAGACAATCTAGTTGTATTGGAATGGTCTGGACTGAATTAGATTAGAAAAATCATTAAAAAAGCTAAACGTTGATGTTTTATGCTTTTTGTGTAAACTGAATGAATATGAATTAATAAAATCCTCATGTTAAAAAATGCATGGTCAGATAGATCTGTTGCAGACAGTGTTTTTTTATTATCCAGAGGGGAGATGGAAAAGCCTCATTACTTCTTCTGCCATATTGAAAAGATAGAACTATATGGTCAGGTTGAAGTCCTGGAAGCTGGATTTAAACATGATCCGAAAACTAAGTTCACATCACTCTCGGTAACCCGCGTTCAAGGAACCACTAGCATTCTCAGCGGCCAAATTCAGCTTACAGCATTCACTCTAGCATTATCGCAGGTAATGCTAAATATCAAGTTTTTAGTTAGTTAAAGCTAATGGTGGTTAAGATGTGTGTTTCCGCATGACCCAATTAGTCCACTAATCGGAAAAAATAATTGGTGATTTGTCGACTATTAAAATAATTGTTTGTGGCAGCCCTAGTGCCCACGCGATAACCCACGCTAACACTGCAAACAACACTGCCGTCCATTTTTGTCACGGATGACGAAGCTTAGTTTTGGAAGTACAAAAACACAACACAAAGCATCCATTTTACAAGAACTCAGTGAGGAAGGAGAGGGCTTAAGTTTTGGATTAGCACAGAGAGCAGGACGAGGTACTCTACAAGGGGGTGGTGGAATAAACCACGCCTCCAGGACCCAGGTGGGAGGGGAGGATAGAGTGGAGACGCAAAGGAGACAATAGGAGCATTTCCATTAGCTATGAAATAGCCCAAACTGGATTCGTGACTATAAATTTGCTAAAAGGAAGCACCATAATTCTGAAAAACTTGCATTTATTTAAAAAAATAGTTTTTGTGCTTTGAGGAGGTAGTTTTTGGGGCAAATCCAAATGGACATAATTTGCAAAACTGCAATGGAAACACGTCTTGGTATGAATTGGCTGTCCTAAACCCTGCACAGCGGACACCACAAGAGGTCCCACAGCGTCACAGCTCATCAAAAGTTGAGCATGTCATGTGGTATTGTTGGATCCACAGCTTCTCTGTAAACTCACCAACCACAAGTTCCGAAATCGCTTCATCAATAGCTGTCAAAGTCAATGGCGTGACTCCTGATGACATCCCCAAGAGCTAGCATCTACAAGCTATAAAGTGTAGTACCTAAAGTCTCCTAAGTCTGTCTAGAATGTGTTGATCTAAAAGATTTCTGGGTTAAATTATGAGTTAATAAAAACAGTGTAATTGGAAAACTCTTTTTTTGTTTTTACATTTTTAGAATTTCGATAAAGTTTTGCGTATATTTATAATGGAAACGCAGCTGTTGTAAAGTAACTAACGGTCGTGAGACAGACTCCACGGATGGACCAGTGTTAATACTGGGTTAGAAATTTCCCACCAAGCCTCTTCCAATTGTAGGTGGCCGACATGAAGTAGAAACAGCAGAAAAAGAAGAAGAAGCCCCTCCCTGCTTGTTCAGCGTGAACAACTCTGTGTTTCTGTAGCTTAACCTGTAAAAAGTGCAGAATGTTCTTTTTTTTCATTTTCACCTGTTAGCACAACTTTCATTTGAACTTTTAAGTTACATAATTCATTACACAGTTTCCACATGAAAAAAAAAGTGAAGATCTAAGACCTAAAGTACTTTAGATTTATCACAAAAACCTGAAAAAGGTTAATTTTTGATAGTGATGGATCTGTTATCACATGTGCATCAGTGTTTGTGCATCCAGGTCGACTGTAAAGTGTGAATGATGATCCTCCTTATAATTTATTAATCTTGTACAAGCCCAAACTGTTGGCATCGACTCACAGTGCCTGCAGAAAACAGTGGAGCTCTGTTTTCCATATAGGAGGAAAACCATGAGACTCCAGGTAGGTGGGAAGAGTCCTTTCATTTTTATATTTTCTGATGTAAAAGAGAAATCCTCCACATGAACATGCTTCTCCATGACGCTATCAGCCATTAATGACTGGTTCTTATTAAATATTAAAACTGAACGCTAGAATTTGAATAATGAGCCAAAAGTGAGTTTTACTCTCTGACATACCTAAGATAAGAGAAGGTTTTCCCATATATTATACCCCTATGCTATATATGTTGTTTTATTTAGTTGGAAGTTGACAAACTGAATTTTTGCTAGTTATTGTTTGCTCAAGAATGTGTGTCGACAGTTCACTCCGATGATTTGGGTGTGTTTGTGTGTGTGGGTGGCATCTGCATCTAAAATGGACAGCAAAGAAACTGTGCCGGTGAGAGCGAGAAAAAGAAACCTTGCATGCGAGTTGTGCCAGCATAATGGCAGGACATTGTGTGCAGGCAGGGAGATGCTCTTCATCAAAGCACCAGGCTGCTGATTTTTGCTAAGCTTCCTCGCCGCTTCTCACATCATCCAGCTACTTAATGCAAAAATGCAGCATCTTCCTGGAGAGGAAATCCCAGAGAGCATTTCTGAAAAGCTTGAGAGCACAAATGACAGATCCATTTTTTCCCCCTCCCCAACTTATGAAAGGTCTGGATATGGTGGGCTGCTCGCCTCTCCTCCTTTTCAACTAATGGCAAAGAAAAATCCTCTCATTACTGATTTCCTCTTCACTTTCTTCCAGTGTGGCTAAACTTGGGGAGTATTGTGTCCAAATGTCCAGTTAAAAAAAGCAGGAATGTGTGAAAAGTTCCAAAGATGAAGTAATGAAGCATCCCTGCAGGACACATGACTTCTCTCCCTCAGTAATGACAAATGTAGGAGTAAACTTTTAAAAACTAGTAATCAAAACGGAAGGGGATGCTTTAATTTTACCCAAATTCTCAATGTAAATCCAGGAGTTCCTGTTGGAACATCTCTAAACATCTCAGTATCCTCCACGGAGCCTCTCATCGTCCTTTTCAAGCTGTTTAAAAGTGGATAGCACAAACGGCGCAGAGGTTAACACGCCGACATAATAATCTATGGATTATTTTTAAACTTTTTGAGGACCAATTTCTCATTGTGTTCTAAAAATGAAACAGAGTTGAACCGCTTCCTTTCTCTCCTCTGCTCCGCGCTGCACTGACGCGTGCGTAAAGGAAACCAACCCGGAGCCCATTTATTTAAATATATAAACAGATATTTTCACTTACCATTTTCAGTTTTATTGTCCAATGAATACAAATGTTCTCATTCAGGTTGGTGAAAATGAAAGCGCACTGGAGAGATCCGAGAATCCAGCTTCGACATCCCGCTTTTACGCACGTCCTCTGCGTTCAAACTGGTTCCATTGGAAGCTCATCAACCTCCTCAGATAGTCCAGCTGATCTGGAAGTTGGGAACTGAAAAATACTTGAGAGACTTCAAACAGCAGCATCCCAGACAGTCCCGCTGTCAGCGTCGTTCAAAGTTCCCTATAAAAGGAGTCCCAGCTTTTCTTTCTTTCTTTTTTTCCCTTGGATGCTGTGGGACACTGAGACGCCTGAGGAGTGTCGGTTCTGATCCAGTCCGCTTCTACACACGCAGAAATGAGTCTTCAAGAAGTACTGTATAGATCTACATCATGACAGATCCAGTTTGGGCAAGAGCGCGCGACAGAGCACGTGCCGCAAGCTCCATCCCTAGACTGCAAGCAACCAGCGCGCGAGATAGCACGCGCGCAAGAACGACGAGAGAGAGGGGGGGAGGCGAATGGGTGGGGGGTAAATGTTGGTGAATCCGGTTGAGCGGTCCAGGGACCCCGCAGGAACCGTCCCAGACATCATCAGTGGGGTTTGGAAACCTCTGATCAGAATATGAAAATATCCGAACCAAAACATACATGCTTGTCATAATTGTGATCTATGCTTTAATTTTCTTTATTTTTTGTTTTTGCTCAAAGAATAAATGAGAGCATTCTCTGAATTCATCAAATTTTCATGATTTCAAAGCTGGACCGGAATTCCTTCAAGCAGCAATGCTGATGCAGCACAAAGTGGAGAAGATCCTTGTCTGCAGCACAGTGCTAAAAGCATGTGACATGTTCACTTATGTAGTGCAGAAAAACTCCCACTTATTTGTGATTAACCAGAAACCACAAACAAGATACTCACTTATATCAAAATGTTTTTTTTTTTTTTTAAAAAATCAGATTTTCTCTCAATTTTTGGTATAAAATTTTCCAAAATTACCCAATAAGAACAAAGAGACCTTTCGACTCAAAGTGCTGACAGTAAAGAACTGCAGCCACCTAATAACGATAAAATAATGCGGCTAAAATAGAAATCAAAACAGTAATAAATCAATGGTAAAATGGCAACACCTTCAAGAATATTCAACTGAAAATATCCTCTCCCTAAAATGAAGAGATATGAGCTTTTTTCTATAACAAAAGTTAACTTTTGGCTGTCTCCAAAAACCAGCAGGAGATTGATATCTTCATGCCATGTCAACAATTCGCAACATATTATAAAATCAAACACTCCACCCTTTAAAGTCAACTTGAACCTAAAAAAGGATAGAAAAATCTGTTTTCTTTTTACAAAATCCAGACATTAAGGGGTCAATTTAAATAACTCCAAAGATAAATACTTAACATTAGTCCAGAAGATGTTTGCCTGTCCGTTTGCAAGGAGCCTCTTAAATATGAAAACCTTGAATTAATTCCCTAATGTTACAGAAGGCCGATGCAGTGAAGACGGTCAAATGTGCTTAAATGAAAGTTTAAATGGTTTGAAGATTTTTAGTCTCAGTGTTTGAAAAAAAAGAATCTTTTTCAGTTAATTACTTTATGATCTAAAATAGTGTTTTCGTCCACTAATAATGTGAGACTTTCAAGGGAAGTTTTCCGCAAAAATTTTCGTTTTTGTAAATTTCTGTATTGTTTCTATTTAAGTTTATATATGTTCATAAAAATTGAAATAACTGAGGGACAAAATTATTGAAGTGAGTCGTAAATTTGAGAAAAAGGTATTTAAAAATAAAAAATACAATTGCAAAAGTAGGTCAGTTGCAACAGGTGAAAAGAATTAAGCATCACTTTGCCAAAACACGCATGGTGATTTGGATCTGACACACAAGCGGAAAAAAACAGAAAAAAAAACTTTCAAGGCATCTAAAAAATGGAGAGAAACTTCAACTGGAACTTGGTTAAAAATAATAAAATGCACGCTTTTCATGGTAGCACACTGTTTACTATTTCACAGAGTAGGAAAACAATAGTGGACCTAGTCATCTCCCCTGTGGAACTCCATTTTAGGGTGTTCGGAAAAGGAAAACCTTTTTTTTCTTTGAAAAACATTTAAATTGCAACATTTTTCAGAGGATTAATCAATCGCTTTAAGACACGTTCCTAATGGTCCAAGACATGATGATGACAGTGATCATGTAAGAAAAAAGGATCAGATGATGTTGCTGCTGGTGAGTTTCCTCAGAGTTACATCAGCTCAAACGGGTCTGCTGAGGTCGTGTGTGTTTACTGTGGCCTCTGGGTTTCCAGCAAGATTGGTTTTAATTGATGTCGGCTACAACTTCACTCATGGAGCTGTCTTGTTACTTTTTTAAATGCTTTCATTAAAATGTAGTTTTTGCCTCTCCCAATTTCAATATAACTTTAAGTAAAATGTTTTCTTGTCTGAGCTGGGATCTGGCTCCAAGCTGGATATCTACAGGAGAGTTTTAAAGATATACCAGATAGTTAAAAGTGATGGGAAAAGTGGGAGGGGTTACTCCGCACCAACAGTCCCACCCACAACTCAAATTTCTCAAGAACTGCTGCCGCTCTGCATAAAATATTTTTTTATTTTATTTTTTTTATTTTGGCATAAAACCGCATAATCATTATTTAAAGCTATTTGCAATGATTAAAAATAGTTCTAAAGCTGATTGGAGTGAGTCTAAAGTTTTCATAGAACAGATTTAATGATGTTGATCTTTGGTGTATCTGATGTAAAACTGACACGAGTATAATTCACATTTTTTTTCATAGTTTAGCCAGGGGTGGGACTTATACTCAGGAGGGACTTATTTATCTATTTTTTACATAAATAGGCTCATATATTTATTATTTTCCTACTAATAACTGGCTCTCCTCTAGTGGTTGTTTCCACTAACAACCACTAGAGGGCTACTTTACTTCTGACAGTGCTAGAAGAAGAAGTGTCGTCCAAAACAAACATGGAGGAGAATCTGATTCTTAAACTTTGATATTTTTCTTATTTGTATCAAAACATTGTTATTCTTGTTTTTTTTTTTTTTTTTTTAATCTTCCGCGCCCTCAGATTGATGCGAAACAGAAAGTCATCAAACTGGATTACAGAGAAACAGATAAAAGTGCTGTCATTAAGACAAAGCTCCTGCAGTATAGAAGGTTTCTAGTTCATGAAAACATTTTTGGACAAACATTGAGCATCCAATTTCACCATTGTCAAAAAAGGCAGATTTGGTCACGAATTTGATGCGTTTCAAGAAAGAGGCAGAAGATTCAAATTTGATGTGTGAATCAAGTTCTGTGTGAACACAGCGTTAGGAGATTTGTTCTGAAACGTCAGACTTCTCTCCCAAAAGTCTGCTCAGATATGGTTTTCTTCTTTTTCTTCTTGATTAGATATTTTTTTTGCACATGCGACTTACACTCCAGTGCGACTTATACTCTATTTATCTATCTTATACTCATTTATAAAAGGATAATTCTTTACTTCTGTGAGAAAACCACAAATGAGTGACTCAAAACTGTTTGTTAATGGCAAATAAAAGTTCAATAAATAAACTTGAACATGAATGAATTCAGAAATTATAGATAAAAAGATAATAGTGCAGATGACCTGACAAGCATGAACCAGACACAATATAATGAGGTTGATGAACTTAAGTGAACACAACTGTGGATATCCAGCAACCTGAACCTGACAGGATGAAACAGAAGATTAATAACTGAAAATAAACCAAACTATTATAGAAGAAATTGATGAATGTTGGAGTAAATATTAATATATCATCATGATTTTATAAGTTTGTACATCTCTGAAACTTTGTTCATTGAGTCTTCTAGATAAAAATATGTGATGTTCAATGAGAAACCAACTAATATTTTCTCTTGAATCGCAATTCTTTACTTACACTCACATTTGTTCTTTTGTTTTTCCTCTGAAGCTTCAAGCCCAAACACCCCCGGGGATTCCTCTTGTCTCATCCGAAAAAAATAAATAAATACAGTCCGCTCCGACCGCTATCCAAGATGCTAACTCCTCGCAAGAACTTAAAGCAACCCCCA
This sequence comes from Oryzias melastigma, assembly GCF_002922805.2. NCBI lineage: Eukaryota > Metazoa > Chordata > Actinopteri > Beloniformes > Adrianichthyidae > Oryzias > Oryzias melastigma. The sequence continues at coordinate 10,820,280 of NC_050533.1, forward strand.
CATCAGAAAGAGATTTCTCTTTCATCTGACTACTTCATTGAGTACAGTGAATGGAGTCAAAGGCGAACTGCACGGTTGGTTCAAATCAATACATGTACAGTTTGTTAACGCGTCTTTTTTGCAGGCACGCCTTTGTTTCTAAAAAAAGAAAGAAAAAAAAAGATGTTTGTTGATCTGCAAAGAGTCAAATCTGTGTCTATGCTGGTGAACGTGTTCTTCTTGAAGCTATCCGCCCCTAAGTCTGCCTCAGGATAAAACTGTTTCCACATGAGCCACCTGTCCGATGCAGTTAGCGCCGCAGACTCCACCGTGTATTTAGCCATGCATGTCCACATCTACACCTAAGCAGCGAGGATACTCTGGTTGTAGCTACATTTGTGCCATGCGGTGGACATGATGGAGAAAGTATCAGTGAGGTAATCCCTTCACCATATGCCGCTGAAAGCTCTGGGAACTCGATCGCTCACCGAGGTCTAAGATCGAATCCCAGCAAGCAAGCAGACATTTAAAATGCTAGTGAAGGAGCGGCTGCTGGTCCGCCAGGGGGTTGTTTTTTAGGCTCATTATAGTTGCTGAGGAGCTGAGGCGAAAACCAAGTCGGAGTAGAGAAAAAAAAGTGTGATTTTCTTTCTGGTTTTGTTTTTAATCATGTTCACCACCTATAAAATACCATCTCACAAGAATAATCTATTTTCTACACATTTATTCAGACTAGGATCAAAGGGTTTCTGGAACTTCCTGTCCTAAAGCCAAAGCAGGACGAACCAGGAATCTCTACCAGGGCAGCCGTCCTCGACATCTACCACCCTGTCTGTTTCTACTGCTGATTACCTGGATCAGGTGTGTTTGACCAATCAAACTACAGAAATCTGAATGACCTAAATCAGATAATTGCCAGAAACAAACATGTTTTTTATCTTTATGACATGA
>NC_050533.1:10821221-10827821 GCF_002922805.2 Oryzias melastigma
ACAAGAATAATCTATTTTCTACACATTTATTCAGACTAGGATCAAAGGGTTTCTGGAACTTCCTGTCCTAAAGCCAAAGCAGGACGAATCAGGAATCTCTACCAGGGCAGCCGTCCTCGACATCTACCTGGATCAGGTCTGTTTGACCAATCAAACTACAGAAATCTGGATGACCTAAATCAGATAATTGCCAGAAACAAACATGTTTTTTTTATCTTTATGACAGGGATATTCAACTCCAGGCCTTGAGGGAAACACCTGAACCAGGTAACCAGTTATGAGTAAGGCTTGGATATCTGGAAATCATGCCGACACAGCGGCTTTCTAGACCTGGAGTTCTCACCAATCCACTTGTGAAATGGTGAATTTTGGACAGTGGGGGAAAGCCGGAGTCCCCCGAGAAAACCCACACATGGAGAGGGAGAACATCCAAACTCCTCACGGAGAAGTCACAACCGGGACTTGAACCGGCACCTTTTTGCTGCAATGCAAGAGTGCTAACCACTGTCCCACATGTGCAGCTCACATCTCCACATCCTCTAAAAAAAGTTCATTCTGGGTTTGCCTGCTGTGTCTCCTTTCTATCCTCAATGTAAATGCCTTGTCTTTCCTTTTTTGTTCCACCTTTTCCTCGTTAAACAACTGTTTTTTTATTTATTTTTTACACACATCCTGCAAGTCCTCAAGTTCCACAATCTATTAATTCTATTTATTTAATTATATTAATCATCATTACCTTTTCTTTAATAACTGTCTTTTTGTCAAATTTTGTTGGTAAGAAAATTTAAAACCATTTTATTTACACATATTTTACTCAATACTCAGTCTTAACAACAAAGAGATGTGAATCCTTTGGAATTATATTAATTAAATAAATATTTTCTAGTCTTCATCTAAGTCACATGACAAACGCTAAAGTTTGCTTAAACTAACACAACTTCAACCTGGTTGATGTTATTGGAGGGTCAACCAGTTATTAAATAAAAGGGTTGAAAGATTTTTACAACCTTGAATTTTGAATATTTACACATTTTGCTCAGTAAAAACACAAAAACTCACATTTTTTGTGATGTATTAGTTTAAGGCAGGGGTGATAAACGGGCCACATCCAGCCCGCCAAATGGTTTGATCCGGCCCAGTCATGAAGAAAAAAAATAAGGATGTTGAAAATAAAAAGCAAGATCAGAACATGTTTTGTAACAAATTCATGCAGAAATCCAAGTAATCCCAAAGTGTGCATCTGTCCATCTATCAGTCCATCCATCCATCTTCAGAACCCTCTGAATGTCTTTAGGGGTCAATTGGTTGCTGGAGCCTATCCCAGTCGTTGGGGCAGGGTACACCGTGGGCAGGTTGCGAATCACTAATTAACCTACGAAGCACATTTTTTTATCTTTAGAAGAAGTCAAAGTGCCAGAAGAAAACCCACGGGGAGAACACACAGAAAGGTAACCAGTACCTGCAGAGATGAAAATCCACCCAAAATAAGTCTGCATTTCAGAAAAACAAGGGAAAAGACCGTCTTGCAAAAATCACACAGCATTTATTTAGAATCATCCATTGTTTACTTTTGCATATTTTTCTTTTTCAGCACAGCTGTGTTTTGTCACAATGCAAAAGGTCCCCTTTGTCACCCTGTGTCATAACAAAAGCATCAACCAAATCGGTCTGGAGAGTTTCCACTTTATACGCGTCTTTGTTCTGCTTGATCAGAGGAGTCTCTTTTCCCTGCAGAACGGCCTCTAAACAGATAATCTGCTACAATTACAAAGGAAAAGTATATTTAATTCTCATTTAAATCCCAGAACTGTTTGTTTTTTAATGTTTAGCTTTTTTAGCAGACTTTAAAAATATGAGATGAGTCAAAAAACATGTATTTCCTTTGAAACTGTTCCCAACTTTATTATTTTTGTTTTATTATTTAGTTATTTTAGGTGAATGACTTCAGCTTAACTTTTATGCAACTATGGCTTATTTAAAGGCAGAAACTTGAATGCCCTTCTGTGCCTTTGCAGTCGTTCAGCAGGTGTAATAATGTGCACTGCAGGTGGTTTAGAATCTGCAGGGTGAATTACAGGAATTAGTGGTGCTGTTGGGCCTAAGCTTCACTTTAGACAGAGGAAACATGACTTGCGGGGCTTAAAGCATCACATTTCAGTGAAAAGTTTGGGAGATTGCAATAAAGAGTGAACAAATGTTACTTATTTGTTGACAGGTTTATGTTTAACAGCAAGGAAAATACATGTTTAATCTGACTTTCTCTGTAATGTTGCCACACTAAAAAATAAATCAAAGAGCTTTTACTTTATGAATCCCATGGGAGTCTGAAGCTAAACCGAATTACTAAAAGATCAAGTCTTAATGGAATCAGGCAGGTCACAGTTAGCCGGCTAAACACCTCACGCAGTTGTCAGTTGCAGTTTGCCAATGAACAAGTTCACATTCAGTGGGAGACACTGCAGATCTGAAGATGAGAGGCAGATCAGAGGCAGTCTGCTGAAGGGAGAGAAACATTTCTGACCTCAACATCTGCATCCTGTTGAATTTAGAAGATGTTTTTACACTGTTTTCATTCAGGATAAATACAAAATGAGCATTTAGTGCTTGTTTGTGTCTCTCCTGTTTTCATAGTTGCAGCGTTGATAGACATTCGAGTTGCTGCAAACTGAAGTTAAGTCACTCAACAGCCCATAATTGTCATTTTGTATTCCTGTCTTTAGGATACTTCATTTATTCAACATTTTTCCAGAAATAGACCAACATACAGGTAGAAACTAAGATGCTTTTGTACTACAAAGTTTAACAGTTCACTTTTATAGGTGATTTATCCTGTTTTTTTGATAAAATTATCCAGTCAATATCGCTACTTTTGTTAATTTTTATAGTTTTCTTTAATAAAATAAGTTTTGTTTATTCAAAATGAGGAAAAATATGTGAAATAAATTGTTTATGGGTGAGTTGTTTACTTGCTCATTCTTACAAGTCTTAAAATTATACTTTTCTTTTGAAAAAAGATAAAAAATCTTCTTTTCTAATACTCTCTTTTTACAGTGAAGTTCAGTAGTGCGGTGAAGTGTCACATCCCATCTCAGCTCTGAGACGTCTCTGCTTTGACAGGGACCACAGCCAGGCTGTCTTGAACGTTGCGCTTGGTTTTTGCAGCTATGAAAACACAACAATCATCTAATCTTTTTCATTTTGTGGTGAAATTGCTTTCTTCAGATGAAGAAACCTAAATTTGATTGCACTCAGCATCAATGCTTCACTTTTTTTTTAGAATTTACTTTTGATTGATGAGCTTTGTCCCACAAATCTAATATATTTAAATTGTGTTTTTTAATAGACAGAAAGGATGAAGTCCATTTTTGTAAATATTTTGTTGAGCATCTCTGTTTGGAGCCCTAAATACAGGTAGAATCCATCAGTAAGCTGTTACCAGTGACAGCAAATGCAACAACCCAGCATGCCAGTCCAACTGTAAACATGAACTCCAGAGAAAAACTGTTAAAAACTACAATGTCTAATTGGTGTCAAATTTGGTGGCTTGATAATTACTTTAACAAGATTAAAAGAATTTAAAGCATTCTACAAAAAATGTGTTTCCTATGACATTTCTGATGGTGTACCCCAGAGGTCATTCATAGGCTCCCTTCAGTTCTCTGTTGATAAAATACACTTTTTTGGCAGATTTATACCCATTTTTTTATTCGTAATAAGTGAGATTTACCTACACTAAATAAAGCCATAGCACACTAGTGTATCTTCTATCTGACTGGTTGCCAAACAATGTTGGACTTTAATGAGTGACTCATTGGAATTCTATTTTCATCCTTCTTTTCTGGAAGCTAAAGATTCCCCTTTTGGTTTGACAGTAAAGCTCAAGGTCAAAAGTTTAAAATATAACAGTGACAGCCCATGTTCACATCTGAGCTACAGCACCTCATCATTTTTACTGAAAAAAAATGAAAACTTTAAAAAATATTTATTTATTTTGTGAAAAATGTACAAGAGGATGACGATAAGACAAACAAAAATAACAAATATAAATAATGTCTAAAATATATAAAAGCTTTCTATAATTATATTTTTTGAAAAAAAAGAAAAAAAAAAGATCTAGTATAGTCTAACCCACTTTTTGCATAAAAATATGTTATATTAATCAATTTACCTGTTTTTTTTTCACAAATTGTGAGCACATTTTTATGTTTTCCACCGTAGGGAACACGATGGAAATGTCCAGGGAGGTCAGAAAAGGAGAGAGGGAACTTTTTCATTTTACATGTTCATTTCCAAGTCTAATTTCTAATCTCTTTTGAGCTACGAATGGAATAATACCAAATCATTTGCATAGAAAATGTTTGTTCAGCAACTAAGTGCATCTAAAGAGCAAAGATCCACTTTGACTTTATGCAAAACTGAGACTCTAAAGTTCAGTGATCTGGAAAAATGTCAAGAAAAAAAAAACAGGACTTCCAATCTCTAATTTCAGAATAAATCTCGGTTGGGGAAACCAAGGAACAGAGAGGGCGAACTTACCAGAAAAGTGCATTATTTTACATCAAAGCAACATTCAGGCTCTATGGACAACATAGTTCCTTAAATATTTAAAGCACTAAAGCAGCACTTTGTTAAATGTAATCTAGTGCTAAATTATCAGAGCCATCTTTAAATAGTTGTTTTCTTCTTGAATTAGTTATGTTTTCCCACACTGGCCGGTCAAACCTGTTCAGCTCATCCATCGCCTGCAGCTATTTCTACCTTTAATTAAAACAATCTTTCTAATCAGATTTAAAAAGAAACCATCAAACTAAACAGCATCCTCGGTGGGGAGTCCACCTTGATTACACAACTCTATTTAGTCCACATTTTTTATCTTAAAAGTTATAATTATTTCATACTAGAAATGCCAAAAGCAGTTTTTTTTTACTGCTTTCAAGATTTGCAATATCATAACTAAAATAATTGCCAATAGGACACTAACTTTTCCTGAACCTGTGTACAGTTTGTTCTAACATTGTTGTAGCATTAAAATTTCAAAATACAAAATAGATCAGAATATTAACTGACTCCATAGCTTTTATAGGGGGAGGGTCATATTTCAATATTTGCTACATTTTCCTGTTTTTTTCTCTTTCTCTATTGACTAACCTTAGTTAAAGCTTCATTTTAAACCCAAGCACGAGAAAAAAAATGACATTTACTGGGGTTTTATGAATATGAAAAGACCAGATAAGATGGTTAATTCATGAAATAAAACTAATAGGAATGTAATGTTTTGGTGACAGTGGGACACTCGTTTTCATTTAGTGTCCTGAAGTGTTTTTACCTGTTCTAAAGTTACTCTAGAGCCTCCAGCATTTGGCGGCAGAAATGTATGATAATTGCGACAGCTTCTGTGAAAAGTGGCAGCAAAAGTTTTTACATTTGTTTATCTTTTTCTCAAAAAGCTATGGTGGCCTTGAAGAGTCACAAGACAACAGTTTAACTTCACTGCCCGCTGCACACTTTAAGTGTGTGTTGTGGCCGTGACCCTTAAGTGTTGTGAACATAAAGTGTTGCGAGGTTCAGGGCCACCGTAAAAAAACAATTCAAAAATAGCATTTATTTATTTCTTTACTTTTGTTTTACTATTTGTTAGTATGTATAAGAGGGGATATGTGCGATATGCAATTTACTTATGACACCCCTAACAGTCAATTCAGACCAACACAAAATGTAATATTTAATTTGAATATTTTAAATATCTGCTTGCTCAGCTGTTGGAGGATACAATATTTAAAAAAAGTTATTTATCAATAAAATTCACATTCTCATACTCTGACTTTTTTATTATTACATGTGCACAAAGAAAATACTGCATCATCACCATATAACAATGCTGTTGTGTTTTCATGTAATCTAAACACAACTAAGAAAGCAGTAAAAATTGATTTTATGCTAGCAAAAAATGGAGAAGGTGGAGAAGATAAATAATAAACAATAGTGGTCCCAGGACAGAGCCCTGCGGCATGGTTGCATTATTGTGTTTGTACACACAGGGAGTGTACACAAAAAGGTCAGAGCAGGATGTATTTCCTGAGGAGACTGGCCAGCTTCAACATCTGCTGGAATCTTCTGCTGATGTTTTAGCGGTCAGTCGTCTCCAGCATCCTCTCGTGTGCCGTAGTGTGCTGGGAAGGCTGTGCCAAAAGAGTGAGGCTTAGTCTTAATCTAGATCCTAATCCTGACACAACCCTCTGCATTTATTCCGGACTTGGGACCGGCACAAGAAAGCACTGAGTAGTGCCCCCTTGTGGTTGCATTATTGTGTGTGTGTGTGTTTTTTTTTTAAACAAAAAATTAAATTTAAATTTTAGCTAAATAATTAACAAAATTTAAAGGATCACTTTGACTACCTTAATAAGTTCATCATGGGTGATGGACAGTCCTCAGCCTCTGTTTCATCCCTGTGTGTCAGCAGGACTGAAGAAATACTAAAAAAACAAACAAAAATATTATATATAACTGATGTCTGTTTGTGATTCACATGTTCAATTTGTTTTTGCTCTCACACGTCCCTCTGCATTTACCCGGACTTGGGACCGGCACAAGAGGACACTG
>NC_050533.1:10827891-10847338 GCF_002922805.2 Oryzias melastigma
TTCTACAAATCAATTCTTTATTCATATATTTATAGAGCACTAGTGTAACTCAAAGTGCTTCACAATAAAAAATTTTCAAATTATAATAATATAAATAATAATAATCTGGATCCATTTATTACTATATACATTGAGGATACTGATATACAGTAATATTGGCCCTCTGCAGTCCCACATTCATTTAAGTACTTTGTTTGTATCTACATACTCTATGTATATTTGACTAAGTTGCATAAACCCGACGTCCAACCAAGAATTTACATCTAAGTGTTTTCATAGGAAATGTATCTTTTATTGGACGGGCTGAAACAGTGACATTTCACACATTTCTTTTTTCCATTTCCTTCTCTTTCAGTCTTTTATCTACAGTCCTCCAATCAAACTTTACCAGAAATCATCCAACAAATCATCAAAACTGATCTGGCCGTAAACATTCTGTGAAATGCATTCAGGCATGAGTTCAGGTTGGGGTTGTGGATCAACCTGTTGTTCAGAATTGTTGACAGACGTTGGGTTGTACGAGTGATCCGGTTCAGGCACTGCAAATACATCCCATATTTGGTTCTGTGTAAAAGGCTGAGGACCGTAAACTTCTTGTCTGGACCGTTTGCTGTCTGGAGGATCTTCATCATTGGAAGAATCATCTCTGCCTCTTTTGCTTGACAGTCCAGTCTGTGGTTGAACTTTCTCCTGAAAACTTCCAGGAGTTTGGAAGTCCAATGGAGATCCTGGATTGTCATAAGTAATTGTTCCTAGAATGTCGCTGATGTCCTCGTGTCCAGCAGGAGTCACAGAGTTTAGTAAATCTATTTCATCTACTCGTCCAGAGACATTCATTGGCGGTTGTGGAGGAAGCTGTTGTACTTCCGGGGATTCGTCGAGTATCTCGATAATATCCGGTGAAATTTCCAAATCTTTCGCCTTTTTCGTCTCATTTTCAACTTCTAAGTTTACTGTCTTTTTAGAAGAATAGTTGGAAAAAAAATTATATTTTCTCCTGAAACCAAAATCTGCTCGGGCGTTTTGATCAGACAGCCACTTCCCAAAAAAGTTAGGCTCTTCTGGAGGTGGGCTAGATCTTTTGGGATGTTCCACAGGCTTTTTGGTAGTTTCTACTCTGACCCGCTTGCTTTGTGGTTGATTGTGATCATCTGAAGAGTCATCTCTGCTTCTTTTTTGAGACTGTCCAGTTGGTGCTGGAACTTTCAGAGTTCTGAGGTCGAATGAGGCTTCTGGATTTACGTACAAAATGTCTTCCGTATCGTTTCCAAGAATGTCACTGATGTCCTCAGCTGCAGCAGGAGTTCCAGAGTTCAATAGGTCTTGAAGGTCTTTAGAGAGACTAGATGAATTCAAGTCCTGGACGGGGCGATGTCGAGCCTGCTGGAACGCCGGAGATTCTTTGGGTACTTGAGAAGAATATTTGGAAAAAAAATTATATTTTCTCCTGAAACCAAAATCTTCTCTGGCGTCTTGATCAGACAGCCACTTCCCAAAAGAGTTAGGCTCTTCTGGAGGTGGGCTAGATCTTTTGGGATGTTCCACAGGCTTTTTGGTAGTTTCTACTCTTACTCGCTTGGTTTGTGGTTGATCGTGATCATCTGAAGAGTCATCTCTGCTTCTTTTTTGTGACTGTCCAGTTGATGCTTGAACTTCCTCCTGAAAGGCTCCAGAAGTTTGGGACTCCTGTGATGCCTCTGGAGTTTCCTTTGAACCCTCATTATTTTTTATCTCCTCAGCTGCAGCAGGAGGTAAAAAATCGAGTAATTCGTCCAAATCTATGTCATCAAAGATGTTCTGTGAAGTGAGGTGACCGCTGGGGTCGGGCAGGTTTTGCTGATGTCCCTCCATTGAATCAATGTATTCTGTGGGTGTGCCAACAAAATGTTGTTCCGTCTGGTTTTAGGTTGTTATTAACCTTTGGTTTGTCTGTTTCGTGATCGTGTGTCTCGCTACAGAGTGACCAGCTGCGTACCAGGGGTCACCTATAAGAACTTTTACTGGTGATGTCAAATGACATCATCATTTGATCTTGACTTACTGGTGATGTCAATGACATTTCTTTCAACTGTAGCAGTTGTCATCACACAGTGATGTCATCACAGTGATGTCATCACAGTGATGTCAGAGACATGACACGTTGATGTCGGGTCTCTGAAAATTGTCCCGACATGGTTCACAGATTAATAGATGTTGAGTAACATTTTAAAAAAAAAAAACATATTTGATCTTTGATTCATTTCTTGGGAAATGAATTTGTTGGGAAATTGGTTCCATTTCTGGCATTCTAGCGGTTTTGCTAAGAAGTCGTATCACGAGCTGAAGTGGGGGTGGGGCAGGACGGCAATTCGCGAGGGCCAACCAATGAAGGAATGAAATTGTTCTTTTTTAGACAGGGAGAAATGTCAGAATTACAGTGGTGGTAAATAGATCATACATCTTCATTCTGTTCTTGTCTGGGCAGAATTTAGGTGAAGAAACCGACACACTATAGTAAAAACATTTAACTTTACATATAATAAAACAAGTTACTCATGTCTTGTCTCATAATGTAGTAAAAATAAAAAAAGCCAAAAGCATGCACTTGTTTTTCCTTTTTTTTAATCTATTTTTACAACCAGATTAAACATTTATAAATTAAATATTATACAAATTTCGGTCACAACTGGTTAGGTTACCTTTAATTATTTACGTAAAATTGCTTGCAACAGCGTTCAGAAGTCTGGTTTACTTCTCTAAAAAGACATCATATATAACCGGAAGTCACTCCGCACACTCGCCGTTTGTGTGACGTCACGCAAAAAGGGTCCATTTCACATTCAGTGGAAAAGTTCATAGAAAGACATTTATTTCGAGCATTCAGAAACTGGTTTGAGTTGTTTTGACACGAATTACACAACTTAGTCGCCGTGTTTTGGGGTGTTTACAGTAAAAAGCTATTTTAAAGGTGGCTATAGTTACGGAGCATGCGCAGTGTGACTTCAAAATCCTATTGAGCCTTCCCGGTCACCGTGCTTATTGCACTTAATTTGTTCTAATTTAAATCAATACATAAAAACATAAAACCGACATATAAGGCATGTGTCAAAGTCAAGGCCCTGGGGCCGAATCCGGCCCTCCTGGTAATTATATCCGTCCCTCCAGGTCATTTTGTTTTATTTTTTCATGCTTCTGCGCATCTATGCAAGTTTCTCTGAACGTTTTTGGGCTCTACGTACAAAACGAGAAGGCATTAAGCATGTGTTGAAAGTTAAACCAGTCCGAACTTTAACCAGTTACTTGGATTTGGTAGAGAAGTATGAATGGTGTCACAAATGGGCAGACAGCTGGTTCCAGGTGCAGCAAGTTTGATAGTTCCGACAGGTACAAAGCACAGCTAAAAGTCCACAAAGCTAAACCAGGGTCAGACGGGCAGGGGTCAATCGCGACCATGGAGTCATCCAAGAAGAGACTAGAGATGTCAGAGTCCAGGTGAGGGTCAGGGCAGGCGGCAAGCAATCAGAGAAGAAACATGGTCAGAAACGCTCAGTAATGCAGGCAGGGTGGCACAAATAATACTTTGCACTGATTGGGGCCCTGTGCAGTGCTTAAGTGTCCTGTGAGTGATTGGCAAATGAGAGTCAGCTGAGTGGCATCTGGGGAGTGTGCGCTAGGGTTCCTGGGAGATGAAGTGAATTCCGTACTTAGGAGATACCTCCTGCTGGTGAACAGAGGGGGCGACAGAGCGCTGAGGATTTTACCGTCTTCAGGTAAAATAAAAAAAAAGGTGTGTTTTCTAGGACAGAGTCTCTGCAAAGCTTCAGTCGTTCCTCACCTCTTATATGTGGGTGGAACTGTTTGTAAGCCCGCCCCCATTTCCCATCATCCCTCTGTTTGGACGCTCCCCCACTCGCTTTCAGCCCCTTATATCCCCAACCTAACATTAACTGTGCAACAAAAATGGTAAACATTGTTGGAAATATTCAGCTGTACAGTTTAGAGCCAGAGTGTCCATGTGCCAGTCCCCATCCCGGCTAAAAGGAAGAAAAAACCAACTGGGAAAGCTGGTTTTCTGTTGCGACCACTGGTAGGACGTGCCGAAATTGGATCAACAGCATGGATCTATCTGTCTGTCCGCTGATATATTTTTTTTTTTGTCTGATCCTGATACGAAAAAAGAAATACTTTTAGTCTAATTTTTTTTTTTTATATTTGTCCATCATGAGAAAATTGCCACAAAACGTGTTAAAAACACCAAAAACACAATTTTCACTTTAAAATTCCTTTTATGCCAAACATGTTTTTGTGCTTTTCATTTCAGAAAATTAAAATCCAGATGTTTTAACCAGGATAGGAAGACTGGGAATTATTTAGAATCCTGTCGTCAAAAATCCACATCAGTTCAGCAAATATTTTTGTTGAGTTTGTAAATAAACTTTAAATCTCTAAGAAATAATTCATGTTTTGTGCATTTTTGTCCATATTTTTTTCAAACCTGCAGCTGATTTCAGTCTCTACTTTTTCTCCTCTTTCCTTCCATCCCTTTTTTTTTTTTTTCTCCCTGGTTCCAGTTCTCAGTGAGAAGTGGTGGGAGGCAGCGTCCTCCGTACAGGCAGGTACTTCCTCGCTCTGCAAGCCTTATCACTAATTCAAGAGGATCAAAGGTTATTCAGTGAAGTCCCGTTTATCACAATGACACCCCCCGTCAGCGGCGGAGCGTCAGCCGAGCTGGCAGAGTTTGACAGGATGTGAAGCCTGCCATCAACGAGCTGTCTCAACATTTCACCCCAACCAACAAACGGCTGTGACTCCTTCCTGCTTGTTTGCAGCCACAACTCGGTGACTCACAAAGAGCTCAGCCCTCAGCAAACATCTTCCTCTGGATTGTTGAATATCACAACCACATTTGTTTGGGCTTTTCTTCATGTTCACAGGCTTTGAAGATTTGGCATTTTTGAAGTCTCGATAGGTTTAAACAGTTTGGAGTGTGTGAGGACGTTTGTGGCTGGAGATGTTTTTCTTCTTGCTGACTGAGCAGCACATGTTACAAGAATTGAATAAACACATCTATATTGTTTTAAACAGATATATATAAAATGTCACATTTTCTTCATGCATAAAAATGTTGTTTCCATCTTGTTTTTTTAATCTTACTTTTATGAACTTTGGAGTTATTTGTTTTTCCATTATCACCTATAAATAAAAAAGCAATTCAATAAGGCAAAAATAATTAATAAAAACAAAAACTGATTTGTGTACGGAAAAAAAATAGGTCAATATTTAACCAAAAAATCTAATTTGGCTTTTAGTGAGCTGATAACCTGATGGAAACCAGCAGCAGCAGATGGTCATGTGACCACCATTGACAGAAACTGTCAGCTAACATATCAATATTTGGAGAGCAGATCTTCAGATTACACCATCTGTTAGTAAACGGAATACACATGAATAGAATTATTAAATTGTTATCAAAAAATGGGGAAATGATTGATTTTAATTGGTAAAAATTAATCTGCGTTTCAATTTGTTGACTAAAGCAGCCAAAATTCAAAGCTGCTTTTGAGAAAAATGAGCAAGTTTTCCACTTAATAATCATTTTTTGGTTATAAAATACTCAATAGTGCTAAAAGTAAGGAGACAAAATAGCTATAAACAGCTTAGCTGTTAGACAAAACAGTGATTAGTGGAGAATACATCTGATATCACTTAATTTTTTTGCATTAGTTGTCTAAAATCTAGCAAAATATAAATGATAAAATATTAGATATTAAAGACACAAAAACAAAATTCAACAGATCTTTATTTGTCACTGTCACAGGTTATTAAAAGATTTCCTGGTCAGTGTAAAACTCATACCTGAAAACAAACTCCCAATAAAATAATAAATAATACATAAAAATTAGGACTGGGAATCGATTAATACAAACTGATTAATCGCAAACTGTGATTAAAATGAATTGTGATTAATCGCAATTATTATTTTTTTTGTTACAGTATTTGTCGACCACTTATGTGTGAATAGTCACAATGTGAAATCAAACTTAAAACTGTACATTTAGAATATTTATTTTTAATTAGGGCTGTCAACCGACTAAAGAAAGAAAAAAAAAAGATCAGATTAATCAAACTTTAGTGCTGTCACTGATCATTATTAATAAAAATGTTTTACTTGGTAAATTTTATGAAAATATGCGACTTTTGAACAAAAATACCAGAGAGAAAGTTTTCATTTATTTTATTGTCTGAAATTGTTTAATTTATTAAATGTTAACCAGAAGTATAATTTGTGTGTACAAAGCAACCAACAGTAAGACAAGCAGAACTCTAAAGACTTTTATTTCTGCAGTTTCACTTCACGAAAACAAAAATGCTGATTTGCGGCTAAAAGAAACGGACCTGCAGACCTAAAAATAAATAAATAAAAGTTCCGTTCACTCCTCTATATCGCTGCGCAGGCTGCTTTAAAATGTTTTCTGTTGTCTTCAGGGCAAAAAAAAGTTGTAATTAGTCATTTTTTTCCCATCGATTTCCAGCCCTATAAAATACATAAAAAGTTATTTTAAAAAACAGATAAATGTGGCGAAAAACACAATTTACAAGAAGAGGTTCAGATTTATTGTTTCTTAGCCACGATTCACAAGTTTATGGCGGTTGGATAAAAAGCTAAATTTACTTTAGCTTCACTTAAAAACAGAAACATTAGACTAAACCACATTTTTTTAATCAGTTTTGGTGGTTTGGAAGGCCCAAATGCAGAGAACATTTGAAGAGGAACTAAATTTAGACACTAAACTTAAACACTATAAACCAAAAACCTACAAAACAAGACATTAAAAAGGGTAAAGACAGGAGAATCTGGGTCAGGACAAACAGAACACACATGGACTGAAGTACATTATCCAACTAAAAGGTAAAAGAAAAAGACAAACATGCCATTTGATGAACATTCTGCACTAAAAAAGAGAAATTTGTGTCACAACTGTTTATTAATTGAAAAGTTTACATCCCAGAGTGTCTGTCCTGATTTAAAAGTAGTAGCAGAAAGACAAACTCCACTGAGACCCAGAAGAGAAAAGAGGTGAAGTCCTCCAAATGTTTCCTTTGGTGACAGCACATATGACACAGCTCGATGCTACTGTCGGCACAGCGCAGCACCGGGAGGAACCGTTTGTCATCCGTGCTCTCACTGTTATCAGCAGATTGTGACTGAACCCCAGAGGTGAGGCTCTCCACAGCGGCGCAGGGCAGTTTGTCAACATTAGATACGTATCTGCCGTCCTGAAAAGCCTACAGATTTACATTGATATTCAAATAACCTTGAGATACTGAGGCCTCTTTCATTGGATTCAATACAAGTATAATATAATAGATAGAAATGCAGGAAATTGGAACAAAGATCCTCTTATAAAATAAAAAATTGGATCCACATTAACGAAGCATTGTGGGTTGTAGTTTAATCATTTTTATTAGACAATCTGCTATTAAATTATTTCTTTAATGCAAAATAGTAAATAGCTGGAATTTATCAAACCTTTTTGACATCCTCAATAGACAGAAATTCAATGAATGCACTGTAAAACGTGAACCATTAACAAAAATGATGTAATTTGTTACATTTAAAAATCTTTGTTTTTATCAAATTCTCAAAAATCTGAGTTGAGTAAGCCATCAACTCAAATTTAAATTTGATGAAAACTAACTATTTAAAATATAACAAGTTACATAAATGTTGTTAATTGATCCAATGCTTCACTTTTGTCAGTGTACAGTCAGTTTTCCACGTTTTTACTCACAAAATTGGATTTCTGTACCTAAAAAACTTCCAGGGTGTTATCAGTCAAAGTGAAAACGCAGACATCTGTGACGGTTGCATCAGTTAAGTGACGTTTACATGTGAAGACGCCAGTGATTTAGAGGCGCACATCAAGGTCATCAAGATACTGTTTTCCCAGGAGGACACGTGGCTGTTAGCTGACAATAAGTGACCTCATCCGGCGTGACTTTGAAGATTTCTTCATCGACTGAATGCAGGGGCTGGAAGTCCAGATTCGTCTTCAGCTAAAAATGTTTTAAGCTTAAGCAGAGACGAAAGTAGAAACGTCAGACTGCAACAACAGCCGCCGAAATTTGAAAATTGTTCTTCAAATGAACAAAAAAATCTGGAAACGGGGTAAGAAAAGGGTTTTACCAAGAGTTCGAATTAGTCGCTGACTTATTTTCTTGCATTTAAATTATTTTGATTCTGAAAAAAATTTCTTTTTTTTGCAGAACATAAAATAAGACAATTTTTCTTAAAACAAGTCCATTTATTTTCTGATGATTCCATTTTTTAATTTCTTAAATAATAAAAACATAAAAATGAAAACGTTTTTAAAATATGGTTCCTTTGTTTTTTCCTTTTAACAACTGCCTGAATTTAGTGTACTCAAGCTGTTATGTTGAGGGGAAATATATACTAAACCAATATTGATCCAATTAATAAAATTCAAAAAAGAGCAATACGTCTTGTTTCCACTAGGTGGAACAGTTTAAATGGTTCAAGGACCGTCAGACTGATTCGGTTGCTTTGCGTCATGGTCATGTGACTACAGTGAAGTTCACAAAATCAATGGAGGTCATCCAGAAGCTCATTTTTTTCCATTCGGTTGTTGGTACTTTGTACACCGAAAGCATTTATTGTTGTTTTAGAGAAGATTGGGGACGGCGAAGAGGAATACAGCTCCTTTATTTTGACTTTAGGCCAATCAACGGTTATCAATAGTAGCTCGGCGCTAACTGGTTTTATGTTTTTGGACAATTACCAGTG
This sequence comes from Oryzias melastigma, assembly GCF_002922805.2. Taxonomy (NCBI): domain Eukaryota; kingdom Metazoa; phylum Chordata; class Actinopteri; order Beloniformes; family Adrianichthyidae; genus Oryzias; species Oryzias melastigma. The sequence continues at coordinate 10,836,677 of NC_050533.1, forward strand.
TGAACCCCATTGAAACGACTGTGTTGTGCAATTGGGCTATATAAATAAAATTAACTTGAATTTTGGCCTACAAATACTGCATATACCTTTAAAACTAACAATCACAGAAATAAATAAAACAAGTAGTCAGTTCATAATTTTGTTGATCTCTCCTTCAAATAACGCTGAATGTTTTCTTTATTTTTTTGCGGCTTCTCTCATCTTAAAGACATGTCAGAAAAGCTTCGATGTTCTCATTTGAAGCAGCACTACAAAGGTACACGACAGCCATGTAATCTTGTCAAAACCAGCTCTCCTGCTACTTTTTTGTGTGATCTTTTGAAACAAAAATATCAAAAGGGTTTCAGTAGAGTGCACACGCAGGCTTTAACTTGATCACATTGCTCCTGCTTTTCTCTGCTCTCTACAGAGGTCGATATGAGTTCTGCTGCCGACTCTCTGCTGGGAGAAATGTCAATAGCAAACCTCATTGGAGAGTCACCTCTAGATCGAAAGGTTGACCCTCTATCTCGCTTAAGGACCCATCAGGTCACCATATCCCGTGGAATCGAGCCCCTCCAGGCAATTAACATGGACTCTATATGCTTTTATTGCCTCTTCCAGAATTAAAACCTCATTGAAAACTGCGAGCTATAGAAGCTGCATTCATCGGAGGGGGTTTTCCTCCCTCTGTAAACAGCCACACGTTTTATTTTGCGAACAAGCAATTTTCCACGCAGCTCTCTCAACCACAATAAGTACCAGTAATTGAACGTTTACGGCCTGTTAAACAGAAATTACAGTAAGCTCCTAATAATGATAAAAGGGACCTCTGGGGAACCGTGTTACAGTCAGGACACCGGCAGAATGCATTTACAAACCTCTTTGGAGAGCTTGGAGCACGAAGAGCAGCTCTGTTCAAGTCTTACCACTATTATAAATGTTGTTACCCACAGCATAACGTATTTAATTTTTTGAATGTTGTAGATTTTAGGTCATTTATTATATCGTGTTCATTTTAAGGTCATAATAAAATTAAACCCTTGAAATGAATTTTTTTTTTAGACTTCCGGTGTGGCACAAAAGAATTTTTTATTTTGAAGGGTTTTTCTTCCCCAAGTCACAATATAACATAAAAAAAAGAAACATAATTTACAAAAATTAAAGCTTAAGCGATCCCTGTACCATTTTCTTCTCATATTTCTGCTCCTTTTTCAGGGTTTGGTCTCTAAAATGTGAAGTAATTTGTCTGTGAAGGTTCTCATTTTTCCAGGTAGTGCTGTCTTAAAGTCGAGTCGTACCAACTTGACTTAAATTTATCCTTGAAAAGTGATGAAGCCACTTGGATGAACCGTGTATGACTCAACTTCAAGACGACGCCATACTGTAGTGATGGGCACTCTGAGTCTTTCAATTCTCTAATGTAATCTAATCAAGGATATTTTGTGGACATTTATTTTACTAGAACCGTGCAAAAAAAATAGTATGTTAAAAGATACTTTTTCATCTACTCCATTACAAACCATTCTTTTGTTAATTAATTATGTGCATTTTTCATTTATTGCTTTAAATAATTAAACAATGCAAAAAGAAAACATTTGTTTTTCTTTTTTTTTTTTACATCTCTTCAATTCTAAAATTGTGATAATTTTTGTTTTGTCTTGATGTAAATAAATGAAACAAAGAACTAATGAATAAATACCCAAACTTTTTTATTGAACTAATTTAACAGTTTGAAAACTTGCTGTCCCACATGAACCCAAGAAGGGAAAACATGAATAAATATGAGGATCTTTATGATTGTCTGGAGGAAAATCAGGAAAATGATCATAAAGTTAAAGGGGGGCCCCTCACGCCGCAGCGGCCTTCTGTTATGGCTGTATTTGGTTTGTGTTTTCTTTTTGTTCTGTGTATTACTGTCAGAGTGGGACTTCTTTGTGTTTTTGGATCTTTGTGGGTCTTTCTGTTCTCTTTCTCTGTTAAAATGTTCTTAGTTTATTTTTATGTTATTCACCACATCCCCTAGAGTCTAGGTTGGTGTTACACCCCTTTTTGTCTAGGACCCAGACAAAAAGGGGTGTAACACCAGCATAGTGAGCGTGATCGCTCCAGCATTATGGGCCTGGCAACAGGCTGGCGACCTGCCCAGGGTGTATTCCGCCTTCACCCATCAGTAACGGGACGGGCGAAAGGGATACTGCAGGTTAAAAAAATGGATGAGAGTGCTTGGATTAATGCTCCAAGTCTCCTGCTGCTCGGGTCACTGATTGTATCAGTTGCCTAAAGCTAAACTTGTGTCCGAATTCCCCCTTAATCCCTAACTACTAAAAAAATATATTGCTCTGGATTTTTAAGGTAATTTGGACACCATGTTCACTACTTTTCTCTCGTTTTCTAAACATCGTATATGACGTCACTGATTTCACAGAGTAAAAAATCAAATAAATATGAACATTTCACAGCTTTTATTTATGACTCCATTGTGTTCTGATGGTGAAAATGTGGATGGTTTATTCAAATATTACATTTAAACACTTTTTTTTTGTTTGAAATTGTTCAACCGCAATGCATTGTGGTCTATATTTGCTAATCTAGTTAGCATCGATGCACACCAGTTTTTTGCAAAGACTTCTGGAAAAGTTGGATGTAGTAGATTTGGACAGCACTAGAAAATGGCGAATACAGTGATGGCGGGGAACTCGGACACAACCTAAGTCTCTAATTGATTGATGTGATGCAACGACCTCCTCAATGTTCAAATATTTGAACTCACGCCGCTCAAATTGCGATCCTGCCAGACCGACGCGCAGAGACGCACAAAAAAAGGAAAGTATCCACTCCCATCACTTGAGAGACGACTTTCTCAATTCCCTACCAGCAGAATCTCTGCTTTCGAGCATGACCAATCACTAGACTGAGAACCTTCACTGACATGTTACCAAAAAGCCACAAATTATAATGTATACATCCATTGCTTTGAAGAAGAAGCTTCACAGAAAAGCAAAACTATCGTTTAACTCATTGATTACCTTCTCATAGTTTTAAACAACTGAATATGGTGGATCTTGAGTTCCAAAGTATGAAAGTGCATAAATATAAGCTAAAAAATGAAAGGAACACTTTTTGGTCATGAAGTCTTCCAGTAGACACATTTTTAGATCCATCTAACCAAAAGAAACATGGCAGAGAATGCATAGTACTTTCATAATCACGGCTCTATTTTGAAATCACTGTTGCTCATCAATATTTAGTAGTCAGACTGAAATGTAAAAGAGCCAGCTTAATGTTCATCTATTCTGCTGCAGTGCATTAGCGTGATGCTTGACCGAGTCTCCTAATTAGATCTACATCAGATGTCTTAAATGGATCATTCATGCCCGTGGATGATACTCGTATGTGTGGCTGGCCGGCATCGTTCTTCAGCCTCTATCATGTGTCCCTTCACTCCGATAGCATCAGTGTGAATTACTTCATCATGAGAGTAAATCCCTTTAATGAATAACCTTTGTCTTACAAGCCACCGCTCAAGATAAATGTTACAGATAAGCTGTGTCAGTTCATATAATATTACTCAACTCCGTGTACTGCAGGGAAAGACATCAAACTAAATTAAAGTTAAAGTGTGCAGAGATCATTCCAGTGCTTGTTCTACTAAGTCGGCTGTAAATGTTAGCCACGTGTTTAAGCTCTGAGGCTTGTAACTGAGAGAAAACTCTTATCTTTTCATCTATTTTAAAAGCATTTCCAGAGATCCTCTAATTACAAGTATGATTTATTTATTTATGTCGCTTTTTTAGGACATAGTTTCTGCAGAGTGGCAGAAGTTCATTAGAGATGCTCTTCTGAGTTACAGGCGTGACTAATAGTGGACGGTCTTTGTACACACTATCCCACTCGTTTACAGCCCCAACTTAACATTGCTGGTGCAACAAAAATGGCGAGCAACATCGGAGCTATCCAGCCATGCAGTTTTAAGCCAGATGCCAGGTCAGACGAGTAAAACAAGCCGAGCAGGAAGCTAGTGGCCCATCTGAGTCATAAGCAGAGTACTGAGCTTCACTCAGTGTGAAGTAATGTTTGCGCTATATTACCAAGGGTTATTATTCTGACTTGACATTCTGTTAAAAGGGCAACCAAACCCTAAATCAACTTTTTTTTGGCTGTTGACCTCTATAAATGGGGTTTTAAAAGTACTATCTGTTGGTTATTGACACATTTTTGACAAATAAACTTGTTTAATTCTTGAAAATATAGTCTAAATCCATCTGTGTGCTGCCATCTACAGGTTGAAACGAGGTATTGCAGTTGAATTTTCTGATTGGTCAACTGGTGCAAGTCTTAGAAGTGTGACATCACAAGACTCTGAGCTCTAGTATAAAAGCCCCGCCTATCTTTGATTCTGTTACTGTCGGTTGTTAGCTTTAGCATGGCTCCTAGCCAGATGTATTGTCTTCAGTTGTCAAAAATCGACTGACTTACACAACTTTTCAGTGGACTTGGAAGTTAGAGAACTGAGGTTGACCCTGTTTCTCCTCCGACTCGCTTCATCTGCTGCCTGCCCCAACCTCAACCTGAACTAAAATATCCAAAGTCTGATCAATGAAACTCCTGTGATTGACCTCTGCCTCCTTGACCCTCCCTTACCTTCACAGACTGTGTCTGACTCCTGCTCTACCAGCCCATCCGTCCACTAAAATGTTGTTATTGCAACATGCTATCCTTTTGTTTGCTTTCTTTTCACGTTTATTTACAATATTGAATTAGAAAAAAGTTTTTAAACTCTATAGTTCATTAAACTCAATAGTTTGAAGTCAAAACTAGCTAACATTGCAAACAACAAGGCTCAAACACTATTTTCAAGCTTTTAAATATCAGAAAACCAAGAGAGCAGGAAGCCATGCAGAGGTAAGTCTTAATTACAGGAACTCAAGCAGCTAATCGAAGCAGAGTCAACGCACTGCAACCTAAACATGGAGAACTTTGAGCCAACAAACTAACAAAAGGAACAGGCACTGTTTGGCTGAGAAATGATTCTGTTCGGTGGCTGCGTTTGTTTTTTTAGGGGGAAGAACAAAATCCTGGAAACACAACTGCAGACAGACGAAACCATGAGAGATGGGAAAACTAGTGTTAGTGTAAAGTAATGTTAAAGTATTTTGAGGGTAACTCTGGGAGACATATATATCTCAGTTTTGTTGCAAAATCAATATTTTTCCGACATGTTTTTTAAAATGTGTTCCCCTTTCCAAGGATTTCTTGTACACTCATAGTACCATATTCTATACATTGTTATACCATGTGGTACTTTATAACTTCTGCATGAGTTCCATCTATTTGGTGTACATTTTTTGGTTAAGGTCAGTGGTCTCCAACCTTTTCAAGCAGTGGACCAGTGTAATGTCGGACAATATGTTCGTTTTTTGGGTATTTTTTTTTTTTTAGCTTCCAGTTTCCCTTAACTTTTAGGGATAAAGTTTATGTTCTGTAAAATAACTGCAGCTGGTTTTATTGTTTTTGTACACTAAAGTTTGTGTAGGAACAATTATAATGAGATGTCGATTCCAAGTAGAGACGCCAACTTCAGCCTCAAAAGTCTTTTAAGACTGAAACTGACATTTTCTAAAAAAAAAAGTAATAATAAACTTGAATCACCCATTTGAGCAACTTTATTAACAGCATACTCGTAACATTAGACAGCCGGTTACTGAATATTATGCATTACTATTATTATGATGGTGTGTGAGAACTTTTTTTTTTTGCAAAAAATACATATTTGTAGTAAAGACTTCTGTTAAACGCATCTTTCTTTTATTTTGAAGTTGAAGGCTCTTTTTCTATTTCCTTTCTGGCTCTTTTCATCAAAACTTTCCAAATATGTTTGTTAGTTGTTAATGTTGCTCGCTTTAGCGTTGGGATTTTGTGGTCTCTGCAGCCACTTTAAGAAACTAGGGGATGAATTTTCAACATGCGATCCAGTGACTCGACACCAAAAAAGAGTTGGATGTGGTGAGACAACTAGTATTCCAAAATAAAACTTCCTTCAGAATCAGATTATGTATAAAATTGTAATTTTGGGTTGTATTCTTTCTCTTGAAATGCTTTCCAAGGTGATTTCAGTTCACATTTGTGCATCAAAATCAACAAATAATCCACAAATAATTGATGTACCACAAATATTTCACATTCCATCCCCAAATTGAAACCATTTAATCCAACAGAACAGAAATCACCTCCATTACTACAAAAACATTGTTCCTATTGATCCAAATGTTGCTCAGCTTGAAAACGTTTCTTACGAGGCAGGATAAAATGTGCATTATTAAAGCATAGAGGGCTGCAGGGTACAGACACTACATCAGTTACACAATCTCTTATCTAAGCTACAATTCTTTTCCACTCCTGGTGCTTCCTGAAGGCTCAACATGCCTCTGCTCTTTGCAGAATAATCCTGGTCTGGCATGAAGCTGGAAGTGACTGAGAGTGTATGTTTGCACTGCTGCCTTAGTGGGTGAAAAATCATTTATCTTGTTTAATTATTAAGTTCAAAGTGGATTTTTTAAAACAGCTATTTAATTAAACCTGCCTTTAAAATTAAATGTATTCTTTTCTTATTTTATGTTATTCAGGGATTCTTTATTTTGTTGAAATGTTTGAAAGTTTTTACTGTGAGAGAGTCAGAAAAAAAAATTAAAGACATTAAGGTTTCATACTGTATGTGTACAAACACAAAGTTAAACAATTTGCAATGAATATACAAAATTTCACATCACAGCAAATTACACATCACCTTGGTTGGCTTCTGAAGTAACGGGAAGGGGGGCGGGGTTGCTCTGAGTCAACAGTTTCTTCCAAAACTCTGGTAAATTTCAGATGAACTACTACTACTGTGCGAAAACTATGTAATACGACGTGATACATATTATTTAATTTTGGATAAAAACAACATAATCATTATTAAAAGACCACTACTAACGATTTTAAAATAGAAGCTAAATGATCAGAGAGGGACTTTAAGGCATTTTTACAGAAATAGTGTGATTTTTTTTTTTAAGTGACTCTTAAGTGTAAGTATTCTTTACACATTTATAAAAATAAATATTATGCATACACTGTTAAAAAAAAAATAAAACATTGGATCAATTAGCAAAAGTTCTGCAATTTGTTACATTTAAGAATATTATGTTGTATTAAATTGAAAATCTAAGTTGAGCAAACCAAAAATCAACCTAACATTTTAATTTGGTGAAAATATATAATTTTAAATGTAACAACTTACAGACTTCTGATACAACACTGTAAAAAGTGAAAAGTTAGATCACTTAATAAACCTTCTGCAATTTGTTACATTTAAAAATAGTTGTTATCAAATTAAAACTTTGAGTTGAATAAACCATCAACTATTTTTTTAGTTTGATTAAAACTAATCATTTTAAATGTAACAAATTGCAGAACTTTTGCTAATTGATCCAATGTTTTATTTTTTACAGTGAACATTTCCCTTTTTCCAGTGTACGAACAAGTAAACCTAAAAAAAAATAAAATAAAGGGGCCTAAAGCAGAGCCTTGAGGAACTCAAAAAAAAAGTTTCAAAAGACAATTTAAGAAAGAAAGAAGCAGGTATTTAACAATGTTATCACTCAGAATCTACTCATTTTTAGCACAAGATGAATATTGCAATCCTTTAAACCTTTTGTTAATGATTGATACAGATACTTCAACAAATACTTCCACTCCAAACTTAACTTTAGTTTCTACTTAAAAGCAAAAACTTTTTCATAATTGGAGACAAATTCAGGTGTCAAGGGGTTAAGAGAATCCATTCATCCTCTATGTTCTCTGTCTTTGAATGATAACCTCTCTATTAACTAGATATATGTAAAGGAAACAAAAACTGTGTAAAAGAAGATTAATTTGTATCTATAATGCAGGTGTTTTTATCGGTTTTACTAGGAAACCATACAAGTTTTGAGTCGTATTTGCTCACCTTGTGTCAAGGTGCTGACTCTTTTGGTTCTTTCGAGCCTCAGTTGGCTTCTCTTTATATTCTTCCAACAAAAACTGATGAATGTTTGGTTCAAGCTTTATTAGACTGTGAAGCCCCTGAATGTAACCTCAAATGACTGGAATTCAAACTTCAGGCTACAGCGACAGCTGAGACTCGCTATGAGAGAATTTCCTCTCAAAGGTTCCTGCCGTCATCCATTCTCCTTCAGGGACTTTATGTTCTTGCACGATGGTGTCTTTCAAAAGCTTTTCTGAGCGTGTCTGCTTTTGAAACGTTTATTGACCTCTAATGAGAAAAAGAAGCCGAAGCAAATTTTTGATCAAATAAATATGCTGCAGAGGGCAAGTATTTAGGTCATGATGAATCCATTCAAGATGCAAACGGGGATTACCAAGCCATGAACAGTAGGATTTATTGGAACCTGACTACATACACTATATGTAGACTGTAATAACTAAATCTTAACAAAGTAAAAATACAAGTTTTTGAGGAAAATTGTCTTATTTTAGAAGAAAATTTATCTAATCAAGAAAGTTTTTCAATAGTCAAATATTCTTGAAAAAACCCGACTCTGAAGGAAGTTTTATTTTGGAAAAGTACTGGATTCTACACAAATACATCTGATACTTTGTTAAAGCGGCTGCACCGACCATACATTTGAAACTACCAAGCTCGTAAAGTTAGCAAAAAATTTCTATTTGCAGAAAGTCAGTTAGGAAACAAAAGAAAAGCCTTTGACTTCAAAGGAAAAATAAATCTGCATTTAACAGAAAAAAGCAGGAGTCTTTACTCCAAATATGGATTTATTGTGACAGTTCTCCCACACACCATAATATTTAGCAACTAACTGTCTAATGTTACGAAGATGCTGCTAATAAAGTTGCTCAAACCATGAAAATATTGTCTGACATTGAACCGGTCCTGGCCTGAAGAAGGTTTTGGACCACTTTTAAATACCAAGTCTGGTTCTTTGCATGTTTTTTTTAACATTTGTGAAAATCAATATGATAAAAACCCCATTTAACCCCATATAGCCATTTGTATCATATTTGATACACATTTATTAGACTACTATCTCATTGACATGATTAAAACACTCCTCAAAAACCTATTGTATAGTACTTGGTCCATGTTTTTCTGCCCTGCAGCTCATCGTCATTCCACTAGAGACAGTAGAAAGGCTCTTCCTACTCATTTCAAAATGGCTGCCTCCATGAAATCTCAAAAAATACTGTTGGTGGGAAAAGTTTAGCTAATTTTAAAACTTTATGGTGAGAATAACTCATTGTTACATGTTTTTTAAAAAGATTCTGCTGTATTGAAATAACACAAATGTGTTGATAAATAAGTCTTTAAGATACATCATCTTAAATTCCTAAACACAATGATATTTTTGCATCTCAAGCTAACATTGTTGTGAGATAAATCTTACCATATCACCTAAAGTATCAAAATTTGATAGTTTCTATATATAAAATCAGAAGGAAGAATATATTTTTTTGCGTATGGATTTTATCAAAGAGCTCAAAAAACCTCCTTATGCCAAAAATTGAATTTTATGTCGATATTCATAGTTGGCTTTACAGGATTAAATAAAAAAGTACCATTAAATCTGGTGTTTATGTTTTCTGAAGTTAACACAAAAATCTGTGGGTTTTTTGGTCTTTTTTTTTCCCTACCTTTGTTTTTATCAGAAAGCAGTTCACTATTCTGTCCCTTCCCTGCCTCCATCTTCCAGAGACACAGACGGTGATGAGAGTGAATCTCCTCACTCAGGCTGACTGAGGGGGAAATCTGGCAGCTGAATCCCCTACAACCCCCGTGCATGTTCACACATTTGTTCATGCGTGCTCTTAATCACTGTTCCTGTCATTGTTCAAGTGTGCCGGTCCCTCCGCTGTGGGCTCCGTCTCTTTTCACGGTTCTGCTCCCTCCAACATCAGTGGGGCACCAGTGGTAGAAAATGACGACAGAAGTTACAGCTTCTTTGGCTGTAGCTGACAGAGCATGAATAACAATGATGAAGCCCAATGTGCAATTATACGGAGAACACAAGGAAAGCAGAAATGTGACAGATAGAGAATTAGATTTTCAGCAAAATAAAATGTTTTTACTTTTCTGAAGTTATTTTGAATTAAGTTGATATAAAAGATGAAATTGATAATGAATCCAGTTGTTATGGCACTGGTGACGTCCCCACTGTATTAGAGATACAGGCTTCACTTTGAATATTAACTTTTAGTTATTATCAACATGTCAGCACAGAAAGTACCTCACCTCTGCTAATGCAGGGTGGCCCCCCAGGGAGAAGGGGCTTAAAGTTTCCACGATTAGTGAATTTTTTTCAGCTACATAACTCATGGTAGCACCTTAATACTTTAACAGTTGGTTTTAAACAGAAATGCACACAGAGATTTCCAGTCAACAAATAGACAAAGCAAATACGTGAGTAGATGTTTGTTTTTATGTGTCAGGGATTTGTTTGGTTTAGTTTGCTTCCTCTTTGTTCTTCCAGGAATGAAGTCAGGGGAAAAAAATCTACAGTTTACTAAAAAATATTCAGAGAAAAACAGAATTAAATAACCTCAAACAAATAATTCAGAATGTGAAACAGAATTGTATCTTTTTCTTTTTAACAAGACATGTTAAAGTCCTTTTCCGGTCATCTTTTAATCTAT
>NC_050533.1:10847420-10855664 GCF_002922805.2 Oryzias melastigma
GACTTCTTCTTTTCTTTGTCTTTTCTGCTATATGTATCATAACTTCTTACCTTCTCTTCTTATTCTCTTTTGCCATATGGAGCTCAATAAAATAGAATAAAAGTTTTCTCTGTGTTACACAGTCTTAAAGTCAAAGATTCCACCTCTCAGAAATATTCAAAAGTAAAATACATAAATCTATTAAATACGAATTGTTCAAAACAAATTAATTGCAAATTTATTGTGTCAGTTTAAAGTGGGAAACTATATTTAGGATTTAGAAAGCAACACGCTCTCATTCCCATGTCGTCACATATTGACGTTTGGCTAAGGATCCCTCCAAGTCACTTTTTGGCGTATTGGCTGTGACGTCCTTGGCATGTAGTACCGGAGGCAGTTCCGGATGCAGACTAGTCCTCAGGACATGGCCAGTACACTAGCCCAGTACCAGTACCCTAACCCGGCAGATGCGGTAACAGACGAGACTAGGTACAAGACGTGGTACTTGACTTGAACCAGGCCCAGACGTAGTACCAGACGCGGGTTATGGCTAAGGTACCAGTGCTGGGTTAGGGTACCAAGGCGCTCCGTGTCCCGTTACTGAACCGGTTCCAGTTTGCAGCCGTGGGACCCATGATTTAATAGCAACAGCCAGCACATCAAAAATGAAAAGTTAGGGACACCCAAAACATCAGTTTTTGAAGCGTAGGGTTCTCAACAAAAATGTCACTAAGTGAAGAAACAGCTTAAACAATTAAGCTTTTCTACTTTTCTAGAGAGAAAAAGACACTTATTTTAAACTTCGTGGCCGTAGAAATGAATGAGATAATAATACGTACCTATGATATAATTTTCTAGCCTTTTTTGTAGAATATAAACGTTTTGCCATGTGGACAAACGTAGGTACTGCACGTTTAAGTATGAGACTGCAGAGCTGCAGTAGTTCACTAGAAAGTAATTTTGTGGACCTTCCAGTCCAGGTTTGCACTCTCTCCAGCTAGCTCACACCCCCAACCTAACATCAGTGATGTTACAGAAATTCAGAACAATATCTGAGCTATCCAGCCCTATAAAGACGTTCATGGAACTATTTGTCTGCAAATGGATGCATCAGAATAGAGAGGAGCAGGGAGCTTGTGGCCTGCTGATTGTAGTTTTCAAGTATCATTTTTTAACCTACTCTGATTCACAACAACTTAAAAAAAGAAATCCTCAAAAATGCAATTTTGAGCCTAATTTTGTTCATATATGTCCTCTCTCATGAGAAAAATGCCACAAGAACATGTTAGAAAAACCAAAAATACTATCCTTGTTGAACTGGGTCTTTAAAGGTTACAGGTGCAGTTTGAGTTCAGGATTATTGGTTTTAGATTATTGCTAATTAACCAATTTTAACCTTTTGAAACTGGAAGAAAAACATGTTCAGACAAACCTTGTTCCATAAAGGATTGAGATAAAAGCTTCTAATGACTCACTTTTATAATGTTAAAATGCCTTAAGACTATCCCTATTTCCCTAATACCACAAAAAAAGACGAGTCTGAAAAGTCTCACGCAGCATCTGGCTGGCATCATTTCTCTGTGTGCAGCAGAGGGTGTGGAATGAAACCATTTCATGGTAGCTGCTGCCCTCAGATACACGCAGAAAGCTAAAGGATTAGCACTGCTGTCAATGGAAGTCACAAAGGCATGATATCCTCTGGGAGCTAAAAGTTGACGACATGACATGACCTGCTCTTGCAGAAAAACTCGGTCTTGTAGTGGCGCCCAACAGACCTACATTTGCTTTACAATAACTTCAGAGGAAATTACTCTCTTATGTCAATTTCCTGCAGATTTACTATAATCCTAACCATAAACAGCACCTGTCTGGCTCCTTGTGTTGTAGTTTGGTTATCTTGTTGGAGAAGGAAACAGTTCAGACTAAAATAAGAGACAAACATTGTTTTAATCACATTTATAATGTGCAGATCTGTGTTTTTAAACTCTTGCTAGTCAAGTTAAGATATTTGTTTCATCTTTTTGGCTTAAAAATATTTGTGTTTTTTTAAGATACAGAAATATTTTAGTTTGAAGTGGTTTGAAATATTGATTATTTTGTGTGATTAATATCTAAAAATATTTAAAACAACAACAAAGAGTTGATTGTTAGACTTGTATTAATAGATTTTGAAATGTGTATTTTTTGTTTTGGATACAAGCTTGGAATATTCTAAAAATAATGATGTCATAATAAAATTGTTTTTAATTGCATTTTCTGAGAAACTTTTTTTTTTTTTAATTCTAAATAATTATATGTAAAAGGTAATAAAAATACATGTATATTTCAAACTGTATTTTTTTCCAAGAATTTTTTAAGATTAAATTAAAGCAATTATTTTCATACAGAAAAATATTTTTCTTTTTTTATTTTGAATTTCAAAATGTTAAATTTATGACAAAGTTAATTATCGAGGCCTAGTATAGTCATAAATGTTTTTATTCATATTTCTTTATCCATAATGTATTGGGTCTTTTTATGCTTAACCTGCTTTATTTCAACTTTAACTTGTAAGACAACAATAAGAAACAACCATGAAATAAGTTTACTTTGAACAGTTTTCACTTAAAAAATGAATTCCGAGATAAAATATATCATAAAATATAATCATGGCATAATTTTAATAAATTACAAAATAAAATATCTGTATTAAATAATTTTTTTTGGCTTTGTGCAAAATAATTTTGTTTTTTGCTTATGAAACTTGTGTTAACTTTTGTGCAGGAACGTCTGCATAAAGCTAATTTAAAGACTTTTGAACATTTGTGACCCTTGTGTTATGATGCAGCGTTACATGCTTGTCTGAAATGTTTGCGTCTGAAGCTGAGGTTTATCTCCACACATCGGAGCTCCTCCCCCTCCGCACTCCAGGGAGTGCAGGCGGGCGCCCCTTCCTCTTTCTATGATCTCCACTTTATCTTATGTCAAAGTTAAACTGGAGATTCCAATTTCATCACTTCAGGAAGCTTTGCTAAACTTGTTTTAATGTAAATATAAATGTGTGTCCTCTTACTTTTAGGGCTGAATCTGAAACTTAACCACCAGGTCTGCATGAAAGCATCAAATAATTCTCTGAAATGTCTTCAAAGGCCTCTCAGAAATGGAGCCGCTCCTGCTAAATTAAACTTTGAAAACCCTTTAATCGCGTACGCAAACTGTACTCGTGCTAAAACCTTATCGCCGTGCCCTCAGCTCATATCTCCAGCTTTGTGTAATAAAAACCCACCAATGTGGACCCATTCAGTCTAAGGTTATGAGGCAAAACTGAGCTACAATAAATCTAGGCTTTTATCAGTTGAATGTTTTCTATTTCTTGTGTAAATCTGATATGGGAAGAAATTTCATGCATGACTAAGTAGATATGTCACACTCAAGCAGAACTAGAATATAGATTACAGATTATGTAGACATGATTTTCATAAAGTACCACGAGTTTGGTGTCTGCATATTGACTCCGAGCCCTTCAGTACAATTGTGCCTGACTGACTTAGCAAGCCTAAATAAATTAAAACAAATGAATTCACCAGTGAAAACCACTCTGCTGAGATTTTCTATGTATTATAAAGTTAATGGACCAGAATCCCTTCTGCTCCACTGAACAGGGTATGAATGACACTAAATTATATGCTTCTAGAGTTGTTAGAAGCCCCATGGTGTTTACTGTTCAACCAGAAAATAACATAAAAAACACTAAAGTTGAATAATTCTAAGGGCTGAAGATTTGTGTGTGAAATTGTGTGCAATCCAACAAGTTGAATTGGTAAAACAATTTGTGTAATCTGTTCATCGATGAACATTAAAGTTTCCCACGACCGTTTTATGTCTGTCTTATGGACTTTTCACACATGTACCACCGGTGTAGTCTATGACTATTAAATTCATATAACCCTAAAATGACTTAATTGATGTACAAATCACTAATAAATTTCTCCCGTTTGCCAGGGTCAGGTCTCTTGCGAAATGCGGGATCGCGGGAGAAGACCGGGTACAGTGGATGCAGATACTGAATTTCAGTGAAGAAATCCATCAAAAAGCAGGTTTATGTGTTCTTTGCATGGTTTATTCATACTTCTTCCATGGTTTTAACATGGTTCATTCGTGATACATCTGTGAATTTTGACATCAAAACTTTTTTCCACAAATATTTACATATGCACAATTTTCATCTGTGCAATATGCACAAAAATGTACATAGTGGCTGTGTGACGCGGCCTTTTCAGCCGGTTATATGTCAGCTTTTTTCAACTGGACTAGAGACCAAAATTGCAGAATTGGTCAACCATGAAAGGTGCACAAAATATTTAGCTTCAAAGCAGAAAAATAAAAAAATAAAAGTCTCAAACTTGTCTTCAGATCTTCTTCATATGCTTTTTGAAGTTAAATGTCTTGGCCTCCAAAGTTTTTGGTTTGATTTATATTCTTTAAGAAAAAGCTGCTAATAAATATTTATAAGCACCATGTAAACAGAGGCTACAGGAACCATTTTCCCCTCTAATCAAAAAAAAAAAAAATCTCTTTGCACCACAACACAGCAGCTGAGGATAATATGTTTTAAATGTTATCGTGAAACCATGTTTTCATTCCCCCTATAATCAAAAATGGAAATGTGTGATGTTGCTGTTTTAAATATTTTGCCACCTGCAGAACAGGAAAAGTTGTACTTTAGTTATTTTTACTTTTACCATGTGGACCACAAAGTTTTTTATTTTACTCCATCGCCAGCAGAATGTAATAAACTTAATTAAACAGGAGGTAAGCTGATGAAGGTGAAGTCATCACAATTGTACATGTAAATCCTCAATTTACGATTCATTGCATATTTGAAACTATTTCCCAAGTGTCATTTATGTTACAGATAAATACATAGATCACATTTATCAAAGATATAAATGAGATCATTGGTGAAAGAACAAACATCCAATAAACTTTCCACAGTGGTTGATTGACTGCCCACCTTCTAGGCTGAGAAAAGTGTTTAAAAATTGTGTAATTGTTTTCAGTTCCCAAATATATCAAAGTAATGTCAATAACTTTTCTGTAATACTTTGAAATGACACAGGAAGAAATGACTCAAAACAAGAAGAATGTTGGCTCAAAATACACTGAAAGCCAAAAAAAAAAAGGTCATAATTAAATATTTATTAGGAGGCAATCTTGCCTCTTGTTTCTGAAAGTTAACATCAGTTGCTTAAGTCCTAAATGATGCCCCTTGAAGATTTTTGTGACCTTATTTTTGCCAAACTTATGCTTCGGTTTCAGAATGTCTGACTGTTCCTGTCAGAACTGAAGAACAATGTTGTTTCAGTAACAAAAAAAACAAAATTCCTCACAAGATCTGTGGCAGAAGACAGACTGAATTATCAAAAGAGTTGGTCAAGATTCCAGGGAGTCAAAGTCCCATCCCGACAAGTCCCAACAATGAACCCTTCACTGTTCAGCTGTATTTTGAATACAATCTTTCAGTTTTATCCAAAAAACATTCATGTTTTATTTCCAAATCTCTCTGTAGGATAATTTTTACTTTTGCCATAAAGCAAAAGTCATGTGACTACATGCCCGAGGGGCAAACTTTAACGTCTAAAATTGATCACTATTTGCTTCAAATATGTACATTTTAAGTTAGTTTACAAAATGTCAAAGGTAAAAATGACTTTTTTCTTCTTGTGTAGTCATTCCTCTGACACTGTGACTACGAGAGAGCAATTTTCACCAGAAAATGACCAGCAGAAAATGGAGGGAAGCCAGGTGCAGGGGGACAAAAGCTGTGGGTAATTCTGCACGGTTCAAGAGACACTCATGGTGATTATACTAAAATGTTTTATTCGGGGGTATTTATGTGTCGTTGAATCACTGGCTTCTGTATGCTTTATTTTCCATAGTTTTTAAAGTGTCTTACAGCGTCAAAGTGTTTGGAAAACACCAATAAAAGGAAGAAAAGACATCAATGTTAACTGGGGCCATTACAAATAAACTGGTTCTGCTGCATACAGAACTTGTGCTGTGAGATGTTCCTCTTGATCTTTGTTGCACTCAAGTGTAAGTTTGAGTTAGACAATAAAGGGATTTTACTCTTAGAGTGTGTTCAGACACATTTGTTTCGCTTATAGTGAGCTTAAGTTTGTCTTCTCCGATAATCCAAAACTAATTTTGGGTCTGAAAACACCCAAGTAGACCCTGGTCCAGGATCAAGAACCACTCTTGGACACATCTTTTGAGATGGTCTCGGTTTCTATCCAGTCTGACTGTTAGTTTTCTTAGTCTGATTAGGCTCCATGCTTGGAGTGGAACAACTGAACCAAAATGGCCACTGTAGGCGGGCATTATGGGATGTAAACAAAGAAGTAGCACAATGATGAGACACAGCAACTCAATCAAATTTGGTGGAATGAATGTATGCTTATTTAAACAACGTTTAACATGACATCACTGCTCAGATTGTTTCCCAGAAAATCCATATGTCATAAACACTTATCAGTGTACCTTGTTAGCCTACCGGTGTTGAGTAACCTTCTTGCAGCATGCCTCCACTGTACCAAAGTCGCAGTAAAAAGTGTTTTACCTCACACTGATACAGAGTTTCAAAACTGGTCAGTAAAATATAAAGTTTGTAAATATGAACTATCCCGACGAGGACTGAAGTGTAGGACTTCCATTATGTTTTCTCTTGCTACTTTGCCCCGCCCTCGTAATTCTTGGCCAATGACTGAAGAGATCACTTGTTTGCAAGCTTTGGTTCAAAACAAGAGTGCTCGGTTGAAAAGCTGTCAGATAACAGACCAAACACGAAGTTCAGGGCTTGATCTGGACTAAAATAAACTGATCAAATCGGCCAAAAGTCTGAATACACTCTAAGAAACCTTTTCTTCTGTCTGAAATAGCATCCTCTTGTGAAATACTTTCGTAGTGTATGCAAATAGACTTCAAAACTAATTTAAAATGACTAATTTTTAGATAAGATAGGAACTAGATGTTTTTTTTAAGCATTCCCTCTTTAAATAACTTCTATGAAAAATGTAGAGGTAGTACTTTTTTTGTCTTTTTATGTTTCATAATATGCAACGTAGCATTTTAGCTGTGTGCTTTTGTTACTGTGAGACCGTTTGACTCGCAGTTTATTAACTGGTGGTCCTTTTATATCTTTAGAGTTTATTAAACCAAAGGTAATAACTCGGTCTTATGCTCCTGAGTTGGCAGAAGCAGAATGGTGAAATGGGCTCAGCAGAAGAAGCATAACCTTTCTTATCAATGAAGTCAAGTTTACTTAGTAATTACAAAGGGGTTAGACGGTTAAGCCTCTTTATTCTCTGGTTTGACGTTTGGCAAAAGACTATGATCACAGGTCAAAGGAATGGAGTACAGTAGAGAAAAAAATAAATGGTGGGAGTAAGTTAAGGTGAGTGGAAGCCAGAGAGAGTGGTATGAGGTAATATGCGGAACCGTTGAACTGGAGAGGTCAGGCCAGAGGGAAGAATAAAAGACCTGGAGGAAACACAAACATTTAATAAATAAACTTGAACATGAAAAAAAGAACTAAAACCAGACACTTAAACCACTCAAAACTAAGACAGCTGTGGATATTTGATGACCTGAATCTGATGTGACCATTGACTGTATACGATAACTGGACTGAATGACCACTCCCTACTCGCATTCCAAACAGGAAGTAACAAACAGGAAGTACTCGCTGGTTCTAAGAAGACAAAATCTCATAGACTTCGATTGAGAAATAAACAGCTTTTTTTTAATTTTCATGAGATTTTTGTCTTGATTGCAAGTTATTCAAGTTATAAATTGACCAGATGCCTCTATAAAAACATCTGGAAGGGGTGGGAACTTCCAACAAGCTCACCAAAATCATGGCGAGAGCAGTCGCCATATAAGCATTAACCCTGCTTACTCATCTGGCTCCAACATGGCGGCATCCCTATCACGAAAAATGGCGACTTCATTTGGCTGGAGCCAGATGTAAGGTATTTCCTATCTCTTATACAGTCAATGGGTGTAACTGATGGGAGGCAAACCTAAAAAAAAATTATGACACATACTAAAAAAACAAAGCTGGAGGCATACAAAATAAACAAAATCATGCAATTCTCACAAAAAATGCTCCTTAAAGGTGTTGTTGCATGCAATTACTTGCTTTTAACCCTTTAACATCTGAGATGTCACCGGCGACGACTAGAGTATAAACCAGGGGTCTCAAACTCGCGGCCCGCGGGCCATCTG
>NC_050533.1:10855761-10857149 GCF_002922805.2 Oryzias melastigma
TCCAGCGGCCCCCGGCTGATTTGAGCTTGAGACCCCTGGTATAAACGTTATTTGACATACAGTAACTCTTTTGAGTGAAACAGCTGATTAAAGGAGAGAAAACTTTTTATAAAGTCTTTTCACTGATGTGCGAAACAATACTAATGTAAACTGTTGCCTAATTATGCCTAAATATTGATTCTGTAAACACTTCACTTCTGTGAAGCTTCAAAATCCGCTGGAATTGATTACGTAAAAGGTTGAAGAGTTTAGTCAAAATAATCTAAACACTAGAGCTAAAGCTCCAATTTTAAAGGGTTAAAATATATTTTTAGAATAACTTGTTTAATTCATATGAATAAGGGCCTTCCTCTATGCTATTCTCACACCACTCTGCCAAGACCTATAGACACTTCTTCGCTATATCGAGTCACAAACTTGATATCTTACATGTTTCCTTCTAAAACACAGCTCTGGTTGATTAAACATTTATTTCAACAAAAGAATTGTTAAAGCTCATGCAGCATCCAAAGTTGCCAAAATTAAACACTGTCAATATGATCTCAGTTAAGATATATTTTAATTATTATTATTGGAATAAAATATTATCAAATAAAAGGATTAACTCTTAGAACATTTTCTGACTGTAGTCTCCCTCTACACATGCAGACTAATTAATGATTTATCGTTTCAAAGTACGATGATTCTTCTTTCTTTTTATGGAAACAGCAGCTGTGGTCAGTTTCAGTTAATGTCAGATGTACTTTGGTCCAAAATGACGAGTTTCTACTCCCAGCTTAGTTTAAAAAAAAAAAAATGCCCTCAAAACCTCAGTAAAATCCTTTTTTCTTATCCTTCTCGTGGTTAGAATGTTCCAGAAGCAGCCGTCTTCAGCTGATACTGGAATGAACCTTCGCTAACTGACACTAATACAAACCGATGGATAAAAACTCTTAAGAAATAAGACAACATTATTCAAAGAAGCTGTCGTCTGAGGGAAAAAGGGGGGGAACGAGATGTACTCTCATAGAAAAGGTCATGCTGCTTGAATAAACTTTGTAAAAAAAAAAGTTGTGATCTCTTATGTAAATTTCTTGAATAGTAAAGTCAAACATTCAACTTTTTTCTTTAAATTTTCCATTTAAAAAAGAGTTATGAAATTGCATCGAATCAAATTTCCATCCACCTGTCCATCATCCTGCTTTGTCCTGTTGCTGGAGCTTATCCTAACAGCTGGTACACTATAGGGCCACACACATTTACTACTAAGGGGCAAATTAGAGCAACAATGGAGCATGTTTTGGACTGTTAGAGGAAGCCAGCATGCAGAGGGAGAATATAGAAACAAGGATCACGCTGGGATTTGAACCAGGATCCTCTCCCAGGGGACGGGGCTAACCCCCCCCCCC
>NC_050533.1:10857157-10884184 GCF_002922805.2 Oryzias melastigma
TCAAACATGCAGGCTTTGAATCAAAGTTGCTTTTTTACCGTTTATATCCATTTTTACAATCATCCTCAATTTAACTGAATAAAATGTGCTCAAGGAAAATTAAGTAGAGAAAATGTGCTCGTCCTTATCAAACATAATAAATATTTATAACAGTTTAGAAACATCAACCCTTTAAAAAAAAAAAAACAGGTTTTGGATGAAACTACGTTCTAAGCTGATTTCCTGATTGCTGTCCAAAAACAGTTCAAAAACATGCTTAATTAATTGGGTTAATTGGTGAATCTAAAATCCCTTAGGTGTGTATGTGTAGCTAAGATAGGCTCCAGCAGCCCCATGGCCCTGAAATGGATTAAACGGGTTAAGAAAATGGATGGGTTGGTGGAGGAATAAATGGTGTTCATTGACGCATTAAGAATTAGGAGTTAAAACTTCAATCACAACTGAGTCAGAGGTAAAGTGCAAAAAAATAAGGTGAAAAAAAAGGTCAACATATGGGTTAGAAATAGAATTTCTGAGAATTTCTTTATTCAAATTGTGGTGAATTAGGAACAAATGAAAAAAGTGTGTTTTTTGTATAAATTTGACATTTTTTGGGACAAAAATCTGTTAAAGGCTTAAAACTGTGACCTTTTTCTTTCAAATATGTCAGGAGGAAACTAGCTTTTGCATTTGATTTGTTAATTCTATACTTTTAATATATATTTAACTGTGTACATTTAACCTGCAAAGCTTCCATACGGCTGAACCTCTGCACCACCTGGACTTCTGCAGTTCTTCTCTTCGTGACACAGGGGACAAGGACAAGAATACTGGAGGATGGAGATTGAGTAGCTCTGTGATGTGGATAAATCAGAAAACGCAGCTTGTTGAATATGCTGGGTGAAAAACAAAGCCGCTTTTTACTGAGAGAGTTTTAGGCTCCACCTCAGGGAGGAGGTGAAGATGGGGAGGGTGTTGACAGGAGCAAAACAGCATCCCTCAAATAATGAAAAAGAATGGATGCACAGGCAGATTGAGTCAGGATGATGAATGCACTGAGAAAAAGCTGGTACTTGAGCTACAAAACCACTCTTTAGCTTTAAATCCATTCATTCAGGGGGTGGATTTTCTGAAAGATCATTGTGGAGGACCAGACGCTCAAACGGTCATTATATGCATCCTCTGTTCAACTGCTTTTCCCTGTTTTATTCCTTTTTCTGTCTTCGATCACAGTTGTCGAGTTCTCCTAAATAAATGCAAAAGGATGAAGGCAAATGCATTGGAGCAATACTCTCTATTACTCTTGATAAATTGCATTTCTGAGTATTTCTTTATTCAAATCGTTGTGACTCTGGAACAGATATCAGATGCCCCACTCTGCATTCTCTTGTAGACGGCTAGATCCGTGTATGTCTTCATTTTTCTCGTCTGCATCCGGCTCAAAACTTCAATGCTGGATAGCTCCGATATTGCTCGCCATTTTTGTAGTACCGGTAATTTTAGATTGGGGGTGTAAGGGGCTGTAAGATAGCGGGAGAAAGTTTAAACAAAGGGATGATGGGACTATTCCACCCACAACGCAGAGGTGAATTTCTGATGCCACTCTGCAGAAACTAAGTCCTAGAAAACGACACAGGTTTTTAGATTTTGCCTAAAAACAACATATAATTAAAAGACAGCTGGAAACACTTTAGCAATAGATC
This sequence comes from Oryzias melastigma, assembly GCF_002922805.2. NCBI lineage: Eukaryota > Metazoa > Chordata > Actinopteri > Beloniformes > Adrianichthyidae > Oryzias > Oryzias melastigma. The sequence goes on from NC_050533.1 coordinate 10,858,840, forward strand.
AAAAGAAAATCAGAAGTCTTTAAGACCCACTCCCAAAAGCAGAAATATAGACTGATTTAATTTCTTGCAGGATTTTCATCCCAAACTAGATTCTGAATCTATTTGGCCCCACCGATCCTTAATACAGGCACACCACAAGGCTGTGTGCTAAGCCCCGCCTTGTTCATACAGTTTACACATGACTGCTCCATGATATATCCAGCAAACCCGGTTGTATAATTTGCTGATGACACCCCAGTGGTAGGTCTCATAAACAACAACGAGTCTCTACAGAGAAGAGGTCCAGAACTTGATGCAGTGGTGTTCCTGAAACCATCTAATACTGATTCATGTACCGAAGGATCTGATGCCATCTTGACTTTAATAGCGATAGCAATACAAAGCAGAACGTAGTCAGAAAACAGGCCATGGTCGAACATAGGAGCGAGGAGGGAGTCAAACACAAGCAAATGGGAGCATGCTCAGACTGAATGCACAAAACAAGACTCTGCAAAGAGCAGAGTGAGGAGCAGGAATATATACAGCACTGATAATGATGAAGAACAGCTGGTGGTGACAGGAAAATGGTGGCTGATGCATGATGGGAATTGGAGTATAAGAGGATGAAAAATGCAGTAGTACTCAGGTGAGTGCTCCCTCTGGTGGTTGGAGGAGGACATGACTGACCGGGCCTTCACAAGACATATGCGGTCACAGTAGATTACGGGAAGTCCAGGAAAACAGAACATGCACCCGTCTCTATACAGGGGGAAGAGGTGGAACATGTGGAAAACAACTATATCCTGGGCTTTCACATCTGGTAAAAAAGGTGAGTAAGTTGAATTGGACTGGATTCTCTTCTTAGATTCTTGCAAACATTTACAGAGCCTCGATTGAGTGTCTTCTGCCTCAGAATGACAGTGTGGTATGGAAGCTGAACGACCAAGAACAGAAGCAACTTAGCCCATGTAGTGAGGTTGGTGCAAGGGATTGTGGGAGATCTAGACTTAGTTTATTCTGCCAGAATCCAGAAAACGGCTACTAGACCAGTAGAAGATTGCTCCCACCTGAGTATTGCACTTTTTAAACCACTACCATTGGGAAGGAGGTTCAGGTACAGCTTTTCTCCCAGAGCTCTTAAAGCCATAGCGCCCCCTGCAGGACGACGCCCAAAATCCAAAGTTAAGGACAACCTCAAAACCCCTCCGAGGGCTTCCTCTCTATGCTGTTTATTTATTTGTCTTTAAATCGAAGACCTGCAGAAAAAAATGTCATTGTCTTGATAGAACTACATTTTACACTTGAATCTATCGTCTTATTCAACTTTAATTAAATTGTAATCATTGCTATTCTTTTACAAAAATGTTATTAAGTCATTGCTGTTAATTTAGAAAATAATTAATCAGAAGTGGAGTCAATTTACCCAGATTGAAATTTAGTTTATTTAGCCTCCTCCAAAGATTCCTGATTTAACACATTTTTGATTAAATCATTGGTGCTGCACTGATTGCAAACATCCAATCCCAAATAATTGGAGTTTCCATTTTAAAATGTATTCATTCCAGCCTCACTAAGGCTTCCCTTTTGCACATGCTAATGCAACACAGAGAGCCTCCAAGTCTAAATTGGATCTTCACCTCAACAGGAAAAGCTCTGGTGCTGCGTGACCTTGACGATAAGTAGTTTGAAATATTGATAGATGGATGCGCAATTTGTCTTCTGTTAATCATCCCGCCCTTTAACCAAAAGATCCCATAATTGCAAATGACTCGTTTCGCTCACCTTCTTTTTAATGGACCTGAAAACAGATGAGACGCCTTTGATTTGGGGGTTGTCCATTAAAAATGATGGAATGAAACCGCACGTTGAGAATTAATAATCATGGGGAACTTCCATTAGATTGGCCTTGTTGCAGAACTTATTCAATATAAAGCAACAAACATTAAATTATTCTTAATCTGAAGATGCCTGCTGACAACCAAAGAGGAAAAAAATTAAACAGAAAGATGTTTCATAAAAAATGAAGAATAAAAAACAGAAAAGCATTGTATTTTCAGTCATACATGAAATGCCAACACTTCCCACTCCTCGTTTTTCAGGCCAACCTGGATGAATTGCAGCTTAAGCTTTTTTGTTCCCTCTTCATTCTTTTACCAGATAGGAAGAAAATGTGCAACTCAAACAGTTTTCAACCCTCAAACATGTCGGCTGAGGTCCAAGTTTGATGTAGAAAAAACTGAAAAAGACACATTTTCTTCCAAAATTTAGTTAAATTCCCTCAATTACTCTACAGCGAGGATTTATAAGTGTTTTCTCTGACCTGCGTCCAAAGAGAGCATCTCCAAGACCTACATTTGACTGTCTTTAAAGTAATTGAGGTCATTGTCTTCACTGATAGATGATCTATACTGATAGCACGATTCTGTCATTAAATTACAGACTAATTACATTTGATGAAATTACTTCTCAGAAAGAATTCAGGCTTTGTTACAGGAAACAGTTTAGAGCAGAACCAGAAGAAGGAACATTAAAAGGGTTTGGTTGCACATTAGATAAATAAATCGAGTGTTTTGGTGCCGATTCAAAGTTGGTTTATGGATTCAAAAGGTAAGAACCTGTGGCTGTGACTAAATTAGAAAAGAGAGAAAAAAATCTAATGATAGAGAAAAAAAAGAATTTGGACAACCCCAAAAAAACATTAAACTGCTTCAGCTCCATAATTTAGCATCTACTTGAAGGTAAAAAAAATGAAATTACATTTTTAGATTCAGGCATCAAGGGGATACATGTTAGCATCCTGTTTGTCAGTCTTATGGTTATAATTTCCCTGAAACACATAATTTTAATTAAAACTTTTGAAGACAACATATTTAAAGACATTGTCTTCTTAAGAATGTCTTCAAAACATCTTTAAAACTGATATTCATAAATCCTGGTAAATGGGAAAAAAAACTTTAATTTAACCCTTTCATGCATGGAGATAAACAATATATAGTAGATAAGCAAAGAGAAGATGCTCAGCTCAGAAATAACAGTTCAAAGACTGAATAGTAAGCTAGATCCTATCTATTTTTTTTCATCTGTATCTCTGAAGTTTTATTAAAAACAAAGCATAAAAAAACATTTTTAGCTTCTTTGGATGCAAAAAAATCCTGCAAACGCTGTTTTGGTTGCATTCAGATAGAAATGTTGACTCACTGTGGTAAATCTATTCCTTTATTTTGTCTTGTTGAATGCAAAATATAATTATAGTTTTATTGACTGTCATTGTTGGCAACCATAAGGCTGTCATGGTGCAGTTTGATCAGAAATCAGTGTAGAACAATCAGTTTATGTGAGCTTAAACAAGTTTGAGTTGGTGATTTGGTTCCATGTTTACACCCTCCACACTCTTTAGCTCTATATTTAAACCACTCCTAATTTTTACTTTTATTTTTTTCCCCATGGTAGACAAAAAAAAGCAAGTAAAGCCGTTTTCTGAGCAATGTCGGAAAATTATATTTTTCTTCTTACTGTTCAAATGACAGCTTCATGAAAATGATTTAAAAGTCTGTTAAAGGAAAAAAAATATATAATTTTGACCTAAACTGATAAAAGTTTGATACATGCAAATTTTAAAAATCATCATGCATTCTAACAAACATTTTAATTGGTTCTTTTTCTTTTTAGCAGATAAGACTCAAACTCTGAGAGCTAAACCATTCATCAGATTTTTCATCGGCTGTAAGATTTCCAATCGCTGTTTTTCTTCTGCTTTTGGGTTTGTTGTCATAGCGAGAGGCTTTTTCAGCGTTGAACCAAGGCCCTGTCGTCTCTGGCTAACATTCTGCCTCCTTAACAGAGTGAGTGGCTTTCTGACAAATGAGCTCTGCTTGCACACCGAGTATTGTTGCTAAGAAATGAAATCAGAGACAGACAGAAGGAGGGAGAAACAAAAGTTGATAGACAAACAAAACCAAAACTTAATGAACTAGCTGTTTTGTTCACTGCAGACTAGCCACATTCTGCCCCACTGTGACTGTACTGGAAATTATTTTTGCACATTTGTAGCTGAAAAAAGAGAATGGCAAAAAAATAACTTCCTCTCCTAAAGATTCCCTTTATGAAAATAATAGAATTGTGATGATTGTGGAGTCACAACATCAATAACCAAAGCCTGCAGCTGTGGAAATAAGATACGGGATGTGTTAACTACATTTTTGTCACGGCTTGATCATTTATAGTTCCAAGATTTTTTGTAGAACACATTCGGATTGCAAAATAAAAACCTACAAACATGAATCAGACGAAGGGTTGATGACTTAAATTGAAAATTTGAATTTCCCCAAAACATGTATTCAAAATCTGCACTTCTTAGATGCAATCTAATTATCATTTTTATGCAAATAGAGATACACAAACAATGCAAACTGACTTTTTTTGGTAAAGTATTTAAACAGAAACAGATTGCGTTTTTTTAGGAAATTCCTTTTAAGGTCGTAAACCAATAGAGTGAAATTCTGCATGCTTCAGGTGAAACGTCAAAGCAAACACACAACACACAGGAGTAAATAAGGGTGAGTTTACCGACAGACAGGGGTATTGTATGGATTTTTTTATTTTTCAATGCCATCAAACCCTTCGCACTGAGCAAGAGGCTCATTAGTGCTGTTTTACTGATAAGTGCAAACTCCTTGCGTCTGCCCTGACTGTTAGATTGTAGGACATTTGGCTATTGGAGCTAGTTTGTGTGAGTATCCTAAAGGCATTTACATAGACATGCTCAACCTAATGACTAGAGTGTGGAACCACACGACAGCATCACCCTTACATCACAACTTACATTATCCGTACAAATTAGGGGTGCAATGATTACCTGATTATTAATAATAATTGTATTGATGAATCAACTTCTATTTCTACGTTTCAACCAGATTGATCTGTCTGAGGAAGAATCGAATCCACCTATAAAGAATCATTTCATAATCAGATAAATTGATAATCGGATTGATATTGGAAAATATCATTTGGATTGAGACAAAGTAGATTTTATTGTCTATATAAGCGGACAATACACATGTGATGACAGCAAAACATGATCAAGACGTCATTACAGTCTAACGTGTGGAAACACTGAATTTTACAAAGATGTGACCACACAATGTGGTATCATGTTCTAATAATCTTATTTTGATGTGGAAAAACAACAGTAAGCTGAACCTCATAAAACTAAAATGTGAATAGATTTGACATTCATTCTGGTTTACTGGTTTGTGCACATATTTAATTTACGCTTTATTATCTTGCAAGCAATAGAAGGAATCTGGAAAACTTTACCTGCACTGTTCAGAACGGGATATTTGTCTCTGAGTCATGCGGGTTGAAGTTTTGGCTAAAGATGTTCTGGATCAATTTTAGGTCAGTGATTTGGATCGTCCAGAATCAACCAAATTCAAAAGTGAATCGAATGAGTCCACACAAATACTGAATCAAATTGTTGTTAAAATGAATCGTTACACCCTTATTACAAGTACTTCCTGATACAATAGTATACACTCCACGTACATACACGACCCTAAATAGGCAGACAACCCAAAAACCCACAGCTTAACCACCCGCACATACTGTATATTTTTACACAGACTACAGAAAAATCTTTTTTTATACATTTATCTCTGTCAAAATGTATTCTGTTTTTATATCCATGAAATTGAAACAAATAAACTTCTAAAATAAGGATTTGAATCAACTGATATAACCAAGGTTAAGTACCAGGGAAAATATGTAGCTTTTATACAGACAAAAAGAATCAAAAGTCATGGGAACCAACAGAAGTAAAGATAAAAAAAATCATAATGTGAAACAACATGAAGGAATGTGCTTGTAGTTGTCAAATCAATACCTAACAATGTGACTCAGCTGCTAACTAACGGTGGCACTTCCATTTTCCCCTTTATTAAAGGAAAGGCATTGGAACTTCAAGCATGACTGAATGAACCCCAACAAAAGACACAAGAGTGCATAAAGACTAACGAAGAGGACAAAAGTCAGGGCACTATAAAACAACAGAAAGTCAATACTTCAATCAATACTGTAGACGCTTTATTACTATTTCAGTAAAGCAGGACACCACTTTAGCAGAACTCTACATGTGGAAAAGAATAGTTTCCAAAGATCAATCAATGCTTCCAAAAGACAGATGATGCTGTGGGTTTTGTAACTGAGGCTAAAGCAATTTAAAGAGGAAAATTTTAACAAAAAAATAATTATCTTATAGACTGTTAAACTGGAAAACTTGTTACTTTCTTAGAAAAATGTTCAAATAAAAAAAAGATTTGTTTTCACGAGCCTGCTTTTGCAATTTAAACTTAATCAAAAAGTAAAATGTAATTAAATTAGCTTTATTAATTCAAATTATACTGCATTCTGTTGATGTTTGATAATTGTGAAATATTTTTAGAAGATTTCAAAGTACTATCATTTGTCACCCATGTCAGTTTTTCTTTCAGTGATGTTGATCTGTGAATAATGAAAAAGTGTGTCTTCTAAAATGCTCTATTTATACCTTTTGCTGTTGTTCATCAAGTAGAAAATGAAGGAAGTAAAAAGCTGTGATTGATGCTGCCACAGTTTGTGTTTGAGGTTTAATTAGGAATCAAAGAGTCATTCTGCTAAGATGTGAAAAGTAGGTGAAGTCTTATGTAAATCCATTTGTAATCTATTCATAATCTATTGTTTGCAATCTGTGCACATTCATAGAGAATCAGTATTGAAAACATTCAGTAGACCATCTGCTGCAGACTAGTTCTACTGTCATGATCATTAAGTTATGAAGACAGTTTCACATAATTGGAGCTCATACATCAAAACGTTTCTTGTTTTGTTTTTTTTTTTTTTTGTATAAACATACATAGCCCTTTTTAGTTTTGCCGATATCGATACAGATATTTTTTTCTGTAAATGTTGCTCAAATGAGGTGAGTTTTTTTCTCAAATTAGGCAGATTTTTGCCCAATCTGGCAAGAGTGCAGACGGACAGTAGTTCAAGTTCTTTTCTGTAAAAAAACTGCGACAAAAGTATCAATCTCAACACACTAGTATCTATACATCACCTTGGTATCCACACTATGAATACTCAGGCCCAACCCTACTCCTAGTAACAAAAAAGCACACTATTGTCTATTTGTCACCTGTTATTTATGTAATGAATCATAAAATGTTCATTTTGTGTTGACAATAAAACCAAAAGTGATTCCACTTTTGCGTAAGCCTTATTAATCATATGCACCCATACAGGGTAGACCGGACCTGTGGACGGTCGTACAGAGGAGCATCCTTAGAGGTGTGTCTTCCTTGAGATTCCAAATGTATCGTGAAGTACTTGTAAGGCTAGTGGAAGTTTTACACATGGATCATGCTGTCGTACGCTGCCTTCATGCCACACCCAAATCCACCAGTAAGTTGTGACTATAAGGCTTTAGATCAAGGGTGTCCAACTCCAGGCCTTGAAGGGCAGCCTTCTTCTGGCTTTCTATAAATCCCAGAAATAAGGAGCTTCAATGGCAGGTTGGTTAGAAAACACATGGACACTGGCCCTCGAGGCCTGGATTTGGACACCCCTGCTTTAGATACTACTGCCACCAAAGTTCCATCTGTCTGCCGTAACCTAATTAGGGCTATTTAGGGCACAAGTAGCACGATTTATCCAGCAGAAAGGACAGAAACCACCTTTTCACACAACTGTAAATGAGTTTAGCTGAAAAACAACAAGCCAAAGCCCTGCCATGAATGTTGAGGCGGAGTGGCGCTAATTTAAAGCGACTCTGCTTTAAATAGAGACCATTGTAATCAGACAGGTGCCACAATAAGGAGCATCCCAGGCACTTCTCAGGAGTGATCCTCCATGCTGTGACACAAGCAATTCAATCCGGTCCTTTGAGTCTGAGAGCCGCAAATGAGCTGCTTCACTGTACATCTAGTTAATTTTTAAACAATTAAGGAAATACAAATGATAAAAACATAGCAATCCCCGCGCAAAAAAGGATGATTATTCGGCTATTAAAAAATAATACGAAAACCAAGTTACCTACTCCATGAAGGTTTATTACATGCTGACTTTATTAGCTGATTTAATCAATTAAAAGTAGATCAAGCAGTATTAAGCAACGATGCTATCTCAGAGTCACTCTGTGGAACCACACAGGGCACATGCAATCAGCTTTCCATCCATCCCACCAAAGAATTCAGTGGGGGCAGGTGCTTCAGTTGATTGGGCAAAGTTAGCATCTTATCCTACTTACGAAATTTGTATGAAAAAAACTTTCTGAAGTTCCTTTTTGTTAGAGATTTATTACAGGAAAGTTGTGACAATAGATGCTCGAGCATCCCATTTTTGCTATTTTTTTTTAAAATAGAAGATAGTCATATTGATAGTGGCCCTTAAATGATTAAAAAATAACTTTCATTTATAGATAAAAGCATAAGATAGGAGTCAGGAATTCTGATTTTATGCTCGTCTCTCAAGTTCTCATAAAATTAAAAGCTGCTGTAAATGGATTTACCTTCATTTTTTAATATTTTCTCAATTGCGTTTATTCTTATTACTTCTAATCAAATGATAATAAATGTGAAATAGAATCCATATGTCATTGTTGATGTAATTATGTCAGAAATGGATACAGTTTATACTGTATGCACAATGATGATGTGCCAGATGTCTGTATCAACTTCATAAGAGTTCAGAGATGATAAACATGTTCAAATTACTACTTTACCTGAGTTTCAAGTATATGAGTAAAGATAATAAAACTAATTCCAAAACAATAAAGTTGTATTTAAAAGAAGGAATAAAGAAAAACTTACTATTCTACAGTAGAATGAAATAACATTTCAAATAAAAAGCAAAAACTAAAAAAAAGGTTTTTGTCATGTTGTCATGTTTTAATAAAATGTAATAAAATTGTTTTTTTTTTTTATTAAAAAAAAACAATTTCAGTTAAGGTTTTTCTGGTGAGCAATACCACATTAAGCTCTTTTAATACTTTGGTTTTAGTTATCTGCTTTTTTTTATCTGAATGTTAACATTTAACATTTTGCCATATTAATTAAGTCACAAATAATACCTATATATCCATGTCTGCAAGTTAAACTATTATATAACTAGTTTTTTCTCTAGTTTTTTCTAGTTTTCTTTAAATATCAAAGCATGAATGTTTTACAAATTATAAACACACATATATATATATATATATATGTGTGTGTGGGGGGGTGTGTGTATGCGTTACCTCTGCACGACAACCACTGGTGACATCTTCGGTGTTTAACAATTTAACACCTGAGGCGTCGCCGGTGACGCTTAAACACAAAATCTTAAACATACTGTAACTTTAAAATAACAATTACAAAAAAATCAAAGAACATAAACCCTGGAGGTGTTAATTTGAACTGAACATCTTCACCTCACTGATTGAATGTCAATAGAATTGTTTTTGACATATTGTCCTTTTGGTAAACATAACTATAAAGGGATGAACTTCTGAGTACGAAAAATTAACAGAATAAAAGTCGTATTTTTAATGTTGACTGGAATGCCTTTGTGGAATAAACTGCCATCGTGTGAAAGCGTGTTCATGCACACACAGGTGTGGAGCCTGGTTTGATCTGCACACACCCAACAGGAAATTAAGTGACTGATGATGGGTGGACATTCAGGAAGAAAAGATGGCTGTGTTATTAAAAATAGTGAAAAAAGAAAACACACACCCAACTGCAGTGGCAGCACAGCTTGTCTTTACGATCATCTCTTTTCAGTTCCAACATTTTAACTTTTTTTTCCCATCTGCATGTGTTTGTGGAGCAATTTGATGTGCTGTTGTGTAATCTGATTGCCAACCAGAGCGGGAGAGATGTCATCTACCCCTGAAAGATATGAGCTCTGCAGTTTCATTTCACTGCTCCTGCTGTCAAAACAGATAGTTGTTTTCATATGGAAAACATATTGTCTTTTGAATTTATAATCAGCAACTCCTGACTTTAGTTTATCGTAGTTTTGAATTCTTGGACACACATCGCCATCATGGGATTTTTCATAAACTCTGATGTTAATATATCCTGTTATTCTTAATAGTCTGGGATCCGTTTTATAGCATCAACACATGAACTTCTAATTACATAACAGAATGAATAATCGTACCTGACTTTTTTTTGGCTGAATCTTTGTGGAGTTTGTGCCAGACACGGAGGCGGGCTGTTTTTTTTTTTTTGTGTGTGTGCAGAAATTTAATGTCCAACTCCAGCCCACTACTTTTGGAAGTGCGGAAACAGTACGGATAAATTAACCATCGATACAGTTTTGCTGTCCACTGTTTTTTATTTGGTTACACTTTATTACTGTTTCATTTTAGTCCAAATAGAGTGCCGGTCCCTGCAGCTGTGTTTATCAAAGCTGCTTTTTTAGCAGACCTTTAAATCACACACAAGCATGAAGGTCTCACTGTAAAACTGGGACCGCAAGCTAGCTTGATTTTGCTTCAGTTATTCAGCTGCTTTAACATGAGTTCAACTTATTGAACTTGTATTTGTAGACTGCTTTTACTACCAATGCAGAACCTCCATTTACATTTTTTTATTTTATTTGTCTGATTACCCATTTCAATAATAAATGACAAGTACGTATATAGTACTTATATACCTTTCTTTAAGGCTTTACATTCAAGAGTCCCATTCACCCACAAACACACACATTCACACACCGATGCCGAACACTGGCGCCAACCTATAACAACCAGAAGCAGATCTAAGGGCAGGGATAACCAGTTCAGCAACCAGTTATTGTTTATATTTTATGACTGACTTTCTGCCTTTGTACAACTACTGGTGTAAAACCCAATTAGACAATTGTTTTTGTTATATTAGTCTATATAAATAAAATGTAATTAAATCATCCTCATCAACCCCCAGAAATTTTGGAAGCACCAGAAAAGCCTTCCCGCCTCATCCCTCTCCAGCTTAGCACAGAGCTACAGACCGCTTTGTGATCTGTCTCGCCTGTGAGGAGAACTGTCATATGGCATACAGGATTTTGCAGGGAAAACCTCCCACTGAACTCCTGGACTTCATTCATAGCTGGAGTTCGTCTGTAATTAAGTTGGATTTGTTGTAAATAAAAATACTTTATATAAAAATGCTTCTTTTCAAGTTTAATGAGTTGTGCTTTGATGTTTGTTGTGCAGCTGTTATAGACTTGCAAACGTGGAGTTTGTTTTTACAATATGTGCAATTGTAGTGAATTCATTCTATTTAAGTCATCCACTTGTGATGGAATTGCTCCATAAAATAATATTCATATATAACAGTATGGTGTTAGACACATAAAATAGTTAATATTAATGAGGGTGGTTTTGGCTGATCTAAAATGAGACCGCCACTAAGATTACCAAAATAGAGTTAAGGGGGCTGTATTATATCAAAACCACAAATGACAACTTTGAATCTTGTCCATAGTAAAAAAAAAAAAAATGCCAAAAGTACTTTTTAATATGTTGAAAAATAAATTAATGAGCTTAGTAACCAGCAGGTATCTACAATAAAAGTAAAAAATGCTATAGGACTTGGATTTTTTTTTTCTTCCATTAAAAAAATATTCAAAATTGTAGTCTTTATTCACCACTCCAGTGAGCATCGAGACTCCTTCACAGAGACTTCTGGAAAGACTCTAGGGCTCTGGATTTTGGGATTGTAGTTTTGGACAGCTCTACAAAATGGCAAACGCACTAATTTATGCACTAGGTAGAGACAAGAGAGGGAATACGGACAACACCTACATATTGGAACTGGACTGAGACCCCCTTCTAATGACACATTAATAGCTATTAGCCTACTTAGTCAATACATTTTACCAAAATAACTATTCTTTCCTTGCTACCTTTTTTTTTTAATATTCTTGCTAATAATATTTTTTTCATCATGACATTTATTCTATTGTACAAGTTCAGATAAAATTATGTGCTGGCCCCCACGTTAGACTTACAGATTCTCACTAGCAAGTCCTAGTCCCTGGTTTAGCTTTCAAATTGTGTTCAATGGACGCAAGTTTTGTACGTAGTGTGTGAAGAGTCATAGACATTTGCGTAGTGATGTGTAAACTCAAGGATTTTGAACACAGAAGCCTAAAAAGTGCAAATACTACTAGGTGTGTTTACAAGGGCTTCAATGAAAGTGGTTACTTGAATACTCGTTGCCGAGTGCGATATGAACATAGCTTGAGACAGTAGCTGTCCAACTGGGTTTTGTAAGGTTGATGAACTTTATTTATAAAGCAACAAACCCTGCTGGAGCCTTGTATGCCATCTTAAATTTTCTTTCTGCTGAGGAACTGTGGCTGTTTTGCACAATCTATGAATGTTACAACTTCTCAATATCTCACAAGTATACTTCAACTTTTATCACAATAAGGATCGGAGGATATCACAATTATCAAACAAAATATACACACTCAATAATTAAATGTGAACCGGAGAGGCTATTTGGAAAACAATTTCATACCAATTCTTTTCTGTAATCTCAGCGTATCACTAATAGGTCTGGCGCAGCCAGCGACTCTTTAGATTCCCACAGAGCTTAATTAAATCCTGCAATTCATTATCATAACTGCAGGCTAGCAGTTCCTGCATCCCCACCAATAGTTAAAGAGAAAAAAAAACTGCCAACATGCAACACACAATGATGCAACCTTCCAAACGTCTTCGGTTTCTCAGCTTCTCAGCAGAACTTTACACTGACGCCAAATAATAAACTATTGATTCAATGAAATGGAAACACGCAATGGCAACCTATATTTTTGGATGTTCTTTCCTCCATTTTTCTTCACAGATAAAAGAAGTTTGCTTGACTTTGACAAGAAAATTGGAAGCCTAAAAAGTGATTCCACAATGGTCCTGGAGGATTATGCCTGCAGTTAGATCAAGGATTGAAAAGGCAGAGTTGAGCTTCCCCTCACTGAGCTACAGCTTACCCACAGGAAAAAGGGTAAAACCACCATTCCCTCGCCCTTTAAGGTTAAAAAGCCACTTGAGGTGCTTTGATGCTGCTTCCTTTAACATACTCCAAGCATGCCTAATAAGGAGAGAGCCCTTGGGATGCCAGAGCACAGGAGGGATTACGTTATCCCGCAGACGAGTTTAGTAGTTTGTAAACTCCTTTTGAGTTTTTTTTATTTATTTTTGCGTTAATGGGGATTAAAATGATGAATTGTCACAGGAGTCCTCAGGCAAACAGAAGGAACCCAATTAAACAAATTAGACTAAAATACACTTTTTGTCATTTTATGTTGGGGGTGTTAAAAAGTCAAGATTAAAAAAAAAAAGAAAAGATTTAGCCACTGGGATAAAAAAAAGTGTGTGCACATTGATGAGCAAGTATTTGGAGTTATTAAAAGTTGCCCTTTTATTAGGTCATTGAATATTTCCAAATGGTCAAAACAAATTAACAAAAAATACATTCATATTAAAATTATTAAAAGTTTCCATCAGTCAATCCCCAGTCTCGTCAGTGCACAAGGGGAGGACGTATCGATCTGAGTATCAATAGCATCGATACCAAGATGAAGTATTGATACTAGCATGACGATATATCTTTTGTTGCAGTTTTTATTTAATTCATACAGTAAAGCGCTTGAATTTGTTAATGGAGTTCATGCAAGCGCAGCGCCTATCCGTCTGCAGTGTTGCCAAATTGGGCAAAAAAATAAAACAAATTTGTGTTAAAAAAAATGCCCAATTTTTGCAAAAAACTGCCCAATCTGGCAAGTTTGGCTGTCTGTGTAAACAGAGCACCATCTTTGTTTACTTTTTTAGTAGAAGTTTTGATATTTTATTACTGTTTTTATTTTCTAAATATATATACATATATGTATGTGTGTGTGTGTTTGCAGTAATTTTACTTAAATTTTTGTTACATTTTTGCTTTTTGAAGATTTTGCACTAATTAATTCTTCTTATTATAAAGGTATCATGCCATTATTATAATACATGTTCTATTTTGATTTATGTTCAGTACAGATTTCGGTGAGAACGGTAATAAACATTTTTATTTGCTGAAAGTCTATGTCCTGTGTTTTATGACATGTTTAAAGAAAAAAGTATTGGTATCGATATCAGCGATACTAGCCCTGTAATTACTGGGTGTGAGATCAGTACCCAAATTCTTAGTTTCTCCTACCCCTACATTGCACATACGTGTTCAACTAAACTAAGCCCAGTAAATATAAAGTTTCTCTTTCCACTAAACTGTGAGCACGAGCCATGAGATGACCATGAACATAGCTGCTGATATGCCTTTTTTTTCGATGGACTAAGTTCAGCCGCTAAAAACAGCCTTGAACAAAACGCACGCAGAGCGTTTCTGTTGTCGGCACACCATGTGCGCTGTCGACATGATAACTACAAATACAAAGGTCCGATTCGACGAGCTGTTGAAGGAAGAATGACAGAGGGAAACTTTTGTCATGACAAAAAGTGTGGGCGCCCTTGCCCTGGACATGGCAACACAGAGCCAAGCTCAGGCCTGAGGGACAATATTGGAGTCTTCAATTAACCAATGAAGCATGTTTTTGGACTGTTGGAGGAATCTAGAGTGTCTGGAGAAAACCCACGCATGCACGAGGAGAACATGCAAACTACAGCTGAGATTTAAACCAAGGCTTTCTCACTGTGAAACAAGAGTACCAACCACTATACCGCCATTCAGCCAATTAATATTTATATCTTGTTCTCCTTTCGGCACGGGGTGGCCACGGTGAACCAGCTTCTAACTGACTAAAATTATCAAAACCTTTTTTGCACAAGCAGAAGAAAATATATTGTAGTGTTTTTGAAATAATAATTTGCATCCAGGTGTTGTTGTCGTTTCTATGTGCATCCAGCTAACAACTTCTACAGTCAAAAGTTGCTTACAATAAAGCTTACTGTCACGGACGAGTTTTGTAGCTCACAAAAATCTCCATGGAGATTGCGAGACCACCAGGTCCCCTTTGGATTGTTGTCGGCTCCGGCAGAAGACAGAAGTGATAGAAAAGGAAGCAGAAGTGACAACACTGCTTAGGTCTGCCAGAGAGGCTGAGAAATGGCCCCTACAGGTCATGCGCTTTCATATTACTCACCAACGCACAGTCCCTGAACAACAAAATGGACCAACTATATCTGCTTAAGGAAAGAAACCGCTACATCATCAAATGGAATCCTGGATACACTCACTAATTCCTGA
Organism: Oryzias melastigma; assembly: GCF_002922805.2. Lineage (NCBI taxonomy): Eukaryota > Metazoa > Chordata > Actinopteri > Beloniformes > Adrianichthyidae > Oryzias > Oryzias melastigma. The sequence goes on from NC_050533.1 coordinate 10,874,058, forward strand.
CATGGCTATCCAGCTAGCTAGGCTGCCGTTGTGGCCGGACCAAAGAAGGCTCAGGCAAGAGAAGAGTGGGATGGTTTATGCTTCTACGTACATAACTAGCGATATGGTCTAGCAATAGCAAAATTGTATTTTTTTTATTTATTTATTTTATTTTTAGAACTTCTAAATTCGCCCTGCGACAGACTGGCGACCTGTCCAGGGTGTACCCCGCCTTCGCCCATCAGCAGCGGGGTTAGGCTCCGACACCCCCACGACCCCGACAGGGACAAAGCGGTCTGGAAAATGAATGAATTAATGAATGAACTTCTAAATTCATTGTAACTGGCTTTTTTAAGAAATGAATTCTAATAATATTAATAGGTTTGTAATAAGGCCTGGTTTCCACTGAGCGGTTCAGTTCGGTTCTGTATTTTGAACGCTTGTATTGTAAAATGGACAGTAAACAGTACTGAAATGCCCCTCTTGGGGGCCCCAATAGTTGTAGATGCATTGTAAAGTAGAACAAAAAAGGTTGGGGAGGAGCCACTGTAACCACACATTTATTGGCAGAAAGTGTTGATGACATTAGAAAGCGCCAATATCACGCTCATTTAAGTAAGCATTTGCGTTTAAACTCTTTTGGTCACGGGTCTATATTAAAAATGGCTGCAAACAATAGCAGGGTCTGGTCTGTGGTGGAACTGCAAAACATTCCTTGCCATCCTTGGCGACGGTGTGACACAGGGTGAGCTAGCAGCATGCTAGCAGTCTTCACCACGTATGCGCCATGAAAACAAACCGCTCAGTGGAAGCGAGGCTTAATTGAGTGGAAACTCTCACCAGACATAACTGAACCGTACCATACCACCCCTTACCATACTGTACCAGACCGGACTGCTCAGTGAAAACAAGGCTTTAAGTGATTCCGACATTCATATACACACTCAATGATGCCAGGGCATTGACCAGGCCACTCTGGAGTTTGGTGTACTGCCCAAAGACACTTTGGCCAAATCTGAATTCTTCCTCCACTCCTACAGCTTCTTCCTATCCTTACATTTAGGCCTCTAAGCAAAGCAGTGTCTTCAAATTTGGGCGCTACGAACCTTCGATGATGCCGTAGGGGTAGGGCAAGAATTCAGATTCAGCCTTTGACACACAAGCAGACTGAGCAGAAACCGAACCAGTGATTTAAAGTGCAGAAATTGGCTACACCATGTTCTGATCTGCTTCTTCATTGTAGAAAATCCCAGATTGTTTTCTTTCACTCTACCTCTGCGCCATGTCAACCCCCTGACCAACATGAACCCTATAAATGAAAAACGAGATACAAATCAGCCTAATACAAACTGTTAAACACTTGCCTTTCATCTACTGGAATAATTCCAAACGCTAAACCTCCACTGCTCAATGGCTGGATAACACACAGTAATGTTAACTTTCAAAGACATTTGAAAAATAAGTCTGGTGGAGCAGATGAAGATCTTTGAAAAGCTCCACATTCATCACATTCCCTTCAGAGCCTTTAGGGTATTACCTCAATAATAAATCACTCTTATTTATTCTGGTGGTGAAATATAAACAGTCCCTCCAAACAAAGTTGCTCTGTTTAAACCTCCAGCTGATCATTTTCTGTGTGTTTCTTGTTTTTTTCTTTAGGTGTTTACTCAGGCGATCCTTCATACAAATAAAAACAATGATAACCCCAGTGACCACGTTCTGTCTCTACCTGATTAATTATCCAGTGAATGACACTCAGCCATGGCTTCCAAACACATAAACATTTCCTCAGAGGAGATTTTCTTCTCTCAACTCTGTGCAAAGATTCTAGATGACTTGATCGGGCTCCTATAGTCTCATCAATGTACGGATCTATAGTAAAGTCAGTACATTTATACAGAGGGTTTATGTAACGACTGATCAACTCTAAGGTGAGAGTAAGTTGCTTCAGCTTCCCACACTTCTCGTTCACCTCATTATTCGTCTTCTCTGATGACTCAAAGCATGTTGTAGGACAACTTGGACAGCGTGTAACACCCACGCTGCTGTCAGATGAAAGCTTTGTCTTCCATCAAACTGTGAGCTGCTCCGAAAAAAGAGAAAAAAAAGCAGCGTTCCACCGTGTTTGCCTACAATAACCATTGGTGCTTTGCAACCGGAGTTTAACCCTTTGACAAGACTGATGCAAGCCATGGGACACTACTCTGTTGGCTCAAATCATGCCGCTTTTTAGGATCCTAGAGGTGGGTTTGCCGTTTACTTTAAGAGTTTGAAATGTTGCTTGTATTTATGTCTTCAAACCTTGATCATTCAGAGTAATTGCAAAGTAGATCAAAGAGCATTAAACCCAGCAAAGGTACCTTCCTGTCTTTGTTCCTGACAATTAGCAGGGATTTTGATTTCATGATCTCTTGAGGAATGGGCTAAGATGAAAAGGGTGGCAAAAAAAAAAATCAAATAAATAAATAAATATTAGGCTCTCTCTTCTATTGGCTCATCCGACACTTTGATTCTCCAAATGCTCGCCGGTATTTGGAGCAATCAGAAGATCACACGCCTGCCTATCATTTATTTTCAAAAGCAAAGCAGATGGGGAGATAATAGTAGAGATTACTGGCAAGGGCAAAGAAGCAGATGCCAATTTTCTGTAATCAGAGGCGACCCACTCAACCAGCTGTTATATAAAATGACTTTAAATGTCAGAGTTTAAAATTCAACTGCTGAATCTTTTAACCCTTTCAATCCCTGCACTATCCAGGTTAGTTATTTCCCCTCAAATCAATTTTATTAAAAGAGTCGATGAAAATAACAGATGTTGGCTGAGATAATAGTGACAATAATTGCATATAATGAAAAATTAAAGTAAGCGTGTGCATACAAAGTTCTATGAAGTTCTTATATATAAAAAAACAGTCGTAAAAGGCAATGTGGAGCCATTTAATAAAGTTTCGTCTAGACCAGCTCCAAACAAAGATGTATACAGGAAAAGTATTAGTACAGTCCTTCCACAAAGACGTAGAAGAGTAAAGTTCACTTTCACACCAATCAACAGATAAAAATGACCATCCTTTAGTCTCACTTGAAAAAAGCAACTGGAACTGCCCTTTCATGTGTCTGTTCAGTTTAAAATTACCATCCATGCTCTCTCTATGACTGCTTGTGTGATAATGCATCAATCGCGGTCTATTCCCATGTTACCTGCATTCTCCTTCAACAGGAGGACTTTTTTTCCTTTCCTTTCATGCACCTTTCAGTTCTATTTCAGGCCTTTCTGAACAAAAAGGACATAAAAAGGAGGGAAAGTGACATTAAACGTGATGGAAACACAAAAGTTGCACTTCTACTCTTGAGTCAACTGCTAGTATGAATCAAACACTTTCTGATCCCTGCAGACAGTGACCAACAATCGAGAGTATTTTTTTTAGGAGAAGTCAGGTACATCCAGAATGGCAGGAGGACAGACCTGAACCATCAAAGACATGGACTTTGTCATTCTTGCGGTGATTTAAAAAACTGGTGTGGAGCCTTAAAACATCAGATTATTCATTATGTAGTTTATGAAGTAAAAGGATCTACAGATTCTTGGTAAGGGTGTGGGGTCCAATGGCACTTAATCTTAGGGTTCCGTCTTGTTCTATATAAAATAAAATATCTAGGATTCAATGTCTATCAAACAGTCCAGGAGTAGTATATAGTGTTCGTCAAGAGCAGATAAAGTTGTATCTTCTGCATTTCAATGGAACAAATCTGTATACTTGAGGATTCCTAAAACAGAAGGATTTCTTAGTCTTATTCACTCAAATGGGTGCTGCAGATTTTAGGTTTTCCGGATGTGTGGAGGATCGTAGAAAGGAGTGACAGGTTCAAGGGGAGCACAGGTGTGTCTTGCAGTTCTCTTGAGGCGTACTGTTTTATTTGGAATATAAGTGGCAGCAGCCAAAAAATGCATATGTCCTACTTTTGGGAGAAAACTGTAACACTTCTAAACAATTCCACCAATACCGCGTTCACACCGAACGTGATTTGTGCACTGTGTTCATGTCTGCTTTTTCTATTTCATCACCTGTCAAATTTGCTGCTTGATGCTTGTCCAATAATGCGTTTATAAACTTGAAGCTTATGACACGTGTTGGAGGAGCATCTATCAAAAGGTTTAAGCTTCATCACTACATAGAAGATTTGACTGTATCTTATATCCAATGAAGACACGGATGATGTTGAGAGATCAGGTATATTTATTTTAAGAGCTCCACAGAAGCATCAGTAAACATGTCCCAGGTCTGGGTTCATTAGATCATTCTGAGACTCTTCAATTACAGTGAGGTTCACCTTTTACCACAGGGGCTGTTTGAATGACTGCCGCTTTCAGCGGTACTTCTGTGTCTCTGTGACTGAGTTTGATGACTTACTGTGACAAGTGACAGGTCAAATGTCTGAATTCCAACCCTAATCCCTAACTACTAAAAAACTATATAGTGCAGGACTATCTAGTGCTCTGGATTTTAAAAGTAATTCGGACATCATGCTCACTACTTTTTTTATGATGTTACTGATTTTACGAATTGAAAGTCTAATCAATAAGAGCATTTTACATCTATTACGAATTCCACTGTGATCTCATGATGAAAACGTTGAAAAATTACATTTAAGCACATTTTTTCGCAAAAATTGTTAAAATGCAATGCATTGTGGTCTATACTTGCCTTTGTACTAAGAATCAATGCCAACTGGTTTTTCACAAAGACTTCTGGGAGGTTTCTTGGGCACTCGATTTTGGAATTGTAGTTTCAGAGAGCACTATCGTTTTTTTATAGGGTTAAGGAGTAGGGAGTGAATTGTGCAAGTGAATTTGGCTACAGAGAAAAAATATGGTGCCCGAAAATTAACAGCCAGAAGTCCCTACCCCTGTCAGAGCCGCTTGCAATGACAATATTGTTCTAAGTTTTTGACCTTTTCCCCTTTTTTCTCTCTTTTATCAACCTTTTTTGCCTTTTTTTTTTTCTCGGTGACACTCTGTCACCGAGAAAAAAACACTGCCTCCGATCAGCTGAGTCACTGAGAAAAAAAACAGTTACAGTTTATTTATATACAGCATAAAAGCTGATAGTTCTGAAAAGGTTTTAAAATATAATTCTTAAAGGCTTTCCTAAAGTTTAGGAGATTTCCGCTTGCGCAAACAGCAAAAGTTACAATTTCCGCTTCCAGCTAGAGATTGATTCTGACACCACCTTTCGTGTGACCAGAGGTCCCTCGAATTTTGACAGCCATGTTTTTTTTTCTTCTTCTGGTTTTTACTGGTGGTTGCCTACCCATCATAAAGGTACACTACTGCCACCTACAGGACATGGACCAATTTCCCTCATCTTCTGTTTGTCTGATTTTGATGAATTACTGCTCATTGTCATTTTAAACTGACTTCTTGCTGTTTTTTTTTTTTAGTTTTGCATGGTTTAGTTAATGTTTGGAAAATTAAGTTCGGTTCATGGTTTTTCCCTCATGTATAAACTAAACTGCATGTGTCTCTGCTCTCCTTTAGTCTTACCACAAAAAAACTCAACACCAAAGTCTTCCTGACAAACATTCAGTCTTTCAAGGCCGTTTCTGGAGGAAAACTAAGCCCCAACTCCACTGATCGAAACTTTGCATGGTTGCCATGGGGACAACATTTGGGCAATGCTACCAACTGTGCCGGGACTCAAGCAAGCCTGAACCACCAGCAATTTGGTGCAGATGGGATGAGGCTTAAACAGATGGGATGAGAGGCCTAAATGGACGTGATCTTCCTGTGGTACAGAAACCCAGCAGGGCTCTGAGATCAGCAGGAGGCGGCTGGTTGATAGAACGTCGGGTCAGAGCCAAACAGGGTGCTTACTTAAGCTGGACACACGTGGGACCAGCTTCCCAATTAGTTCAAATGTGCCCCCGCTTTTTTCACAATTAAAAGTTATTCCCTTGCTTTTTTTCTGGGGCCTTTGCTTGACATGCTGCTCTGAAAAATCTGCATTCAGGTATTTTTTACCAACTTAATCTCTCATTTTTCAATATAAGCCTGGTTTGTTGTTTTAATGTTGTGATGGACAACTTGTAGTTACACAAAATATAGAAAATAAAGAGTTTCTTTTGGGAAACATGCTCTGAAACACATTCAGGTTCAATACATGTTGCAGAAGCAGCAACATTCCTGTAAACATGTTACTTCAGGGGCTGCACTGTGGTGCAGTGGTTTGCGCTTTCACCTCACAGCAAGAAAGCGCCCGTTCAAGTCCCAGCTGGGACCTCTCTGTGTGGAGTTTACATGTTTTCCTTGTGCACATGTGGGTTTCCTCCAGGCACTCCAGCTTCCTCCCACAGTCCAAAAGCATGCTTCATGGGTTAATTGGTGTCTCTAAATTGCCCCCTAAGCGTGCATGTGAGTGTGCGCAGACTGGTGACCTGTTCAGGATGTACCCTACCTTTGCTCAACGGTAGATGGGTTGGCTCCAGCAACCCAGTGACCTTAAAAGGGAAAAAGCTGGTTTTGAAAATGGAAGGATGTTTCTTCGGTCAGTGGCAGATGATATGGAGTACTTCGAAATCCCATCAACAGCTTCTATTGAGCTCAGAAAAATTACAGCTGCTTCTTTTTGATTTTGGTCAATTTTGTTTTTATATTTGTAAAAAAGAAAATAATAATAATTAAAAACAGAGACTTTAGTTATTTTGCAAATTGAGTCCACAACACACCGCCTGATTGGCCAGTTTAGATAAAAATGAAGAAAATTGGAAATAATTTTATTTTAGAAATTTGTGCCAACTGGTGGCAACAATCAAAAAAAACATTCAGAAAATGGAACGACTACTCCTTTTTGCATTGTCTAATTATCATCACTTTCACTGATATAAAATTAACCTGTTCAAATGTTCAGAATAAAATTGCAGTTTCATATCAAATTATTCTGAATAAAAATCCTAAGGAAGCATTTTCATGTTTAAGGAATGGGCTTATTTGGGATAAAATGTAGGTTTAGTTGACGTTTTTATGTTTTATATGGGGAATTTTAACCAACTATAAACATAAAGTGTCATCTGAAAAAAATGTTTTACCTTAAAGTCTCACTCCAGTCATCTTTTGAGCCATTCTAAAAGCTTTCCCGGTGGTCTCTTAATAATAATTGTCATTTTTAGCCAAAGTAGAAATAAACTTTTGCCTTATTTTAGGACAGTTTCTGCAGAACAGAAACAGATGTGTTTGTGGGAAACAATGCATTGTGGGAAACTGTGTCCTGATAGTTTGTAGTTCTTTCCCCGCTTGCAACCGCCTGGTCTCGCCAACAATCCTGGCGAGGTCATTTCAAACACGCCTAATATGTCATAAGGAATTTGCCTGTGAGTGGTGGGCGGGACTTTTGTAAAGGTGTAAGTCTGCCCCCTTCCCATCATCCTTTTGGTCACATTCTCTCCCGCTAGCTTACAGCCCCTCAGCGGATCTATTTGTTTACTAAGTGGGCAGAATAGAGCTGCCCATTGTAGATCCTACGTCACACCTACAAGCTATCTCAAACTGCATTTTTTTCCCGTCTGCTCCTGATTCACAATGACACGAATAAAGAAATTCTCAGAAATGCAATTTTAAGCTTAATTTTCTTTATAAATGAGCTCCATCATGGGAAAAAAATCCAAAAACACTATTTTCATTAGAGCGAGTCTTTAATGCACCAAGGTGAGATTTCATTTATTTCTCCACAAGACATTTCTTGTCAGTTTATCTCTTTCAAAGAACAAAGGATCTTATTTTTGTCCTGACTCAGATCCATTACAGACACCTTCAATCATCTATGGAAAAATCTAAGAGCTCAAGCAACTGAACGATGTCAAACGCTTTTTATCCTGTTGATTAGGCCTGTCAGACATGAGAAGGTGTTGATGGTAAGTTTATCAGTGCTTTCCCTCAGTCAATTTCCATGCAAACTAATTAGAAAAATTGCTTCTGCTAAACACAAAGTCGTAGGAACTTTGGCAGACACATCCGTCTGACTCCATTCTCCTCTTTATGGTGCAGAAACACGTTTTACTGCCGTTCCACAGGAAAGCACATGATTTGCATTCTAACATACACATTTGTGTTTTTTCTTAACACGTCAGCTAACAAAGCCCAGAAGAGACGGAGGCTTTGAGCAAAGCAAGTTAATGAAGCAGAGAAGCAGTCATTTTGGAAATACTTCTCCAATTCCTTCCAGATTCTAACAGATTTACATCAGATTTCAATGCGAGCTGATATGTCACATGGAACGTAATTATATTGCAGAGAACTGTGGTTTTTTGACAACCCTAAATTATTTTATTTCACTTTTTATATGATGTTTGCCTTCCCATTTTTTTACAGCTTAAGAAATGTTGGAAGTATTCTCCTTCAGCGGGGGTGATATCCCTGAGTGCTTCGACTCGTTCACCATCTCGCTCTTGCTTTTTTCATTAATACAACTGTCAGATATAAGAATGCGTTTCATGGAGACGCGCTTTAACTCGACGTCTAACCGATGCGGCAAAGTAAATGTAAAAGTGCAGAAAATCACATTGAGTGTCTAAGCGTCGCAGGCATGCTCCCCTACACAGCTCAAGTCGTTCTGGATGTAATTTGTCAAACCCAAGTATAATCAAGAAGGAGAATGGCAGAGGGGGCACCGTGCTTCTCTGATTTTCTCGGTTGCGCTGCTGTTTCCATTTAGACCTTATATGCAGCCATCGCTGCGTTTGCAGTAACTTCAAACATGTTTCTTCTGGATAAAATTATTTTTCTTTCAGGTATGGTAAAAAATAAAAAAGAGCCATATTCATTTTTCTCCACATGTCAGCCCTCTTTTCTTGATCTCCATCCATTTTAGGGCCCACAGCAGTCATGAACTGTGAGGACCGTTTTGTTTTTGCAATTCTTCTTTCATAGTGCGCCAGATTTCACCCCCGCCTAGAGTTGATGGATAAACTTTATTGGGGACTCAAAGTCCAATCAGTGAACAGAAACACATAATCATTAATGCAGTGTCAAGAGTATACAAGATGACTAAAAAGATACATTAAAATAAATAAAAATTGAATAGTAAAAATCTACAGAAAAAATTTAAGTAGTTAAAATGCATTACAATTATAGTATCTGGGAAAAGGAATTTTGGGTATTGTGAACAACCCCTAGCCCAAAAAAATGATGACATCACAGCGGGAGAAACCATTAAAAGAAAGAAATGGGGTCAAAATTGAAAAGCTATGTTCACACTGAGCATGTGTGGCACGTCCAAGAGTGTGAACCTGTTTTAGCATGCAATGTTCACACCGGACTGTTGCTACCGCATGTACTAGCGCATGTACTCATGGTTGGAGGAGCCTATCGAAGTGGTGCAAATCTTCTGTCACAGCTCTATTCAGATATTTGAAAAACTGAAGTCATATGATTTCAATTGTGCATAGAAAAAAATAATTTTCAAACAGTTGGTGCTGCTTTGTTTTAAAAAGGTTGCCATCCATCACTACCAAGACAATAATTAAATGGAGTGCATTTCTATAGCGCTTTTCTACTTTTCTCGAAGGCCCAAAGTGCTTTAAAGTTTCACATCCACACACTGATAGCAGTACAGTTGTCCAACCTATAACCACCAATGTGGGGTTCAGTGTCTTGCCCAAGGACACTTCGACAGATCCACCGCTGCACCCACAGTCAATAGTTAAAGAACAACTGGTTTAAATTCCAATTTAATGGATACATGTTTTGTATATATAAAACTGACTTAAAAACCTGCGAAGCAACGTGTGAGTTTTGAATGTGGAAGCCAGAAACACACATTTACACGTGTTTACATAGACTTTACAATGAAAGCTATCGCTCAAAAGTTTGTTTCTGAGCCTGTTGTGAACATATCATTATAGGGCTCAAAAGAAAAAAAAAATACACTAATGGAACCAAAGCACATTAGTCTGGGATATCCAAAGGAAATTTTTATAAATTATTATGGGATGGCCACAGGACCTGCAGCTTGGCGGTCATTCTGTTATAAGTTGTGAAATTTGTCAATTTTCACAATTTTGTACAATATGAGAGAAGAACATTTTTGTTGGAACAATCTTCACACATTTTCACACTTTGCTACATTAATTTTGCAACCACAATTGAAGTTTTGTTG
>NC_050533.1:10884207-10946029 GCF_002922805.2 Oryzias melastigma
TTTTTTAAAAAAAAAAAAAAAAAAAAAAAAAAAAAAAAATGGAATTTAAGCTCCAAGGGATTTTTATTTTCATTTATTGCCTGAACCCTCCTCAAGCTTCATTGGGAAGGTACGTGGGGGGAAAAAAACAGATATAAAAATTTTTAGATTTTGAACGGCGTTGGTGTGAAGCTCGCAAAAGTGAGATTCATCAATTCTGCTTTAATATTACATTTACAGTGACCATGAAAACAGATTTTGAAGCAGTAAAAAATATGTGCTTTTACAAAAAAATAATAATACAAATAATTAAATAATCAAATAAATTTGACTGCAAAACCATATTAGGATGTAATTCAAAATTTCCAGTTTCGTACAAGTGAAAGTCTCATTCAAAATTGTGGCACACAAAAACCAGTCAACGTACAACACTGAGTTTAAAATAAAAACTAAAAAAAAGTACAAGAAAGATTTGTGACTACATTTTCAAAATGTCTAAAAATCCTTTTATATTATATTTTAGTTCTCCACCCCAGTTTTGCTGAAGTTTGTCACACATCTTTGTTTCTGTGCCACAACTGTGTTGGAGTTGTGCGGTCCAGGCGTTAACTGGTAACATTAGTGCACAGTTGAGCTTCAGTGCATGATACCTCAGGATTAAGATCCTAAAAAAACCAAAGCTTGTTCCTTAATGTTCAGAAAACTTTAAAATCAGCCACGTTTCTGGCAGTGATTTATTTGGTTGTCAAGCAGCTAATTATCCGTAAGGTCGTTTACTTCTCTGTTATTGCTGCTTTCCAAGTCACGCCGCTTATAGGGGAAGCGCTACAGAGTAAGAAGGATGATGATGAGAAAAGCGTTAATAAGAATCTCAGAGACAAGAAAGTTATTTGATTTGTTTTCATTACAAACTACAATAAGGTGTCGTGATAACTGTGGGAATAATTGTGTTTCTTCTTTATTTGCCCATAAGGCTCCAGGAAAAAGGTCCCTGAAATAAAGCTGATAGGACATGAGAGAACCACACACACCACTTCTACATGTCAGCAGAGGCTATCTATGATTATTTAATGTCTTATTTCTGAAATTGTGTTTGTTTTTGTAAGGCGGTTGAACTTCAAGTTTTCCTCCATGTGTTGAATTGCTTCAGGTTTCCTGGAAAACAGATTGTACCTAAAACAGCTATAATCCACTGGGTTTTAGGGCGTTTTCACTTACATACACAATTATACTATTTATGCCAAAAACAAAGTTACAAACTCAAACTGCTCAAACAAGTTCATTCTTCTTATTTCAGATGCAAATACCACATGAGTTGTGTATGACAAGCCTTTTTTATCATTTAATAGATATCCTTGATATCAGGCTGTTTTAAGCCTAACTAGTTATGCCAAAAGTACAACTAGTTTACTAGTGGACCATATTCTTGCTTACTAGTTAACTAGTAATGTCTAAAACTGTGCACTAGTTTACCAGTGGACAATATTTTTGCTTACTGGTTGTCTAGTGACACTCTCAAAAAGCCACTAGTGAACTAGTCACATGCAAATGTTCTACATGTTCACTAGTAAAGCTTCTGTTAAGCTCACTGGTTAACTAGTGCGACCAAAATATTGCACTAGTTTGAATGAATGGTTTATTGTTCATGCCTTTTTTTCTTATTAGGAAAAATACATTATACATACTTTAGGCTTGAACAATTGGAACAGAGTGAAGAAAAAGAATTCTTATATAATCTGTTCCTTTTCCTAAACAAAAGCAAAAGGCGACATTATAACAGAAACAACAAATCTTCAAAACTTTAACTATTTCTTCTTTTAACATTACTATCAGCTCAGGTAAAATTTGTTCCAGAGTGGAAAATTGATGTGTCGTCTGCAAACAACAAAAACTGAATTGTCGTTTATGAATAAAATAAAAAGTAGGGGATCTAATACAGATCCTTGTGGAACTCCAGTAGTAATTTGTTGATGATTTGAATTTGTTCCATTTACTTGGACATACTGTTGTCGATTAGTTAAATAACTTTTAAGCCACTGGAATGACAGGCCTCTGATCCCATATATAGATCATTTAGATAACAGTAAATCATGATTAATTGTATCAAATGCTTTTTGTAGATCAATGAACATTCCAACAGCATATTGTAAATTGTAAAATTGGATGGCAGCACAGGAGGCAGGGCGGTGGCAGGACGATTGGCCATTCATCAGATGATTTTGGGGACCTTAGAGACCCTCCTGTGAGTCAATTATCTCACTGCTGCCTCTCTGCCCCCAGACGACCTCCAAATGGTAGATAAAATGTACAAGTTCATGTTAAGTATAGTTGGATTATACTTAGAAATACACTACATAAATATTTTATCCTATATTTAAAATATAAAATCACCTGGTCGCTGCTCAATTTTAACTTTTTCTAAAAACCTCCACTGCCACCATGTAGGATGTAAAAATCCGACTGCCAAATTACATTATAAAAACACAATTTTCATCAGAGTGGGTCTTTAAAGTATTTTCAAATGTCCATTTTTTTCTGCTTCATCATCAGAAATAGTAAATATATGTTTTCCAATCACCCCTCCTCATTGCTTTTGTATGTACGTCCTTTGATTTTATACGCTTTGATAATGGGATGGATATGAACAATAAAAGGCAGCAGGATTACCTGCAACTTGCGTCATCTTCTTGCTCACAGAAACAAACAATAGAACGAGTCTTCATAACTTTCATCACTTGACGGACGATTCTCAGAAATGATTAAAGGCTCCTTTGATGCTCAGAGTAATCCACTTTTTCATCTTTTTTTTTTACCAGTCCTACCCACTCACACTGAATGTGGATTAAGATGTATCACCTTCTTTTTTTTAGCTTTTACCTATCTTAAGGGGCCTTTGACACATCAATCTCTGTAGAGGAAACAACAGAAGGAAGAACTTAAGAGTCAGATTTGGGTTAAAGTATATAAGGATGTGATGCTTTGTCTTGCTCTCTGAATTCACCCCCAATCTGTAGGGAGAGATTCCCAGGACGAGATCCAATTTTATCACTGCGGTTACAGCTGAAGGGTTATTCATGGAAGCATTCAGGGTTTGGTAGTTGACTCGCAAACAACTCACGACACTAAAACTTCTGGAGTTCTGTCATCTTCCTGCTGTGTGCTCATTGTAGTCAGCACTTTTCAACTCGGGACGCAGCAGCTCAGGAAGTGGGTGAAATAAAACTTCTTCCATTCATGCAGCTCCAGAATTCTCCAACCTAAAAGTGCTGAGTTTTTGATCTGCATTCACGTTTTATTCCCTGTCCTTCTATTCATGCAGAAAGCCATTCTTCACAAAGACATGCTCAGATGCGCTTCTACTATCTAAAAATGGCCTAATTTCCGGTTTCATACTGTAAATCAACAGAAATCCCTTCAAGATAACAATCAAATAGAACCATCTCAATAAAGAATTTAATTGAAATACAGTGAGTTTTTGAAAATGTTACTAAAGCAGTACAGTCATGTGATGCTCACAGTGCAGGGGAAGTGGTGAGGAGTATCTTCTTTCTGTAAAAACTCCATCTATTGTGAGTTGAGAATCTCTTACAATATATTATCATTTAAAAATGAGGAACCGTCCAGCTTCTTCCATTGTAAAATGTGAAAATGGCAGCAAAAACTGCCATGGTGCTAAAAATCTATTGACACAATTTTTACATCTTGACAGGATAACATAAGGCTAACTTACTTGTCTTACAGGCCTTTTGAATAGGCTTTAGAGCAGGGGTATTCAAATCCATGCCTCGAGGGCCGGTGTCCTACATGTTTTCCAACCAACCGTCCATTGAAGCTCCTTATTGGCTAAACATACCTGATCCTGGAAATTAGCAGCAGATAAGGCAGGATTTCTGGAAAACCTACAGCAGAGAGGCCCAAATCCAGGCCTCGAGGGCCAGCTTCCTGTAGGTCTCGTGTCCTTCTCTTTCATTGGGTAAGGATGTGACTTGCACTATATGGTCAAAACTATCACCAGTCTCACTTCTGTGGAATTAAATATTCTTACGGTAACTCTTACTCCTTGAATTTAACACATTTTAAAGGAGTTTCATGAAGTTTCAAATCTGAAAGACAAAAACTTTTTACCTTTTCCATTCAGTCAGGAGTCAGGATGACCCTGAACGCCTGGTTTGCATGTTAGAAGTAAAAGAGACGTTTGTTGAGATTCGTCTGCATGACTGCAGCATTTTGGATGTTTTATTCAATGACTCAGTAAGATGGCGGGCTTCTGTTAGCAGCAGCTCATCTTTTTGACGACTGCTCACACCCCAATGTTTTCTGCGTCTGACCTCAAGGCTCGTTGGCCTTAAGGAGCCGTTCCAGTGGTGTACTGTTCCTGCCTTTGTGCTTATTGGAGCAGAGTACCGGTATCTCAGAGGAATTCAATATGAAAGACCGCCAGAAGCAATAGAGACTTTCTGATTTAATAACATAATACATGAGCACAGAGAGGCAGACGATGGATGTCAATGTAATTTTAGAAAGCTGAGATACGGTATTTTCACTGTGATCTTACAGTTTACTGCTTTGTTCACTTGCAAGGGTTGCAGAAAGACTCTGAAGGAGGATCAGAGTACGCATATTTGTATTCTCATCATATACAATAATGTATTCCTGAGGGCCTCCAATATGCATATGCTTCTCCTGCCCCTTCCTCTTACTTCTTAAAGGCATAGAGCTCATATATGACTTCAAATAGATATTCCTCTGAGTGAAGTCCCATTCATAGTCACATCCAGAGTAAAAGCAAAATCAGATAATTCATGCAGTCTTGATTCATTTAAAAGCCTTTCCAGTTAACAACTACTGAAATTATAATTTTAAAAATGGGCAGCTCTTGTGCAAATTTTACTGTCTTGTTGCCTTGTTTCATTGTTGCCTTAAACAGGAAAGTTAACCCAAAATCCTTTTCAGAGACTGTATGAAGCAGGCGCATTTTCACCAGGTCCTCACCTTGTAGTCCCAAATTTGAGGTCAAATTTAAAGTTGTTATTCCTTAGCAGAGTGGACTGTCAGGAGCAGGGCATCAGATTTGTCCACTACTGTAATGCTTTATGTGTGTGACGAAGGCACGGAGGCGTTTGGATCCATGTGCAAGCAGGTAATGTTTATTAAACATCCAAAACAGACATGGGCAAAAGCAGAGACGTAGTCAGAGGCCAGGCAGAGGTCAAGGACGAGGAGCTAGACAGGAAGACGAGTAAACAGGCAAGGGTCAAAACACGAGTAGGCTGACGTGAGATAAACGCTCGGAAATTGCTAGGGACAAACTAGGCAATACTTCGCGGAGATGAGGAGTGAGGTGAACATTTAAATATGGTGAGACTAATGGAGATAATGGAGTACAGCTGGTGAGAAGCAATCAGTATTCTGGAGAGGGCTCCCTCTGGTGGTCGGGGGTGGAACTGGGATTTGGAGTCTTGACAATGTGTTACTGGCTGTCTGTGAGCAAAAAACGCCATATATTCCATACTTTTAGCCCCATAAGGCGCATTCTCAATTACGGAGTCAATTTTTGCACTTAACCCATAAACAAGGCACAGCGTATTATAGGGTCATGCTAAGATATACACCCTACAAAAAATGGTAACGTAAGCAAAATTGTGAGTTTCATTGAGGTTTTTTCTACTATTTACCAACGCACTCACATTATTTTTCAATCAATTGTGTCCCACAAATCCAAGAATTGAACAGTTGGGCAATTTTGGAATCAAACATGTCGTGTTCCCTTTCATCGTTGTTGGAATCTCTCATTGTAGGCAATGATGCCGATGTTCAGTAATTCTTTTCTACCCATTAAATCTTCCTGTTAGAAATTAGGAAACTGGACGAACAAAGTCTAGTTTGTGTGGGCATCCTAAGGGCACCTCATGCATGTAGCATTTGCCCAATGTCAGTCTTGGGCCAGTACTGCTCCTTAATAACAACTAGAGTGTGTAATAATGGCATCATATATCACCCATACAAGATTAGTGCGTGCAACTTCCATTGGCCTTATGAATACTTTGCAATACACTTACTACACTAACAAAAATAATACGTTCTATTTAAAAACATAACTTTTAAACATATTTATGAACTATATATATAGCATTACCTGAGATAATGTTAGTGTGAATTCTGTAAGCTGAATTTGGACACTGAAGATGCTAGTGCTGATAGTTGAAGAAGGTGAAATTGATAGCTAAAAATGCTGAAGCTGATAGCCAGCTAAAATATTAGCTAAATGACAAATTAGCCTAAAAAAACAAGCAAAAAAACTTAAGTTAGCCGAAACAGCTAGCATGTTGCTAAAAAAAAAAGCTGAATTTCAAAAAGGCCTAAAAACCTGACAAAAGCCTAAATTGGACAAAACAGCTAGCATGTAAAGATTCGCTAAACTCAAAAACAGCCAAAAAACCTAAAAAAGGCTAAATTAGCCAAGACAGCTAGCATGTAGCTGAGAAAATAGCTAAATTTCAAAACAGCCTAAAAAAAACTTAAAAAAGGTGAAAAATCCTCTTAAACAGCTAGCGTGTAAATGTTAGCCTAACTCCAAAACAGGCAAAAAACTTTTCTAAAAAGCCTAAATTGGCCAAAACAGCTAGCATTTAGCTGGGAAAATAGCTAAACTTCAAAATATCCTTAAAAAAAGCCTAAATTATCCAAAACTGTGACGAAGAGGCAGAGACGTGTGGATCCATGTGCAAACAAAAGGTTTTAATGAAGACACAGGACAAGGCAAGGTGTGGTCAGAAAACAGGCTAAGGTCAAAACACAGGGGCCAGGCATAGGGGAAAACGCTTGGACCGTATGCAGGGCAAACAAGACTTCGCAGTGAGCTGTGGTGAGAAGCCAGGCTAAATACTATGGCAGTGATGAGGTGATGGGAAACAGCCGATGAAGATCACTCCAGGTGAAGAGTTCAGAACTCAGGTGAGCGCTCCCCCTGGTGGTTGAAGGGAGACGCAGCAGGTTGAACCACGACACAAAACAGCTAGCATGAAGCTGAAATATTAGCTAAACTCCAAAATAGACTAAAAAATGTATGGTAAATGCCAAAATAGTCATAAAACCTGGCATAATACAATTTTATTAAACTGTAAAACAGTAACTTTTTAACATAATTATGAATATTAAAAAGGCAGGAATATTATTCCAGAATGTATAGACTTAAACCTTAAATAACTTTTAATGTTTTATTCCCCATAAAAATACATTTTGTCAAAATTGTACAAGTTGGAAATAAGCCCAAGATAACATCGGATCATAATAACAATAAAATAAAATGATCTGGAGGGCCGGATGTAATCACTAATTATTACTATGACTTTGACACATGTGCTTTATGTTGACGAATGAAACTGTACTATAGTGGCAAACTAAGTGATGTGAAAATAATCAACCAGTAAGAGTAAAACACGCTAATCTCAACGATAGCTTTTCTATCAAAAAGATGATTCCACAAAGCTGGACTGCTGTCAAATGACTGAGTTGATGATAAATCCTCTTTTAGTACACGACTCATTGCTGTGATACTTTATTAAAACACTTATATTTTCACGAAAATGAATATAGTTTTGCACATTCTAGGAACTTTCCTTAAGACGGCTCATCATTCTTTGAGAACATGCAATCACAGACAGCAAGTGCAAAACGGTTTTAAACTTTTAAGCACTGTTAGATTCTCATTAGTCTTACTCCCATGGCGACGTTTGAGGGCAACTGAGTGAGTTGAACAATGTGGATCTGGGAGAAAATGGAAACGACTTTTGAGGATTTAACCATCAGGCTGATGAAAAGTCGCACGCTGACACAGATCTGATTATCTGGAGCTGTTGTAAACCCTTACCCGAGCACCTGCATCCTCATTTCTGCCTGTCGCCTAAAAGCTGTGTTTAAAAAGAAAAACAGGTCTCCAGCTCCTTGCGGTAATTGCATCCAGTCACACCAATAGCTTCATGAAGGTTTTATTAGGCTTCTTTTGGTTGTTTGTGGCCAATTATTAGAAATGCCTCCTGGATGCTTCCATGGAGAGGTGTTCCGGGCATGTCCTACTGAGCGGAGACCCCGGGGAAGACCCAGGACATGCTGGAGAGGCTATGTCCACCTGCTGGCCTGGTAACGCCTCCGGATGGATGGATGGACTGCCCAAAACATCCGAAGTTGCAAAAAACACAAGGTAGATGACAAGAAAGTCAAAGCTAATACTTCTAGAAAATGGAAGAATAAAGAGAAGTCTGGAAAATCAAACATAAAATCAATGAAAGTGTCAAATTATTGCGTTAATCGTGATTAATTAATTATAGACAAATTTGCAGGTTGCTATTATTTTTTTATTGCGTTATCTTATTTTCATTTATAACTATTATCTTAAATGTTAGGCATCACAAATGACTATGTCCATTATCATAAGTTAATGCAGAGGATGGTTGCTTTTACAAAGTTCATTATTTTCTGATAATGCACACTTTAAATGGCATTATTCCGCTTTTACCATTGACACTTACAAACTAAATAAAAATGAAATCCATTACTAGTAGTGTAATCTTGTTAATTTTTTTAATTATGCTTTTCACAGCAAATATTAAGTTAGGGTTAAAAATAGGTTAATTAAATACAAATCATAATTAATTAATTGCTCAAAAAAGGAGGATAAAAGACCATCATCAGTACAAGACTTCCACGTCCACCACTAAAGTGAGTTTCTTTGATAGTGTTGTTGCAAAAACTAAGTTTAAAAGTCTTAATTTATTCTAAGCTAACCAGTTTTGAGCTCTAATTTCACCCAAATCCTACATTTCCATTAACCGTTTCAGTGTGTTATCTCGCCTCAACTTGCCTGAAGATACTGGTAATCAGCAAAGTCTCATTTCGTTTTACTTGGCTTCGGTGTAAGGAAAGAGGGACAAAGCAAACACCAACCGGATTGCAGGTCTTACCAGAACTGAAGCTCTGAGGCGTTTCTGCACGTCTGCAGTTGGAGGAAGCAGGGAGGATGTGATGAGAGTTGATCAATCAAAAGCCTCTTCTTCCCTGTCCTGTTCTGTTCTAAAAAGTTGCATAGAAGTCATCAAAGAAACAGGAAGAAAAAAAGTATTTAGGCCACTGCAAGAAATAAAAAAAATAAAAAAATCTCAAGTTGACAGAGAGGATTTTGGAACCAGGAATCACCAAACAACAACTTTCAGGTAAAAATTTGCTTTAAAAAAATGGAATAAGAGTCTTAAAAAAGTAAAAAATGCTGAACTTTGAGAACAGGTGTTACAGGAGAAAAAAGTCAGCTTCACTCCTTCTGGTAGATTCTACTTAAAACTCTTTTTTAATCAAAAATTAATTTTGGATAAGTTCCAAGGTGGCACATTTTAGAATTTTTTATTATCATAAATTGAAGAAATAAATAACAACAGTTTGTGATTCAATGACTGTGCTGGAAAAGACTCATAAAAACCCTCTCACAACTGCAGAACAACAAGCAGAGAATTTCATAAAACAAATCAATTTAAATCATCAGAACTATTGAAGTTTGGAGCCTTTGAAATGTGACCCAATCAAACGGTGGATTTTCCTGACTCAGCAGGAAGAAAACAGTTTGAGAAAAGAGTTTAAGTCACATCAGTTTGACAAACTGGAGGATGTGCAGCTGGAGCACGCTTTTATCCTGCACAAAGACTCCAAAAAACCTTCAAATGAAGATTTTATTCTGAGTTATTAATAATTAACACAGTTTTTGTCATGGTTGTATTTCCTTTGTGTTAATGCTTCGAATACAGGAACATTTGTATTCAAAATTCCTGCTGGAGAAGTACAATAACAGCATATTTGATGTGAGCGGAATCACTAAGCATTGCGATGTTTCAGCGGCTTTCAGAACTCACAAACACAGCGAGGGTCTTCACAGTGAAAATAAACTGGTAATTATGGCTTCAAATATGACTTTTGAATTATTTATAATGCAAGTTCTCACAGCTGTGACAAAATAAATGTGAACTATTGACATTTGAATGTGAGGAAAACAGAGCTTTAAATAAAATCTGAATATAACTTAAGGCATTTTGTAACAAAGGAAAAGAGATTTCAGTTGTTATAAATATTATGCCAACAGTATAATAATACTCATATAAATTTTTGAATAAAGAATTTGTTTTAATTTTTAAAGCAATTTTTAACTCAAGAAAAAGCCATTTAAAACGTATTTTTCTCAACAACAGCTTTAGACTAACTTCAGGGAATCTTTAAAGGCTGCCTATGACATTTTTTTTATTTAAAAAAACATTCCTAGTAGTATTTTAATTATGATTATGATGTTTTTAACCAAAATCCCACAACCTAAATACCTTGAAAACTCATTTTTCATCAGCTCAGCTCCAAAAGCCACGCCCCCTCAGAGGAGTGTTGGAAACAGAAGCTTCAGATAAACATGAAAAAATAATTTGTGGGATTTTGGTTAATCTGAGGTGAAATTGTTTTTCACATCTTTGATATTTGTTTGTAAATGATACATTTGAGTGCTGCTAGAATAGTGGGTCATTAGAGTTTTTTGTCAGACACTTTGAACTTAGATTGTGAATGTTATCTAGTAAAAAATTAACATTTTCCCACTTTTTTAAAACAGATATGCCCCTAAAATTAATATTAAAAAGTCTAAATATATGTTTTTACCTCTGAATTAATACTAAAGTTTCTCAAATCTCATTGCTCCCTTGGGGCTACATTTACCAAGTAGCTTGTTTGCCGCGGGGCTCTTCCACCAGTAGGCGTCGCAAAGTCCTCCTCAACACCCAGAGAGTGGACAAAGTTGATCAGCCCTGCGTCCTGCTCCACTCCCTGGGTGTGAAGAAGGACCTCACGTTGTCTGCTCCCCCCTATTTTCTCTCCAAAATACAGAGAATTAATAATTACGCACACACATATCGAGGTGAGTCTATTTTCTCTCCATAAGAAGATGATTGGTCCACAAAAATGGTCCCGCCTACAATTCAAGAGGCTAATTTCCAATGAACTACTGCTGCTTTGCAGAAACTGTACCGGAAAACGATTAATTAATTAATTAATTAATTAAAAGACCACTTTTAAAATAGTTCAAAAGATGATCAGAGTGAGATTTTAAAGTGTTTTTGATGTGCCGCAGAGAAAGTATTAAAAAAGGAAGCTGCAGCGCGGTATGGTGGAAATGCCCCCAGCCACATGTACTTAAATAAGAGTGAATTTCCTTTTTTCTTTAAAGCTCAGCTTTTATCGGACCTCTCTTGAAAGTGTTTTTTACAAACTATTTTACTGTTTTTTGCCTCATTGAATGAATCTGTCAGCGCTATTGTCTTATTGCTATTCTCTTGTCCTGTTTACAGTGTCTCCACCAGAATGACTGAAATCTAATGTGATTCACTGTATGCATATAAATCAGGGAAATCTAGCCAGCAGCTGCCTACTTTTCCTAACTTCGTAAAAGTACTGTACCTTGAGTCTGGTAATGAATTCTCCCTCCAAGGTTATCGAGTTCAGTGTTTTCTTTCTCCTGCTCTTTCTTTTAAAGCTCTGTCGTTCTCTGTGAGAACTTCCTGCTCTGGGAGAAAACTCGAGAGAAATGAAGACAGACAAGCAGGTCCAGAGATGTAAAGGAAAGAGGTGATTTATTGCACATCCAGGAAAACATCATGCATAAATTCAGACAGGGAAGGAGTCATTGTGCTTTGATTGTTTTGTCCGGTCCCTGTGGGGAAAGGCGAGGAGCGTGTTCTCCACGGTGCTCACATCTCGTGTCGAACAAATGTCTGCCACATGCAAAACTTCTAGTTTGGTTCTATTTTTCACATTCTGAAAACAAATTACTCTGTTGGTACCAGTGGAGAAAATGAAGCTCCGCCCCTTTGAAAAGCGAGTTAAAGTGGGGGATAAAAGTCGACAGAATTTTGCTGCATGGATATTTTTCAGTGTTTTCTCTCTGGAGCTAATTGGACGTATCCTAAATTCCTTTCCCTCTGTAAGCAATTTGGGGTTTGTGTGGTGGCTCTTCCTTGTAAAAAACACAAAAAGCAAACCCCTTGTTAACCTTCCCAATCTCCATCCCCTAATAACAAACAGCAGCAGCAGCAGGGAGTCGTTCCAGTTTATGTTTATGCAGTCTTTCGGACTTATTGATCTTTCATCTGAAAGAAGTTCAAACTAACTGTAATCTATAGCCCTAAATGTTGATATTCTCTCTGTGCTGCTGATTGATGTTTGTTTCTCCACCCTTCTATCACTTTAGCTAAAGTCGATGGATATTAACTGAGCTACAGTCTGTTAAAGATGCACTTTTACTACAGCCATTACTGTCCAGAACTGACAATTGTAAGATTTTTTATTTCATCTCTAATTGTAATTCTTTTAAAAAATATATATAATCTGTTAATGAAGTTGCTTTTTTTGTACCAGTGCAGTTACAAGAGGAAAGGGGGAAAAAATCATCAAAGGAAAAATCTTTTTTTTTTAATCCAGTCATTACAAATAATCTGCTAAAAGTGTTTTGATTTGTTAAGCTGCAGCAAATGTGGACAGCTACTGTATAATCATAATATTGTGCAGTAATTTATAATTTAACTTTTTTTTTACTGAAGGAGAAAATCTTCCACTTTCTAAAAAAAAAGTTTTTTCTCATGATAACGGGATCCACTCTCTCATTATCACGAGAAAACAAATTTTATTTTGTCACAATTAGAAGATAATAAAGACTATACTGTAGTGTTCCTCTCTTCCTTTTCCTGCATGGAGACGTCGGGACTTTACCTGTTTGAAGCCTCTTTTTTGTGGTTTACAATAAAAACATTAAAAGAAAACATTCCACAAAAATTGTTTTTTAGTCTATTTTTGGATTTATTAGTGGATCTACGCTCCTCAAATGCTTTAATCCCACCACATGCACCAGCCCCCTCCCCTTATTTACATAAAACCCCGGAACTAACTGGTTAAATGACGGAACCCAGGGAAGCTGTGCGTCTCTGCGCGGTGCGTTCACTGAGCTCTGGACATTAGCAAACCCACAGCTCAACTCAGTCCACTATATTACAGTTTTTAATTTTTCTACAATCCACGGCAAAACAAAGCAGTTCATTTTGACTCTATTCAATCAATCAATTATACATTTTTCAGTTCTTCTGGTGTTCAACATTTTCTCTGAAAAACTACTTTGTTTTATTTCAACTGTAGAAAAATGGCAAAATACTGTCTGGAGCTCAGTGAACGCGCCATTCAGAGATACTCGTCAGTCAGTCAACCTGTCGTCTGGGGTTTTAGAGGAATAAAGGGAGGGTTTATCAAAATCTAAGATCCAAAATGAGGCTAAAATGAAAGGACAAGGCAACTATGAGAAGAGAAACAGAAAATAGGGTCGGGTCAAAAACACAAAGGCAGGTAATGAGGGCAGAGCAGAAATTCTGTCTGGAAACAGATGTGAATGCGTGGCAGGGTTACCGGGACAAAGAGGATGCTAAATACAGAGAAAGTAGGTAAACAAAGACAACCGGATTACATATTATCCAGTGAGTGATAGCACAAAAAATCTTTTTAAACTGTTTTCTCACTGATGGAATGAAAGAGAAAGTAGATGAAAATGTGTAAGCCTTTAAAGATGAAAACTGTGTTTTTGAACATGTTTTTGTGCCATTTTCCTGATAATGGAGGACATATAAAGAAGCTGAAAATTGCATTTCTGATTATTTCTTTATTTAAATCATCGTGAATCAGGAGAAGACAAAAAATGTCATTTAAAAATTAGCGTTTTTTTTTTTTTTTTTTTTTTTGTTAAAACATGAGCAAATATCAATGTATTTTAGTTAAGTTTGTGTATGAACCACACTGGTCAACCAAATTTGAAAATATATCAGCAGCTGTGCAAACACTTACTGAACTCAAAATTATTTTATATAAGTCAAGTAAATCAAAATAATTCAATCTGTTACAGTTGATGGGTTGCATGACATTTAGGAAAACATTAGGTTTAAGTCCAGAGCTGTAGATTATTGCTTAATTTTTTTATTGCCTTATTGTTTTATTATTAAATTATATTTATTGCAACCTTATTATCAGACAGAAAGGGAAAAAAACAAATCTGTGTGTTCCTTTGACAAAAATAAAACAACTTGTTTTTATTTTGATAAGAATGCTGTAGTTTTAGATGAAGATGTTTTGGTTCATGTTCAATTTGGTTGTTAGTACAAATGCATAAATTAATGCTGGTGTGAAACTTTAATTGGATTAATTTGAAAGACTTTAAATTAATTCGAGAGTTTGAAAAGTGGCTAAAACTCTCAAACAATTTAGTTCATTATCTGGATTGTAAACTCATCTAAACACAATTAACTCTTGAGGTGAATCTCACTAACCTTTTGGGTCTTTTGGGCCTCATTCTTTTTAAAGCTACTAAAATAAACATGTTGAGGACAAAATGCAAGAAGCAGGACAATTTTGTCCTCACTTCAGCCAAAAAATCGATAACTCTATCCTTAAATCACCACCGGCATTCTTAAAAAAGAGAAAATAGGTTAATAAAGTTTGTTAAAAAGTCTGATTCATTCACTGAAGTGCAAAACACATCAACAAATCATTCAACACAAAATCATTTTAAAGATCACATTGATCTAAATATTCAACCAGTTTTTAGTACTTTAATTGTGTTATTTTTAGATTGTTTTCCCACAAAAGTGGACTAGTCTTTAGAGTTCTGCTCATCTTACTCTTGATGTGTTTGGGGCTCATAATTGAAACTTCTGAGTTAATAATTGATAAATGTATACATTTCAGACAATAACAATGAAGGAAAAATTGTCTCTCTGTTTTTGTTCAAAAGCCGCATATTGTCATATAAAATTGACCGAGTAAAACACTGATTAATAGTGATTAATCACAACACAAAAGTGTGATTAATCAGATTTATTTTTAATTAATTGACCGTCTTAATTAAAAATAGAATGTACAGTTTTGCGTATGATTTCGTTTTCGTTTTATTATTATTTTAATCAATTCCCAGCCAAAAAAAAAAAAAGAAAAAGAAACCAGCAAAAGGTGTGCACTATGGGACATCACTGATTGGATGAGGATATTTGTCCTTCATTAAACTGAAAGTTATTTGGCACTAGTGAGACTGGATATATAAATGGCGTATACTTGTATAGCGCTTTCTACCCTCCTTCGAGGGCCCAAAGCGCTTCACAGTCACAGACCCATTTACCCATTCACGCACACATTCACACACTGGTGGTGGCTCCGCTGCCGAACACTGGCGCCAACCTCCCACCAGAGGCAATTCGGGGTTCAGTGTCTTGCCCAAGGACACTTCGACACATGGGTGGGCAAGGCGGAGTCGAACCTGCTCATATACTCTGTACTAATCATAAAGCGTGTTATTAGTATTCAGTTTTGGAACAATGAACAAAGAACATGCATTAGAAAAAACTCAAACATCAAGAATCAAACATCATCCAATCACAAACGTCCCATACTAGGGATTTTTTCGGTTTTTCTTATTGTGTTTACATTTAAACTTGACTTTTAAAAATTACTTTTTTCCAAAAGTTTTTTTTTTATTTCCCTTCTTTTTTAATTTAGTTTTGTTTTCAAAAAAGTATTTTTTTTAATTATTTGTTTTGCCTTCTTAGATTATTGCATTGAGTTATTCATTGGTGTGATTTGCACTTCAGGGCCACCGTAGATATCACCATAATGTATAAAATGTAAACTAAACAAAGCTGTTTTTAATTAAAACTTTTACGTAAAATGATTCCCTCCCCCTTACATCTCCCTCTTCAACCAAAAGATAACTGGGACACCCATACCCTCCTTTCTTAGCTTGCTAATACAAAATACTACTTAGTTTTACACAAATAAAAGACCAAATAAAGCAATTATCAGAGATAAGACGACATTTATCTGAGGACAGAAAACATTGTGGAGAGTTGCAAGAAAAGTCCTGTTTGGTGGGAGAATGATTAATGACATCCTTGTGGAAGCAGAAGCTCCCTTGCGCCTGCATTACAGTACTCGCTGGAGATAGAGAAGCCTCTTATTTGCACGTTCAGCCATCCACAACTGTAAAAGAGCAGTTTGAACATGAAAAGGGGCATGTCTGGGAGCTGCCCTACACCAAAGAAAATCAATGTTGAATGTTCAACTCCGGGAGTTTCATAACTTCACCCAGAACTTCTCTCTTTTTCCTCTAATTTCAGTTGCATGGGGGTTACAAATGTGGAGAAAGATCCAGGATCGGATCAAGCGCCCACAGGTGAGCATGTGGGAACGCTTTGTTTACTGTAAAAGGAAATGCAGCTTTCTGAAGGCATCTCTGGAAACGCTGTATGGGTTTGTGAATGCAGATGTCAGTCTCTGTGAGAGAGAAAGGAAATAGTTTGACTCGAAGTCGGTTAAATCCATTTATGAAGCTGCAAAAGTGTTGGGTTTAATGAGACGTACCAGCTCCCCTGGTGTCTGAACTTCTAAAATATCTTAGAGCACAAAGATTCTGGGTGTAGAAATACTCAAATGAATAGTTTTTTTGTCATTTTTTTTACCTGTTATAGTGAAAAATGGTAATTTATAAAACATATTTTTTAAAAACAGAAATTCTTCTTTAATGAATTATGCCGGAGATCCTCTGAGCCCCAGAGTGCTCGTACAGAATATGCTCACCCCACCACCATCTCTGACCTTGGGATGAACCAGTGTTTAAATATGAATGGGGTAACATAGCTTTGCCTTTAACCTTGAAGCCTCAGTGAGTACTCACTGAGGCTCGAATCCACAAAAAGTCCCTGATTGTCGATAAAAACGTATTTAATGTCGTTAATCTGTCACAATATCGTGTGTAAAGTCAACCAACAGTGACTGCTATCAAACTGGAAGCTCTAACAAAACATCAGGTCAACTCCTCTGGATTAACCAGACTAGATTATTACTAGCTAATATCATTGCTACTTTCACCAGCTGTGATGAACAAACAATATGAATCCCTGTAAGGAAGAAGCTGAGGCTGTTGGAACCAGTTAAAGGGTAACCAAACAGGGAAATTAGAGGCTGACTCCTCCCACAACCGAAATCCAGTCAAAGGGGTGGGGCTGTGGAACAGGACTGTTATCATTACTGCAGATCATGACGTGGGACTTGTGAATCACAAAATTCAAATGTAATGCCTCATTTCAAACTGTAGGGGGCAGCACACAGATATTTTTTGACTATATTTTCAAGAATTAAACAAGTTTTTTTTAAATGTGGCAACAGAGAGCATTTTTAAAGCCCCCTTTCTCGAGGTCAAGAGCAAAAAAGAAAAAGTTGATTTAGGGTTTGTTTACCCTTTAAAATCCCACTCCGATTCTTGTAAAATCGTTCCCAGTCGACTTTTAATTAGGATTTTGTCGTTTTTAGCCCAAATAAAAAACCTGTATCGTCATAGAACATAGTTTCTGCAGAGCGGCAGTAGTTCATTAGAAATTTACCTCCGAGTTGTGGGCAGGACAGTTAGCACGGAGTAAGCCCGCCCCTCCTTCCCATCATTCATCCTCCTGCTAGCTTACAGCCCCCAACCTAGCATTACTGGTGCGACAAAAAGTGCTGAGCAATATTAGAGCTACCCAGCCGTACAATTTAGAGCCAGATGCAAGTTAGGACGAGGACAATGAAGACGTCCATGAATGTTGTCGTCTATAAGGGAATGCATCGAAATGGAGTGGAGCAGGGAGCTTGTGGCTCGACCATTTTAGCTTCTACGTCACGCCTTTTCAAACGTCTTTTTATTTGTCTGCTACTGATTCACAATTATTAAAAAAAATAAATGAATGCTCAAACATTTCTTTATACATATCCTCCATCATCAAAAAGAAAATCCACAAGAACATGTTAAAAACACGTGAAACATAATTTTGGGAAATACAAAATAACATGTTTGCGTGTTTTTAACATTTTGTAGCATTTTGATCATAGCAAAGGAACTTTATAAAATAATTTAAGATTAAAACTGCATTTCTAAGTATTTCCTAATTCAAATCGCATTGGACCAAAGACCAAAGTCTCCTCTCCCTGCGCCCATTTAAGTGTGCGAGACGTGATCAACACTGTTCCTGTTCAAAAACTATGAGTGGATTGATCCAATATTCCTCGCCATTGTTTTTGATTAATAGTAGCTATAAGCTAGCGTGTGAACGACGAAGAGGAAGGCGGGTTGCTCTGTGTCACAAACCAGAATTATATTTCTAATGAGCTACTGCTTCTGAGCATAAAATATGTCTTAAATTAATGACAAGGGCTTTTTGATTTTGGCCAGAAACGTCATATCTATAATCAAAAGATCACTGGGAACGATTTTACAATAAAATAAAACTATAGTATGAGTGGGACTTCAAATAGATCTCATAAATACAAGTTGTGATTCAATTGTGATATTGAAAGATGTGCAGAAACACATAAATCTTTGGCACTTGGGCTCTGGGCTGATGACGTCTTGCATGCTTGGAATAAACCACAGATGAATAAACCCTCGACATCGATGGTGGTTAATCCACCCCGTGATTGCAGAACATTGCGGAGTAGAGCTGGCAAACCCATCTAGACTGCAGAGAATTAAATATCCATGAATTTACAGTCAAATAAGTGATTGGCTGACAGAAAGGAGTCAGTTTAGCTATTGGTTCAAAGTGAACGTGGAATGATGAGTGAAGTAACAGCGGCCCAAAGTTACTGGAAATCTGGTCGGTTTTCCTTACTGGAAAACAAAAGCTGCACATGTCATAAGTCCTTTGAGATGACCTCGGTTGGGAACTGGCACTTATAAATAAACTGAACTGAAATAAATTAAAACTAAATCAGCATATTTCTGCATCAGTGAGACATGGTACACAGTCTTTATTTAAAAAGGAAAAATGTTTTAAAATTTAAAATGATCTACAAATAATTTCACTTAAAAATGTGAAAAAAATGTACTTTAAAATATAGAGGAAAGTCAGAGTGATGATCTTATGGGCTACGCTTCAGTGAGACGTGAAAAAATGATTTTATTTATGTAGATATTCAAAAAAATTATTGTAGTAAAAACTTACATTTAAAATGTGCCAAATTGTACAGTAGGAATATAAAAAAACTGTCTTGTAAGGTTTTCATTGGTGCTTGTTAAATTTGTCAGAATAATCTTTTAATAACAAAAATATATTTTTTTTCTTTGGTTTATTGCTTCATTTATTTATTTGTTTGTAGAATTTTATATAATCTTATTTAATTTAATTTCATGTATTTTTTAAAATTAAGATTGAATTTAACATTCACTTTTTTGTAATTAGTACATTCATATGCAATATACAGTATTTAGAGGTTTTAATGTTATCTGCTGTCAGTAGGAGCAACAAAACTTCAGTCACCTTTTAATGTTTTGTTTTAAATAACTGCAACACATTTTTAATATTAGTAGAAAAATGTGCAAAAATTCTCAAAGTACTCTGGTGTGTGAGTATGGCGTGATGTTTATCATCTTTGTCTCCCAGGTAGGTCTGCAAAGGAGAGAACAATTTCCTCTGGAGCTGAAGCTCTGGAGCCGTAGATGCTGGGAGATCTGATAAAGAAGATCTGAAAGGACCGATAAAGAAGTCTGGATCGGCGTTGGGATCAGCTCTGATGCCCTTGAAGCTGATTTTGAAAGGAGAAATGTTTTGCAACCTTCTCAGCATAATGGACAACGATGTGCACCCTCTGCGTTACAAAAGAACAAACCGTTCTCAGTGGTTATTCTGCAGCAATCAGGCCTGGAAAGGCTGATGATTTCCCACTCGCCTTGCATGGAGGCTGGTCTTCTCCCTTAAGCTAAAATGCAAATTGCATCTATTGTTTATTCAATCTCAGTGCGAATAGATTTATTTTTCTAAAACAATTATGCTGCAATACAATATTCTTTGGAGGGAAATATCTTCAACGTTTGTCTGTAATTCACAATTCATTTTAAAGCAGACTATTGTAAAGTATGTTTCGCATCTGCATTTTCTTAACTACTTCAGGGGAGTCTTTAATCCCTGCTCAGCCCCCTAAATCTCACAGTAAGCTCCTCTGAATGAAGTAGTGAACCCGACACCGACAACATTCTTGCAAATGATCTGCGCAACAATCTGCAGCCACACATTGGGGATATTATGCGAAATATAAGTTGCATATGGAGACAAGCCTTCCAGAGATTAAGATGCCCAGTTTTTAAAAAAAAGGAGGGGCTCAATTTAATCCACAACCTAAGAATAACCTGTCCCCATGGCAGAGCAGAAAGACAAAATGTTCTATTTCGACTTATTAAAATAGTCGTTAAAAATGACAGCAATAAATCTGTGTTTTTACCAGTCTGACCTCGTTTCAAAACAGTAGAGTTGCTAATATTTCTGTACTTCAGCACAGCAGTGGATTAACTCTCTCTGAAGGATTTTTTTTTACTTTATTCCTAGCCCTGAGCATTTTTTTCATGTAACTGTGCAGGAATTATATTTTAATTACTTAGTATTAGGAGGAAATCAATGCTTTAAAGTTTAAACATCCCTTTTTTTATTGAATTCAATGCTTCTCCTGCAGAAATGCCTTCCTTGCAAGGATTTTTCATGATCATTTTTCAATAATTAAAGGAATATTAGTTAAAAATGGGAGCTAGTGACTGTCTATCTCAATATCAGCCACATCACATCCAATTTCACATGAATTTGAAGGCCTCCTCCAACTGAAAAATACCACCCGATCTTTCATTTTGCACCGCCTGGGTTCAAATGAATTGATTGAAAATAAAATTTGTTCTGGATGAGCATCAGTCAATAAGGCGTGCCTGTGCGCTGCATGTGTATTTGTGCACCGGGGAGGCGGGAGGCGCTTCTGAACTCTTAATGGTCTCTGCACTGTGCAGATGTCTGCCGAGCAGCAGGACGGAGATGTTCCTCCACTTGTTTAAATGCTGCTTTAAAAGCCCTGCTGGCAGACACCGGCGAGGCAGCTGAAAGCCAAACAGATGCTTCTGGCAGGACCATCAAAGCCATGTGATCTACATTAGTTTCACATCGCTTTTCACATTTGAAAGCTTTTTTTTTCTGTTTTCTAAGGAAATCTAACACAAATCGCCTCTGTATTTGACAGACTGTAAATCCACCACCGAGAATCAATACAAAGCAATTCTTTTTTGGTTCTTCTGAGACATCTTATAAGAAAAGCTTCTATCCGGCAGCTTTCATAACCTAAGCAATCTCAGCTCAGTCTGTAAATTAATATTTTTCTATTCTGTAGATCAGCAGTTTGATTTCAACGATTAAGAAGCCGGCACTCAGTTGCTCCACTGTTTGGATCATAAAAAAACTGCATAGAGTTTGTATGAAATTACAACGATTAAATAACATTGTTTCTGCAAAATTACAATAAAATAATGAAACAGGAACCGTTCTTTTTACACTGAGAGGGCTTTATTATTCTTGCCTCTCAGGATTACACTCACTCAGCATGTGGGCGGTAACCTTTTCACTCAGCAGGATCTCAAATGGGCTGAAATCTGTTGATCATAAAGTGACCTTGATCATCGTTTTTATGTTTTACTCCTATTACTAAAATATATTTGCACATTAAATCTGATATGTATCATTTCTTTGTTTTTCAGCCGAGAAATTATTAATTAAGAACCTAAAGCTGCCTTGTGGCTCCTCGTAATTCATATTACCTGGAGAATAATCCCTGTTGCACCTGAACATAAACTTGATGTATACGAAGTAATAATATGCATAATCAGTGGGGTTCTCCTGTTGTTTAAACCTTATTTTAAACAAAAAATGTGGGATGGGAAACAAAATATGCTAAAGAAATCAGTCTAGAGAAAGTAGTTTAGCTTTAATAATATTGCTATATAAAACAATATTCATAATTTACAGCACTGAGTTGTTGGGTTTTGAAAAATTCTGTAAAAAATTTAACATATAGACCAACAAATCACAAACCTTTTCCCCTAAATATAAATTAATTAATCATCCATCTTCTTTTTTGCTGCAGCACTGAAAGTTTTTGCTTTGTGCTCAAAAGTTTTTGTTAAAAATGAACCCAGAGCTCATTTAAAGACTTAAAAATAGGTCTTTTTTTTTTCTTTTGGGCTTCAGGCTCACCTTGCCTCACCTCATGCTCTTCTTCACACCCAGCAAATTGCTGTAAAATGCTTGAGTAATCTTCTGATTTCAAGGTTCCTTTAGTTGACTGAGTGTACCAGAAGCAGCACAGCAGTCCCACGGCATGAACGCCTGTAAACAAACCAAAGCTCTCAACTCCACGGGAGCTTTACCTGAGCTTCCTGTGTCAACTTCTCATACCTCACATTAACTACGGCTTACCTTTTTGAGACTTGTTATCAGCACTAGTCCACTGCTGAACGTGAACTCTGAGGGAGTGTGGGAAACAGGTTCGTCTCTTCCTACAGGTCAGCCTTACTCTCCTTGAAGTTTTTTTTTTTTTTACTTTTTTAAACATTTTATGACCGAATTTTTTTCAGTCTGAAACAGGAACCGCCTTTCGAGATGGTCTGGGTTCGTTTCCAATTGGACTGAGCTTCGGTTTACTCTGAATTTCCTCAATCTGACTACAATCCGGTCCCAGTGTGAAATAACTGGACCAATACGGCCACCGAAGCCGTATTGTTCCTCTTGCCCACTCCCCTTGGGGGAGTACACAGAATTTCAGATTCCAGGTGGATTGCCTGTGCTCTTGTTCTTGGCTGTGGACCACGCCTCTGGCTCATCGTGGCTGTAGACTTCATTCCCCACCCGTTCTATCTGGATGAACACTATTCAAATATGTAGAGTTACGTAAAGTTAGATAAACGAATTCTTCTCTAACAGTTCTAATAAAGAGCCTGTTCATCCTGGGAAAGGATTCCTCCTTCATTTGGGCATACTGAGGTTTCTTCTTTTTTTCCAAGAATCTGTTTTTTTAGTTTTTCCTTACTGAGAAGGAGGGTCTAAGGGCAGGGAATATCAAATTAGTTCAGTCTGTTTAGTTTAGCAATCAGCTATTGTTTATATTTTATGACCGACTTTCTGCTTCTGTACAATTACTGGTATGATGCCCAATGAGACAATTGTTTTTGTGATATAGGGCTATATAAATAAAATAAACTTTAATTGAACAATTGTCGTGTTATCAAAGACAAAAAAGGGGCCAACTGCTGAATTGTTTGAAAGCTTATTTTAACACCACTGAAAACGCTTATTACACACTTTTCTGTGTCTTGTGCTGTAGTAAAGCTGCAGTGAGGTCATCCTGAACGCTTTTTAACAGAATTCTCCTAAAAATAATGCCAGATCACCACAACAATGAGGCACAGCAACTCACTGAAAAGTAGTCGAATGAATGCAGGCTCATTAAAACAACTTTTAACATGATACGCATCACGTCTTACTGATTTCTCGACAATCTAAATGCCATAAACACTCATCATCACACCTTTATAGCCGTTGTCTGGCCGATAACCACCTTACAGCATACCGTAGCACAGTAACAATAAAGAGTAACGTTGATACAGACCTTCAAAATGGTCAGCGAAATATAATGTTTCAATAAGTGAACTGTGCCGACAAGAATTCCAAAACGCAGGATTTCTTTTATTTCAACCTCTTGTGCCCTTATATTCCTGGCCAATGGGTGAAGAGATCTTTAGTCATGTGGTTTTGTTTACAAGTTTTGCTCCGGAACAGCAAAGTCCACTTGACGGCAGTCTGAATACAGACTAAATGCAATTAAACAGACTTGGTCCGGACCAAACGATTTTTCCAGTCTAGTTTGACCAAACTATGCAAAAGAAAAATCAACTTTTCCTCCAAAAATACAGTACTTTTTTGACAAACAAAAGCTAACAAGTTTTTTTTTTTTTTTTTTTACTTAGACTAAAATAGACATCCTAAGTGCAACAACGTGCTTTTTTATGTATGAGCGAACAATGTTTACGGGCACACGCCTCAGTGATTTTGTTGTTTATAACCTGCACAAAGCAGCTCACGCAGGGCTGCAAACTTCCTTTATCAAGTTATCCATTTTTTGGACAATGACAAAAGGTCATGCAAGCACACTGAGATTTTCCTTCTTTCTTTTAGCTTCCATAAGGAATTTTTGCATGCAAAAGTGAAAAAAAAGTGCCAACAATCTGCAGCTACTGCATGTTTTCATGTAGTTCAAGGACACCTAGAGTGTCCACCTTTTT
Organism: Oryzias melastigma; assembly: GCF_002922805.2. Taxonomy (NCBI): domain Eukaryota; kingdom Metazoa; phylum Chordata; class Actinopteri; order Beloniformes; family Adrianichthyidae; genus Oryzias; species Oryzias melastigma. The sequence goes on from NC_050533.1 coordinate 10,908,404, forward strand.
GTGCTATAAGGCAGCATTTGTCTTCTGCCTCTGCCTGAGCAAGAGGTGCTTCATTAAAATGAAGTTGATAAAAGTTTCTGTGATAGGCCATTTTCATATCCTTAATTCAATTTGTTCCCCCATGAGCCCAACAGCAATCTCTCGCTGCTGCTGCTGTCTCTTATGTCTAAATTATACAGCCGCTCTTCTGTGCGAATGGATCTAATGACTTCGGCATGACTGTGTGAATTGAGTTGCACCTCTGTCACTCTAAATCATTTCAATTACACCCGGGGTCAGTGAATATAAACAAGACATGGACATGCCCTGCTGCAGCTCGTGTTTGCAAGAATGCATTACGGCTGCACACCTAACGTACATCATGCAAAGGAGGTTTTGCTGAAATGTACTTATGACCCGACATCAGGGAACCTGCGTGGGTTGAAAATGGTGCATTGGTTTATGCTGAAGTGAAGCTGTGTTATTACAGCTCATCAGAAAAAGTTGGGACTCTGTGAAAAGTTTAGAAAAAAATGCAGTTTATTGAATTTATGCAAATATAGCAGAACAAAGGAACTCAACCGTTTTAACAATGAAGGAAATATTAATATTCAGGTAGAGTTTTTTTTCTAAGTCTTCAGAAAAAGTGAATAATTGTTTTGATACAGTCATAGAATATACATCGTCAGACACTTACTAATACACAAATGGTCGAAACATTTTTACCTGACTCGTTAGCTGGTCAGTTGTTGAGAGTAACATTTTCTATTGGGGTGAAACCGGAACAAAACGAATAGTTCACAGAGAAGGTCTCCTTTTGAAACACTTCTGTGTACTCAACATGCAGCAATTAATCAAGACCTCATTAAATATACTTCAACAGTTCTCCCGTGTGGTGCCCCTCTTTTTTTTTATCCGATTTTAAAGCTATCTTTTTGTTCAAAATTGTTTCAGCGGCGTCAGATTGAGACAGACACGGTAGGAATAGGAGCTTAAGAAACCAATCAACTCATGCTGGCATGTAGGAAAACCTTTTATCGTCCTCATTACTCACACGCTGTGTGAGTCGAATGCACACATTGGTAAAACGTCAGGTGAGAGGGGTTTAATCTTTTCGGCGTTTCGCTGCTACAAAACCAGCAGAATGAAAGGAACTCAAAGGTTACCGGGGTCACTTGTGGGATTGTGGAAGCTGCACAGACGAATTTAAAAAAATGTTTCAATGAAATCTTCAATAGACTTTATATCAGGGTGTCAAACTCGATCGCACAGGGGGACAAAATCCAAAATACACCAAGCAGGATAAACATTTATTGAATACTCTTAAAAAAAAATTTAAACTTTAAAACCGTAACTTTTTAACATAATTATAAACTAGATGTATAGCATTACCTGCAATAAAGCTAATGTGAATGCTGAAAACGCTGAAGCTCATAGCCAGCTAAAACTAGCTAAATGCCAAATTAGCCTAAAAAGCAAAACAAAAACAAAAAAAAAGATTAAAAAAAAAACTTAGGTTATCCAAAACAGCTAGCATGTAGCTGTAAAAAATAGCTAAACTTCAAAATAGCCTAAAAAACTGGAAAAAGTCTAAATTAGCCAAAACAGTTACAGTGTAAATATTAGCTAAACTCCAAAACAGCCTACAAAACAAAACAAAAAAGCCTAAATTAGCCAAAACAGCTAGCATGTAGCTGAAATTTTAGCTAAACTCCAAAATAGTCAAAATAAAAACTTTAAAAAAAAAAAAAAAGGTCAAAACAGCTATTATGTAAATATTAGCAAAACTTCAAACTTGCCTAAAAAACTGAAAGCCTAAATTAGCCAAAACGGCTAACATGTAGCTGAAATATTAGCTAAAGTAGCCCAGAAAATCTTAGTAAATGCCAAAATAATCCAAAAAGCTCGCAGAATGACAATTTTTAAAACTTTTCAACATAAATATGAATAATAAAAAGGCAGAAATATTATTCCAGAATAAATTACCTTAAACCTTAAAATAACTTTGAATATTTTACTCTCTATAAAAGTATATTTTGTCAAAGTTATACAAGTTAGAAATGAGCGCAAGAAAACATCAAGCCATTAATAAGAATAAAATAAAATGATCTGGAGAGCCGGATAGAATTACCTGGAGGGCCGGATTCGGCCCCCGGGCCTTGACTTTGACATATTTGCTGTACATGTTCTGCAAAGTTTCACCCGGTGTGCAGTGGATGAAAACCTATCAGGAGGGACTGTAATTGTGGGAACCCTTAATTGGCCAGTCCTGGAGGAGCCTTTTCTGACAGTTATGGTCTTCTCAATCTGCTTTAGCTGCCGTGATTAGGGAGTGATCTATTACAGGCTCCACTCAAACATCTCATCTTCGAAGCAGTCCCAGTGATTTCACCATCTGTTTATAGGAACACCATGTCCTTTCACTAACACAGGTGGACAGGCGTCAGATTGGCCCTCGTCGTCAGTGGCACACATTTCACTGTCTGTTTATAGTAACAAAGAGAGGAAAAGATCTGGATGAGAAATGTGCGCACTGTCGTCCTGGCTTTGGCTAATGAAAGAAATCGTTCATGAACTATCAGTTTTATTCTGGAAGACAATCAGTCTCCCTTTGAAGGCCCACTCTAATGAAAATTGTGTTTTTAACATGTTCTTGTGGCTTTTTCTGATGATGGAGGACATGCAAAAAAATTGCATTTATGAATATTTCTGCAAGCTTCCTGCTACTTTCTGATGCATCCACTTATAGACTAGATCCATGTCCCTCTTTGTTTTTCTCGTCTGAGCGGGCTTCTGCATCAGAACTGTGGAGCTCCAGCATTGTTCACCATTTATTTTGCATCAGTAATGTTTGGTTGGAGACGTGAGGGGCTGTAAGCTAGCAGGAAAGAGAGTAAACAAAGGGATGATGGGAAGTCAGGGCAGGGTTACATAAACTCAGAGACAAATTTCTAATGAACAACTGCCACTCTGCAGAATCTACGTCCTAAAAAAAACATTTTTCTTTTATTTTTTGGCTAAAAACGAGATGAAAAATAACAGAAGGCTTTGACAATGGATCTAAAGATGATCGGAGTGGGACTTCAAGGCACAGCAAAGTAAGGGTGTTTATTGGGAAGAGTCTGGCGATATGATACTTATCGCGATAACTGGCTAACAATGCGATATGTATCATGATATATCCCAAGACTGTACCTGAACAATTTTTAGCTCTCTTTTTTTTAAGAGTTTGACTTAGAAAAAAATATTCCTGAATATTTATCCATTGTAAAAAAATATATGATAACATGAATTAACATGTTAGGCACTGCAACTGTACCTCATGTACGAGTTGCTTTCACCCAGCAAATTCACTGTGCTTTTATTTTGGTAAATTAAGAAACATTTGTTCTTAAAGGGAATGATCAACATTGTCTGGTTTCCAAAATAGTTTCATTATAAGAAAAAAATGGAAAACAAAAGTAAAACACCAAAGGATGCTTATAAATAAGGAATTAAATATTGCTATGTCTGCATTTTTAATCGATACAAATATCGCACGATCAATTTGTCCCTACAACAAAGTTCTGCAGTAACGTGATAAAAACTGTACTCTTTAGCAGGAGTTTCATGACTCTATCATGCAAATCAAATCAACACATGCTCTGTTGTAAAATATTAAAGCAAGAAATGAAGAGAAATAAAATGACAAGCTTGGAATATAAGTCTAGTTGTGCAGTGATCTCAACATTTTTTATTTTAAAAAAAAGAAAGTAAAAACTCAAATTCTGCTTACTTATATTTGGGGTAAAAAGAGTTTACTTGCAGGTGAACTCTGGTGCGATTCAGTATGACTAAGGATTCTCCAGGGGACCACAGAGATGAGGTAAAACCAAAGAATGGATGTTTTCAGTACAGAACACATTTTGATAGTAGAACAAACCTTCAGCACAAATCCAAATACATTCCAGTTGAGAAAAAGTTTCTTTTTAAAGAAATTGTGACCTGAAAAGGTGCATTAAACCCCCTAATGAAGATACCTGGCTCCAGTTTCTTTTATGAAACAGCTTCAATGCAAAACTTTACCTTTAGTCTGTAACCTGCCCCCGCCCCACACCAAAACTTGTAATGGATGAGTCACAGTGAATCCATTGGTGGATGTGGTTCCTAATCTTTTCATGACCCCCTCAGAATGAAGCTTGTTTGTTTCTGATCAATTTGTATAAATTGTGTCTATCAAGAAGCAATTTTCCCCTCTAATCTGAACAGATTGCTTCATCTCAACATCATTAGTGAGCCGCCAATACCAAATATCGCAGGTACACCTGTGAGACCCCTTCAAATATCCCAAAATCCATCTGGGTGACGCTTCACAATCCCAAAAAATACGCTTTTTCATCCCCTTATGATTTAAAAACCAATCTGAGAAGAGTCAAATGTAGAATGATCACAAATGATTCATAAATAAAGGTCAGCCGCTATTATGCTGAATGAGAAACAAAAGTAAAGTCTGATTCTGCTTCATATTTTATTTATATTAAGCAGATATTATATTTAAAGTTCATTCAAGCTTAAGTCAATGAATACAAATTATGTTAAAAACCGGCATGTTTTTATCTGGGGAAATGCATTCAAAGGTCAATCATCTTCAAGTGAACTGGTTTCAATTTCAGATCGCTAAAGATTATTAGAAAGGAGAAATATTATTCAAGGATTGCGAAAGAGAGCAGTTCAACTGGGTGGTAACGATATGAGTGTCCTAAATGAGGTAGAGGAACTACAGACAGCTCAACAAAAGGGCACTTATAAAAGTGCCTGAACTCCTTCCCATGAGATCCAGGATAAAAATTCCACCTAAACCTCAGCTGCACTGAATACATTAGACCAAGAAATCTAATTAGCGTGCAGTTTTACGCAGGTGAAGCAGTATTCTGAGACTGAAGACGTCTTTTTTTTTTTCTTTTACCAAGAGCCAACAGATTTTACTAAGCAGGTTATTGTCAAGAGATTTACATTAACCTATAAATCAAATATTGTCATTCATATACTCTGCAGATTTGTCAGGATTCTAAGATGCAGCACTACTGCCCTCTGCTGGTAGAAACTCTGCCACTTAAATTGTCTGAATATTCGAATCCAAAGGTATTTATTTCAAGCTTGATTTTATGATACACCAAATATAAAATTTTTTTCTCGTAAATTAAGAAAAAATAAATAAATTTAGCCAATGACTTTTAAATAGGACTTTATTCTCGTAATTTAACAGTTAAATTTTTTCTCGTAAATTTACGAGATTTTGCCGTAATTTAAAAAAAAGTTTTGGTTTGTAAACTAGATCTAATACTCCGTTTAATTATGAAATACTGTAAACCTGAAATCATTTCTTTTAAAATAAAAAATAAAAACTGATGCTCTGAAATAACTTTCTGTGAACAAATGTAGAGCTTTTAAACTATAAAAAAAAAATTGACAGTAGTCAGTCCTAATACTGCAGACGTTTTTGCTTTTATCTCTTTAAAATAAGACGCTTTTCTAAAACACTCTTGATTAGCACAAGTTACTTTAGGGAATGAAACAATCATGTTTGAAGTTTAGCTTCAGCACAATATTTAAACAATACATTAATTTACAGTTTAAGATTTTGGGGAGAATCTGGATTTTTCCCCAGATGCCCCGGGGAAGACTCGGCACACGCTGGAGAGTCTTTGCTGGTCTGGGAACGCCTCGGGGTCCCTCCAGAGCTGGAGGAAGGGGCCGGGGAGAGGGAAGTCTGAGCATCTTTGCATTGATTGACACCTCCATGGATCCTGTCCCAGATGAGCGGAAGAAGATAGATGGACCCCCCCCCTAGTTCTAAAATGGCAACTAGCAAAGAGAAGCTAACAAACTATATACACTGATCTGATTGAAGACTGTAGCTTCAAAAGTGGAAATATTAGGAATTACTTTCAACACCTGAAACAGACGCTCTTGTCAAATGGAAAAAGTGCTGCTCTCAAAAGGTTGTATTTAGTTACACTTTGAATTTAGGTCAAACTAAAAGTTTAAGAATATTCTGTCATTTTTAGTTTTTCTTTCATAAAGCAACAAAGAAGATTAAAAATGGAAATCAAATTTAGTGTGAAAACAAAAATGTATATTCTTTTTAGGCCTCATTCTATTTCAGGGTTGAGTAATAAAGAGTCCAAACACTTTTTATAAACATTTACTCATCTTTAATCGCCAGAATCAACCAGCTTAGACAAGAACACCGAACTGTTTCAGAACATCTGTGTATTTTGCGATCTTGCCCTCCACGTTCTTCTCCGCCTGCTTGGTTAGCTTAACCAATGTCTTTTTCTTGACATAGTGGAGCTTGGCTTTTTCTTTTCTCTTCTCCTCCAGAGTGGCTGTGATGGCCTGGTACTTCCAGCCGACCTCGTGTGCGAGACGCCCGAGGAGGGCAAACTGCAGACAAATGAAGCGACACAACGTTATGGTCTGAAATTGTTCAAAGCAAATTAATTTGGAGTTGCGAAAAAACTCTTTGACATAGAACATTTGGATCATTTCTCATTTAAATATTGTCTTTTAACTGTCAATTCATTTAAACATGAATATATTTACTCCTTAAAAGCTTACCTTGCGAGAGGGCTTCAGACGCACAATTTTGAGAGCAGCTGGCACAACCATGCGCTTTCTCTGCAGATCAAAACCAAAAAATTACTTTGATGGAAAAGCTCGTCAGAGGAAATTTTCATAAATCTTTTAACAATAGATGGAATGTACAAGTCAGACAATTGTCCATAAGTCATAAACCAGCAGCACACCTTGTCATAGGGGGGTGGGATGCCATCAAACACCTTCAGCCTCTCCAGAGCAGCCTGGCCTCTCTTGGTTTTGTGGGGCAACATGCCTGTTGACAGGAATCACTTCAATTTTAGCGTATAAAAACAAAAACGCACTCAGGATCTTCTAAACAAATAGATTCCTTGCTCAACTCAGTAATCAGATCCGTAAGGTTTTTGGATCATCAATGAATAAATCAGATTCGGGATAAAAAGTGTTCATCACAGTAAAGCAAGGATCCACAACTGTTATTTAACAGCACACAAATCACAATTTTAAAAGTTTAATGTCCATCAAAATCTCATTACCAGCCTGTAATGGGACTTTAAGGTAATGCAAGTGGATTGTCTTTAAAGAAATAAATGCATTTACATCTTCATATGCCAAACCCCACCTCTAACTGTCCTCCAAAAGATCCTGCTGGGAGCTCTGAAATGGTACGGCCCACGAGAGGGGTTGGTGTTCATCCTCTTGCGCAGGAAAGCCAGGTACTTCACTGTTAGAGACACAAGTCAGAAGTTAACACACTTGCTGTTCTAAATACAAAAACAGCTGTGAATTTGTATAGGCTTGTCTCAGATGGTAGTGCATGTAAAATGTTTTCAAGGTCAATGAAACTCAAATACAAGTGAGAAAACATCACAGACAAACATTTGCAAAATAGTAAAAAAAAAAATTTAATCTTGACTTACGCTTGTTACGATAGAAGTTGCCAGAAATGTTGATGCCTTCGCATCTCACAATAACCACTTTGTGCCCTAGATACACACACACAAAAGGATAAATTAAGCATAAAAAAGGCAACAGAAATTGATCAGAACTTTTAATTGTCCAAAATCTCAGATACAAGTAAAATTCTCATAGTCCTTAAACTCAACCAAGGGAGAATGTGATATCATCACTGATAGTTTTAATGGGCTTGTTTACTTCACTCAATTATTTAAAAATATTTATAACTTACCAAGAAGAACTTGTTTAGCCACTATGGCGGCCAGCCGGCCCAATAGATGGCCCCTGCCATCTATTAGCAGAACCTGCAAGAAAGATCTATTAGTGCAAGACAACATGTGGTTGAGGAGGATCTAAAATAAAATTATAATAAATAGTTGTCCATTTAAGATCTAATTTAAAACAGCCAGTAGTGTATGGAACAATAACTCGATATTTATGGAAGAAAAAGCTCTTAAGATACAAAAATCTTAATCTGACCGGCTAAACTAACGTTGGCCTAGCGTACACGTCAAGCATGCCAATACATTTATACTCCTTCCAAACAGCGACAAATAAATATGCCGTTGAGGTAAGAACTTATATACATTTTCAGAATGAGAAATTATCAAAATATATTAAGTTCAAAATCGCCTAACTAAACCAACTACTTGATTTGGCGTGTAAATAAAGTAAGGCTAGCAAGCTAACACCCCGTTAGGGAAGCTGCCATTATGAAGGCATGTTCTCTCGGCTTCGAGTCTCAAAGCGTTTAAATTGAGGCTAAAATAGACTCAAGGAGCGTAAATTTGTAATCTATTGCAACAAAAAAGATCTTATATTACTAACGAGAAAAAGGACAGAACGAATTGATAAACTAAAAGGTGAAAAAACTGTGAATATGTGTATGCAGCATCCACGCACCTTATTGAACCGGTCCGCCATGATGAGCGAAAAGAAAGATGAACGGGGTTGCACACGGTAAAAGGCAGGGGTGGCAGGAAGTGACGACATTTAAATCTTCTTCGCAAGTTCGCATTTTCTTGAGAATATAATTTATATATTATATTATATATTAAGTCTATGATATAAACACGTGAAGATATGTATATATATATATATATATATATATATATATATATATATATATATATATATATATATATATATATATATATATATATATATATATTGTTATATTATATTATTATTATTACTAATGATATATTAGACATTAAAACACCAAAAAAATAAAAATAAAAATAAAAAAACGCTTTTTTTGTAATAGCCTATATTTTATCAATCCAGAATAGGGATTTCCATAATAATTCTAATTACTCTCTATTGACAAAAAACAAATTACATCACACATAGCTATTTGTTGCAAGACTTAAAAAGTATGTAAGAAAAGTATTGTACATACTAGAAGTTGGGTGATTTTAGCCAAACTTTACAAAAACTTTGTTTTTTATCACACTGTCTGGTTCCTTGTAAATTACAAAATGGCCATACTTTAATTTTAACCTCATACTTGGTTACTTGCACATCCCTTAGGATGACAACTTAACTGATGTTTGTAATTTTTTTTAATAATGCCTGTATATCATTGAATCATTATTAACTGGTTAACCACAATATTTATAATTTGCCCTTCGCATTTTACCCAAGGTACAAATGATCCAGTAACCAGCCTACTTTCTCTGAATAAAAATCCTGTTGTGGTTTCTCACAAAAGACGTAACTTTCTTGGTGTTTTACCCTTTAACTCTCCTGTTCTTACCTGAAATCACCTGTTTAAATGAATTATCAAACAACTTATTTAGGTAAAAATATTCATAACAGTCTTTCCCTCCTTTACATTACTCTAACTGCACTTACCACAGCCAAACTATTAAAAAAAACTAGGCTCAAAGTGGTGAAAAATATTAAAGGGAGGCTTATTCTCTCATTGGACACGTTTTTAACTTTAATTTACAGCATTTCAAAGTGCCACTTCTGCTTACATCTGGGTATTATACATTAAATGGGATGCAATGACTTTTAATTTATATATTGACATTTCCACTCTGGTATTTAACTTAGAAACACATAACCTAGAAGACAGAAGTACAACATTTTAAGTTGTAGAAATAAGAAAAATGTTGTGTATTTTCTGAAACAGCATGCAATTGAAACAAATGTAATTTTTCATGAACAGTTTTATTAGTTTGTCAGCACTTACAGAGAATACCTTGTATTATCCTGATGTGTCAGATAATACAGTCTGCGTGGTTATCTGTGTGATTACAAAAGGTGCCTAAGTTGACTGAAGGTTTAGACGTTTTGGATGGACTGACTCAGTCATCATGCTTCAACTTTCTGATCTTTCCCTTGTGGCGGTCAATCTCGCGCTGCAGACGTTCAATCTCCTTTTTATGATGATCGATTTCATCCTCGTGGTGCTGCCTCAACGCAGCCAGCTGCTCCTTTTCTTTACGTCTAATGTGAAAATAAACAAACACAAGGTCAAGCAAGTAGCACAAAACATCAGTCCAAAAAGAAAAACAAAGACAATCAGTAATGAAGCAAGTGGTTGATGCAGAATAACATGACACATACTTGAAGTACATCTCCTCCTCGGCGGCCTGCCTCTTTCCCATGGCTCCACCCGCATCTCTAATAGAGCCTCCGCCTCCTCCACCTTTCCCTGCACCTTTACCCAGTTCACCCAGCTGAGGGAGGAGCAACAGATCACAAAGGTATTCAATGAATTAAGTCTTAAGAGCAACAATATTCACAAATGCTTTAAACTATTAACCTTAAAAAGTTAGAACTTTATTTCTAAAACTTTAGATGGCTTTTACAACAACTCTCGAAAAGGGTCTGGTTGGTAACATACATTTTATCAAATAAAGTTAGAGAAGTGTTAATTTCTTACAGAGTCAAAAAGTTTTTGATACCAGCAGCTCTTCTTATAATAATGTTCTTATTGTGGTCATGCAACCAATGAAAATTTTTGGTGTGATGTTTTATCTTTCTCAAAAATAACCTTCCTTCATCCATATATTTCTTTTTCATTCAAACATATTTTTGAGAAATTTATTTCCATAACAGTGAGATAAAGCTTCATATTTTGAGGGTCATTTCTAATTTTAGCCAAAAGTTATATTCCCCGATGCAAATATACTCATTCTAAACCTTTTTTTTTTTTCTGGTTTTCATTCCAACAGGGAGACGGAAAGTCTAAAGACTAATAAAAGCTTTAACTAATATGATTGTTCATTTCCAATTGTATTTTTCCTTTTTTTTTCTTTTAGTTCTGTAGCTTTATTGTCCTGATGCCATTTGTTTTCTTGGCTCCCCTGTTGCGTTCTGTTGCGCACTTTTTCCATACGTAGTCTTATACCTGTGAGGCTGTTCTTGTCTCTTTTTAAATAAAGTTGGGGCAAAAAAATAAAACTTTTGTTTCTGCGGACGTGAGGTAAAAGGAAGAATGAGATATAAACGATAAATGAAGGTCAAAATTTGCTATAACAAGCAAAGAAAGATAATAGGCTAGATTTTCAGAGTCTACATTTTTGCTAATTATCAAAATATATTTGACATGATGAAAATAAGTTCAATAAAACTTCCTCAAAGGACAGTTTAACCGCAACACCACCAGCTAAATTCTAACTTATCGTCGAATCAATTTTCAAATGAACCCATACTACATATTGTAATAGTTAATTGCTTTAAGTATTGTATTTAATGCATAAAATTGCGTGATTATCAGAGCAAATGAGCTGCCGCTAGCAAAAATGCAAGGCTAAATGATGCAAATGAAATTACTCAAGCATAAACGGTTCTCTATTCAAGAAGACAGTCGAGCAATGTAATGTCAGGCTTTGTATAAATTACCTGGTCGGATGACATTCTCAGCTGAGAGGTGACAAAACTCCTGATACTAGGCCTGAGGAACCTCGCCATGTTTGATTCTCCTACATGAAAACAGCGCTGACACTGAAGCTTGTCCTTGTCCGCAGAAAAACACTGTAAAGGATCAAACCATTAATGTGGGTGACTCCACACGTGTCCTCACGTTCACAAAATCAAGATACTGAAAAATAAAACCTTTTTAAATGCTTATATTATCACATAAACACTGTAAAATAAATACAAAATACAGTAGAGAAGTTAAACATACGTGTAAGAAAATGGAGGTGCGTGTTTCGTAATGGTACAGTCTCAAAATGACAGCGGTTTTTACGTTTTTCACGTACCGGAAGACACTGAATCCTTCATTTCATACCTTTAAAAAGGCGCCTTTTCAAGGAAAATGCATAAAGAACTTTATTAACATTTTAGTTTTGTTGTGGTTTTTGACAAAAATATATTTGGAAAAAACAGAAGGGAATTATTGATGGTGTAAAAATCATACACCTTCGTCGGAATAAAAAACGATAAATCCATAATATGTACATTTCAATTAACCTTTTACGCAGTATTAATGGGAATTGAAAGAAATACAACCCTGACATTATCAATATGCAATATGGTTCAATTTTTAATAAATATCAATGCAGGGGGAAAAAAATCAGAACTTTCAATTTGCATTCAATAACTTTATTTAAACACATCAAAGACAGCAAACAATCTTCCTTCAAACAAACCAAACTCTGGCTCAAGTGTTGACACCTTCCCAAAATCCCCATTGCTTATCTGCCAAGAATGGGCAATAATCAAGAAAAGAAACTGAGCTTTGAATTAACTTAATGTTTTAAACCAAATTCAACCCCCTTTTTTTTCATTTACAATTCTCCCCATCACAAACCAATAGTTACATATTTACATTTGGACCCTTGGTGGAAAGCAAGTGCTACAGAAAAAGTAAAAACCTGTCCATTGTTTGCATAAAATAAAATCTCAATTCTAACTTAGAATCAAAGTCTTTGCACTGCTTTATTTACAATTAAAACTAGAGAATTAGAGGCACTCATTTTATTTTTACCTCAAGGTGACCGAGCCACTGTACAGCTCCTTAAACAAAATATTGAATTTGAGAAAATTGCCTTTTCGTAGAAACTCTCTACAGAGCGTGCCAGGGAAAAAAAAGTCAAGTAGGGGAGTGGAAATAATAACTGGGGTCTTTGCATTAAAAAAAAAAAAAACTATATTAAAATTATGGATTTCATTTTGGCATCCCAATCTAAAACATTTTTTTTTTCTCTCTCGGAAATAAGTTGTGAATTCAAAAAGCCAAATTTCCTCAAAAAATATATAAGTTCAAGCTGGTAAATCCATCCATACTCTGACAATATTGTCTTTTTCAAGAATAAATATTGTCCAGATGAATTGCTAACAAGTGCATGGGAGAGTTCAGAGAAAATACGACCAAAAGTAATAACAAAAAACATTTTTAAGGCCAAAATTTTGGTTTTGTGTACAATAAAAGAAACTAATGGAAAATATGTCCCGAAAAGACTAAAAATAAGTTAAAACAAGATGGGGGCTGATGGGAAGAACATCTGGATGCGTCACAGGGCCAGGAGAGGTCTGCGAAAACCCTTCGGGGGAGGCAGCGGTCGCCGCTCCTCCTTCCAGCCCTGTCAGTCCTGCTTCACATTGCCCAGGGCTCTAAGGCGCTCCAGGAGAGGAGGGTGAGAGTAGTGCCACATGGAGAACAACCAGTCTGCAACCGGGAAGCCCAGGTTGTCCTTGTTGAGCTTGATAAGGGCCGAGTAGAGCTGTGAAGCCTTACCCATACCGCGCGCAAAAGCATCCGCCTGGAACTCAAACCGACGACTTAGCACCGTTAGACAGAAAGACAGCAGCTGTGAAGACAAAAAAAACGATTATAATTTTGAAAGTTTCATTTAAACATTATTGGATTTCTATATTCACCTCATTGTAAGGAGAAAAGATGAACTGGAAGATAATCATCAAGCCAATTAAAGTGGGCTGGGTGTTGGTGAATCCAAAAGCCACAAACAATTCCTTGCGTCCAATCAGGGCAGCAAACAGAGAGAAACACAGGAAGGAATTCATCTGTGGAGAAAATAAATGTACTTGTGATTTTATGTTACAATTTTTGTAACAGATATAACCAAGTTATGGAAACAACAAATAGGTGGAATTGTTACCTGACTGATGACAATATTCTTGACAGTATGACCAAGCTTCCAATGGCCGAGCTCATGACCCAAGACAGCAAGGATCTCTTGGTTGTTGCATCCTTGCTTCTTGTTCTGGTAAAATAAAATGAATCTGATTGTTCAGCAAAATAGGTTAAAAGTTTACATAATCTTTTTTTTTTTTTTTTAAATAAGACCATTTTAATTCACTAACACCATCAAGGCAGATTCTAGTTCCTAATCCCACTTCGATCACCATGTGATCTAAAGTGAAAGTGTTCCCAGTGGTCTTTTAATGATGCAGTTTTTAGCCAAAAATAATAATAATAATAAAAAAAGCTGTTTTCTAGGATATAGTTTCTGAGGTCAGCAGAAATTCATCTCCAAGTTGTGCACGGCACAACTTAAAGCTCAGATCAGGGAGCTTGTGGCCTGCCCTGTATGTTTTCTACATCACAAAAAAGCCGTTTTCTAAAACAGAATTTTATGTATACTCCTGGTTGACACAAATTTTAATAAATAAATAAGTAGATTGTCAAAAATGTGGCAAGAACTAACAGACACCTTTAAAGTCCTATTTATAGAAGTCAACAGCCAAAAAAAGTTGATTTGCTGTTTGGTTACCCTTTAATATGTGTCCTATACTATCAGAAAAATGCCACAAAAACACAATTTTCATCGGAGGGGGTCTTTAAGAGTTTAAAGATGTCTGTGCAGACACTATCATTGTTTTCTGATTTAAAAGAGAAACTTTTCCAACCTTGGGCTTAGCTTTGGACTCGCTCATGGTCTCATCACTCTCCGTTTCCTCGGGCTGCGGCTCCCCAGCTTTGTTGAGAGGGGAGTAGTCTTCCAACAGAGTGTCAAACAGCACAATGCGCTTGTTTTTAAAAAACCCGTAGAAGTAGGCATTGCTGTGGGACGAACGTTTGGAACCTGAAATTATAGTTGAGTTTTATAAAAAATAAATAAATAAATAAATCGAAATGACAAGCAGCACAAAAAAAAAAAATTCAAGAAATTACCTTCAACTACATAAATCTTCGTCAGAGGGAAGCTAATACTTTTAGCCATATCTTCGATTGCAGTCTTTAACTCTCCTTCTGGCAATGGGGTGAACTTGTCAAACAGAGGCGCAATGTAATCAGCATAGATGGTTACCAGTACCTTAAAACAGATGAGAGAATTAACACCAGACAAAAATGTGCACTTAAGAATGTGAATTAAATGATTTTTTACTACTAACCAGAGACACAGCCAGTGTAAAAAGCCAAGCATAAATGAAGAAGTAGTCTCCTCCAATTTTTATGATGTACAATAGCAGTGAGGTCACAGGGAGCAGGATGCACTGGGTCACAACAAACTTCTTCACGGCATCTTTCAGGAAGAATCCCAAAGTCTGAAGGGAAGATCAGACGTCAGTTCAAAAGGAAAACAATAGAGAATAGAAACAGTAATTTCATTACATCTCTATGCAGGAAGCAGCTGGATTCTCTCAGTTTATACATGTCAAACTGAGGGATGTAGAACCAACATACCTGCTGGTTAAAGCCGTGTTTTTCCTCAATGACAAATGTGTTATACAGACTCCAAGGAAGTCCGGTCAAGGCACTAAACAGAGTGGCAAGTGTAAGAAAGACCAGGGACTGGGTTATCTCGTGCTCTGGGGTGAATCCAAAGCGAGCTGTTAAAGACCCAGCGATGTCCCACAGAAATGGGATTCCACCCAGCAGCAGGATCAGCTGAAAAGGTTTTGGTAGATGAGCATCACTTTGAGAGCAATTTGACAAAAAGAAAAGAAGAATTTTTTGATTATCAAGTCTCACCGTTCCTTCTGTCTCAGAATAAAGTCCAGACCAAAAACTGAAGTTGCTTTTATCAAGCTGGTAAAGACGCGACTTCTCAAAAGTGTCAGAATCCATGATCTTGCCAAGTTCCTGTGGTACATGTGTTGTTGATCTGTATGTCCTCCTCTACAAGGCAAAAAGAGACAATGTTAGGAGATGACAAAAATGCAGCAACAAAAAGGGGGTTCTTAGATTTTATCCAGAAAACATATTTTATATGTAGTTAGGATCCAAGTCTAATTCCAAGTCCCCTCAATGCAAAAAGATTTGCAGCTTTGGCAAGCAAATATAAATATAAAGCATTTATTGGCATTTAAAATGCTATGATTACTAAAGTCTGGTCTATTTAGTTGAATGGAAGTTTGTGTCAGGCTTGCTAATTCAGTAAATCCTTAAAAATTATATATATATATATATAAAGAGCAATTTTCATAAGACATTCATCCAAATAAAACCTATAATTTGTGGGACAAAGATGTATTTTTAAGGTAATTTCTCACAATAATTTTTGTTAACGTTCACATAAAAAACTAAATAATATTTATGTAATCAACTTTGTTGATTGTATTCACTCTTAGTATATATTTTAGCTTAAAAAAAACCATAAAAAATTCATATTTCAAAATAAACTGTGAAAGCCAGAAAAGTAAACTTTTTGTGTGTAATTGGATACATTTCATGACTTTATAAAGCAGAAACTTGTAATTAATTGTGATACAATTTCTTCTACTTTTTATCCTGATATACATTTTTGTGATAATCTGATTTTTGTTTCAATTCCGTCTGAAATCTACAAGTAAGATTAGCGAATGACATGAACAAACCTGTCTGTAAGAAAGATAGGCCTCCCAAAGATACACCGTCCACGAAAATCCCAAAACAGCGTAAAATATCTGTTTCTCCACCGGAAGATTAAGCATGGTTTCCAACATCTTGACAGGTAATCTTTTTTGCTGCAACGCTGTTTGGTTCTGTCCTTTTGCGAAACCTCGCTGGCACCCCTGCTAACGCGGCTACTTAGCTTCCGCTCAGCAACAGACGGACACACGTTTTAAACCCAAGCGATGAAATAACTTCGGCAAAGTTAAACTGTTTGATACAAAGTAAAAACACAATCTTTGCACACAGTTTCCATGTCTAAATTGAGGCCTTGACGTTAAAATATCGCTCCATCCATGTGAGATGCTAATAAGAGCCTGACGGAAATGCGTGTCGACGAAATCCATCCCCCGGAAATGCCTAATCAAAATCTTTAGTTCCGCGACAAATTGATTTATTCCTTTTAGTTGAAATTCTTAAATAAAACTAACGTCAATATTTTAATTTATTAAACGTTATTTCTTTGTTGTTTTTAATCATTACATTTTCTTTGTAGGATTTGAAATGGCTGCTTTTGGTTGAAACATTTTTGTGATAAATATTCAGAAGAGAATGTAGTTAAGAATCAGTAAAATATATGGTAGGATAGATTTTAAAATATTACAGTAACTACGACAGCATTTTGTAAAAATAATTAGATTTTAATTTACAAAGAAATCTATTCACTATTTTAGAAAAAGTAAAATCTGAAGAGGACTTTATTTGCTTGTATATTTTTTAAGATATCTTACTCTCAGTGGTAAAAATCACATAAAACCATGGCCAAATTCTTTATAAAACTGCTGCAGATGTGCATATTGGGCATTTCCCCCTAATATTTTAAGTCTTCAAAACAAAAAATGCTACATTTATACTGTGCACATAAAAAATCAAGACATATTTAAAATATTTTTGGAATTTAGAGGGAAATGTGTGCCAACTTCTCCGGAAACCTAAAATGTATCCAACAAAAAGAAAATGTATCATGCACTTTAGCCTAATTAGGTTAATTCTGAGTGAAGTTGTGCTTTTATTTTGTTTTAAATAAAAACAATGTATTCAAAATCAAATTTTTCACTTACTTTATTAGAAAGTGTTACATACATGGGTCCCACTGTCTGACCACTGCATCCAAACACTGATTTTATATAAACCGGGATGAAGATAAAAGATCCAAACATGAACCTTGAGGACAGTGCAGTCGAGAAATATTTTAAGTCACATTTTCACCAAAGTGAAAAGGCATTTGCATTGCGCTACTGACCATTTCTAACAATCTGGAGAGCTGTACATTTACCTTGGAGCACTACAATATTTACACTTGTGGTGATGAGTTGAAATGTCAAGTGGGTTCGGACTGAAGTCTGAAATGCAGTCACACTGGATCGTATCTGCCTTTAGCTAATGGTTTACAAAACTTTAATTTGGCACCTTACAAAAGAAAAATACATATTAAATTGTGAATCAAACAAAAATACTGATACATATCTTATGAAGATACTAAGTAATCTGCCAGAAGCAAAGTCAAAATGAAGCTAACTGCCGAGAAGCAGTTTGCTGTTGTTGGTGTCTGATGGGAAGAGGTCAGGCAGGGTGGTGCACACAGGTCTCCCCAGGACCACCACTGGTCTGAGAAACTGAAGCTGCTTGATGGCCAGGTCCCCACACCCAGCTAGTGCTTTGTCCAAGATGGACTTCAAGTTTTGGATGGATGTGAAGTCTCCAGCGGTGCTGCTGGACTTCAGCAGTGGGGAATGAGTCCGCCTGCTGCGGGTGTGAGAGATTCCCAGGTGGTGGTTCTCTTTGACCGAGCAGCTGCGTTTGAACGTGTCTCGCCGCTTCACGAGGACCTCTTCGTCTTTCGGGGCGGTTTCTTGGATGAACTTCAAAAAGGAGGACTCGAAGCCGATGGGCTTGTAGGCAGTGATGTCAAATGAGTGCTGAGGATTGCCCGGTTGGGGGCTGTCCGTCACGTTCGAGGGCTGTTCGGAGATTTCATTTTTGCGCTTTAGAGGCAGGCGGACAGGAGGGGGGCTCGGCGGGGCCGACCCGTTCAGCATTTTACAATCTTCCATTTGTTCTGGTGCATCCTGCGAGCTCTCCTCGGGAGTCAAGCGTAGTGAATACGGAGGTGAGAGGTCAACTGTGACGGTCCGCAGAAGAGGCCTGATTTGATCTAAGCTTAATCTCTCCTCGAGTTTGGGAGAGCTCTGTAGTGCTGCTGGTAATTCCTCAAGGTTTTCATCTGTGCTTGCTTCATCTTCAAGTACCTCGTTTGAACCTTCAAGGACTTCATTTGCCTCAACAGGTGGCGGCTCCTCCTCCTCCTTTGTGGTTATCGGAGGGTCTGAGGAGTCCCCGTCCTGGGTCTCAGCTGGGACCGACGGCAGCTCTGATGGTTCTGGCTGCTCATCGGGGATTTCCGATGATTCCCCATTCTGTGTCTCAGCTGAGACTGATGGCAGCTCTGATGGTTCTGGCTGCTCATCTGGGATTTCCGATGATTCCCCATCCTGTGTCTCAGCTGAGACTGACGGCAGCTCTGATGGTTCTGGCTGCTCATCGGGGATTTCCGATGATTCCCCGTCCTGTGTCTCAGCTGGGACCGATGGCAGCTCTGCGGACTCTGGTTTCTCCTCAGGGATTTCTGACTCTTCTCGATTCTCTTCTTCTTGCACCTTGTCTGGGCTCTCTGCTTCTGTTGCAGCTGGCTCAGCCGACTTCCTCCGGATCAGCTCTTCGAGCTTCTCACCACTAAACACCAGGCTGCCTGCGTTTTTGAGAAGTTCTTCCCGGCCCAAACGGTGCACTCTCATGTAGTGGCGGTGCATGCTGTGCAGGTACGTCACCACAGAGTCGCAGCCCTGGACCATACAGGGGTAGGACATGCGTAAGCAGCGGTCCCGACACATCTGTAGTGCTTCTTCGTGGGATCTTAACAAAAAATTGCTGACACAAACTTTTCTCGACCTCCTTACCCCCGACTCTTTTTTCTTTTGCGAACTGTTCTCGTCAGACTGATCCCTTCCTTCCGGGTTTGAAGTTTCATCTGCTGAACCGGCGTCTGCTCCCTGCTGACCCTCCTGTGACATCGCCAGCTTATTTTGGCATCCGGTGATGGACTTTTTGTGAGTGCTCTGAAGTCGCACCACCAGAGAATCGTAGTATTCACAGTGACTGTAAAGCGTATGCTTCTTCAGAGCACTGCTATGACTGAAGACTCTCGAGCAGCCCTCCTGCTTGCATCTGATGAGCTCAGGAGGCTGCGAGTGGTAATCCCGCGTGTGGCGCACCAAGCTGCTTTTGAGGTGGTAGACGGCGTGACAGTTAGCGAAGTGACATTTGAACTGGGGCTGAGGATCATCCGGGTTCGGCTGGGATTTTTTCCTCGGTGGCTCCTTTCGGACCTCGGGGCCCTGCGCGTCGGAGTCTTTGTCCAACAGGAGTTGAGAGCGGTTGTAGTGGTGTATGAACTGTAGGTGGCGCACCAGGCCGCCCTGAGTGGAGAACGCCGCATCACAGTTTTTGGCCACGCAATGGAAGGGCTTGCTGAATTTATCCAGGATGTAGCACAGGTTACTTTTGGCTACTAAACGTCTGGTTCGGACCTGCTGTGTGCTTTTGTTCTCGTCTTTCTGCTCCTCCTCTTTCCTCCCAGCTTCATCTTCCCCTTCAGATGGAGAGTTACCGTCAGAGTTTTGTCCGTTCTCACTAATCAGACTGCTCGACTCCTGCTTGATTTCCAGCTTGCTGCTCTCTTTCTTTATCCCTTTTGGATCGTAGTTGGTCAAGAGTTGAGACTTTTTGTCTTGCTCTAGCTGCAGCGTCCCACAGAATATTTTATCTACCAACGCCCCGCTCATTTTGTGGGCTTGAATGTAATGAGCCCTGAGTACGTGTTTTTCTCGGTGGCTCTTGGAGCAGAGTTGGCAGGCGTAGGGTTTGAACGAGGTGGTTTTGAAAGAGGTCATTGTTCGGGCTTCGTCGAGGGTGCAGCCATGTTTGGAGATGCAGTGGCGCAGCAAGCTGTAACTCTTGGCAGTTCTGAAGCCACACCCTTCGTACTCGCAGACGTACGGCTTTGCGCAAACTAGCAACTCTGTGCATTTGTCTACTACTGTTTGCTCGTCGGACTTTTCGTTGAGCAACATGAACGGATGCTTTGCCCTATGGATAAACTTTAAAGATGTGTCTTGGCTAGACTGAGGAAGCTCATTTGGCGAGCTTAGAGGCACAGGGTTCAAACTTAACCTACTCAACCCAAGAAGAATTTCTTTGAGTCCGTCGTTTTTGGCATTGCGGCTCAAATAGCTCGTTTCGTTGCTTTTGGAGGGGATGAAAGGCTTCTCGTCTGTTTCAACGGATTTGAATGGAGATGAGTGCTCATCCATTTCTTCACCGTCTGCCGCCACATCCATCCCTTTGGAGCCCTGCTCTTTATCATGCTTGTACTCTCGGTTCTCCAGCTTCAGGTGCTCCGGGTGTGCACATTTCAAGTGTCTCTGGACGTCTCTGGCTCTTGAAAAAGTCATGCCGCACTTTTCAAAGCCGCAGGTAAACTTGCTGCCGTCGAAGCACACAGCGACGAGGGTCATTGTGGCTTTGGGCTCCTTGTTGGGGAAATCTTCAACAGAGGAGGAACAACTCACTGACGGTGGGTTCAGGACTTCTCCGTTGACGCCGTCCGGTTCTCTCAGCTGGTTGACACCCGCTGGGGGCTCGACGACGACCTTAAAAAGTTTTCGCTTTGCCTTCTTCTGGGCCTCGAAGTCGTCTTGTGTGAAAGTTATCTTGTGTGTCGATAAATGCTTCACAAATTCCTTTTTGGATAGGAAGTATTTCTTACATTCGGTGCTACAGCAGGTAAACGCTGCATCTCGGAAATGCTGCGCTTCGTGGTGATACAGTTGCCCCAGGTCGGAGTAGGTGACGTAGCAGCCTTTAAGCTCGCACTGGTAGCTCAGCTGATAGCCGTGGATCTGCTTGTGTGCGACCAGTTCGTTGGACGTGCTAAACTTTGCACCGCAGCCGACCACCACACACATATACGGCTGATCCCCGTAGTGGGCCTGTCTGTGCTTGCGATGGTGGTAGGCCGAGATGAAATGCCGCCGACAAAACGTGCACTTTTCTCGCTTGTCTCTCATCTGGTGGAAGAACTTTACGTTCTCGTCGCTTTTGTGATCCGACTTCAAGTGGACGTACAGATACTTGGCATGCTTGAAAACCCGCTTGCACTTGGTTCCCGGGCACGGATACTCGTCCCGGTTCTGCAGTTTGAAGTGCTGGTCGATGTATTCGAACGTTACGTGCTCGTCATCGTCCGGACTCTTCTCTTTGGAGGTTTTGGTCTGCTGGACGATGTGTTGCAGCAGATCCGGATCGCGAGTGGAGTTGTAGTAGAGCACTAAAGATGGATCTAAAGTGATCTCGCCAGGTTCCGCGTCCTCCTCCTCTTTTACTTTGTTCCCTGATTGAATGGATTTCCCAATGTGTTTTTTCATGTGGGGGACGAGATCTTTCCTGCTTTTGAACTTTTCCAGACAAACAGGACAAAGGTGGTTGTTTTCCTGGGCGTGTCTTTTGGAGTGGTGAACGATCTGAGTGTCTGTGAATGACCTCTTACAAATCTTACAGCAAAACTTTTCCCTTTTCACCTCGATGGTTTCTGGGCGGGACTCTTTTTTGTCTTGATGACCTCCAAGTCCTCCGTTTATCCTGCTGTGGAGGTCAGCCTCAACTCTCCTTTGAACCTCAAGTTTTTTAGCCTTTTCCTGTTCTCCTTCTGACTCGGGATTCAGCCCCAGCAGGGAGTTGCAGTGATACTTCAGAGTTTTCCAGTCCCAAAACTCAGGGTCAAAAGGCCAGTATGCTTTTAGTGCAAGGAGCAACTCGCAGCGTAGTGAGTTGGGAATAACCTCGTTCTCTTGGTCGTACTTTTGGTCGGGCCGTAGGTAGAGTTCTTCGAGACAAGTGAAGGCTTCCTGGCTGGAGCCAAGCAGCAGCTCGGTGAGCTGGCAGGCACGCAACACTTCAAGATCGTTCCGAAGGAGACAACATATTGTCTTGCAGACAGATATTCTGGTTTCAGAATCCTCCTGCTTTGGGAGTTGTAGGGCTTTGACACAAAGTTCAACTGAAGCAGGTGTTCCCAGTTCTTCTGCCTAAAGAGACGAAATATGATAATTAATCCATGTATAGAAACTATCTAAAAATATTTTTTTTCTGTGCACACTCACCTCCGTCTGAATAACACGAACCAGGTAAAGCAAGTGTTGAACTGTTTTGGCAATGGCACCGAGCTGAAGGCATCGTTCCAAAAGAGACACCAACGAAGGGTCAAGTCTCCTCTGCAGCTTACTCCACAGCAGAGTCAACTCCCTTTACAATTAAAACGAAACATTTAAGTCCACCAATACTTTTTCAGTCCTTCATGTTCTTGAATTCAACCGAGGCTACTGACCAGGAGCAGTAGAGATTCTGCTGCTGAAGCTGCTGAGTTAGGAAGGTTGTGCACAGGATGAAGGCCGTATTCTCTTCTCCTTCCATCTCCAAATTACACGTGATCTCCAGAACATCTTTACAGTCCAGTCTGGATATCTGAGGGAAACAGAAAGGGTCAAATCTTGAACTAAACAGACCAGGATTTTTTTATTTTTACAAGACATTTTCACAAAGAATTCTGCATAGTGTTTGGATAAAAAAAAAGATATTTGTTTGTTCGAGGGGAAATCTTTAGTCACATTGTGCAGAAGCTGAAACAGCAGCTGTGTGCTAAATACAGGCAGTTCTCCTTTTTGTCTCTGCTGAGTTTCGCCGTGTTTTTAGAAGCAAAAATGAACGCAGACTCATATGCCAAATTTTCCTGAAATGGTTTGCAAACTCAACCTGATAGTTTCTTTGTAAAACCATAAAAACTAGAAGAAAGTTGTGATAAAAAAAAGAGTTACAATATTTATTTAATGGAATACTTTGGTTTTAAGGAATATTCAATTTAAGCAAACAAAAAAGACAATTAAGAAATAGAATTTATTAATCTGTTTAAGATTTTAATTCATTAATAGACTGGAGAAAATACAATAAAATAATGCAGTGAGAGATTCTGGCTGTGCATCAAATTGAAAAGAAGCCAGAAAATAATCTTATAAGATGAATCTTTTCAAGCAGAGTTCTGAGCTCCACTTGCATGACAATTGGAGGTTCTATTTTTGGAGACATAAATAAACCTAAACTGTTCTTTTTATTCTTTTATAGACCGCTTTGATTAGTCATTTTCCCTTTCTTATCTGTCAAATCACAGACATGTCCTGGAAACAAGAAATGCAGATGATTTGTGATGGAATATTAAGCAAATAAGCAAGTTTTTTATTATTAAAAAAAATTAGAAAACATTTAAATTCATTCAGACTTTTAACATTTTTTAACACCTTGTTAATCCATGGTACCAGTTGTACAATAATTTGCCTTGAAAAATACGGATCTGCACTGAAATGCTGCCGTACCTCTATTATCGCCTCCTCGTTGGGCAGCAGGTGACAGAGAAGGGAGACGAACGTTTGGCGAAACATCGCCTGGTTAGGAATGAAGCTGCATTCGCTGCAGGCTTTGGCCAACACGACCGCTTTTGCCACCTCACCCATCTTCTCCAGATGTTTAACCCGCATCTCCATGAAGCCCTCGCCCTCCAAGATTATGTAAGATTCAACTACGAACAAAGTTTAAACAAAGTTTGTTCAAAACTACTTTCAGCATAAGAAAAATAATCATCCAGAACGTTAAAGCTAAATAGAAGAAAGGTCAAACCTTCGTCTGGGTTGGTGGCCTGGCCGGTGAGGAGAGCAGTGAGGATGGGGTTGCTCCACGCGCCGCCTTCTCCTGTGATCTGCAGCAAAGCTTGGAGGTCTGTGCTTCCATACTGCAGTAAGTTGTCATGGGCAATCTGCAACACATTTTGGTACAATCATTTCAAATATAAAGATAAAGTTGTATGTGTATGAACTTTTACCAACTGTTAGGAAAATGCATCAAATACTTCAGCATCATTATTTGAGCTTGATAGTTGAATACATAATCAGATCATTTGTAGGAATGTTAGAAACTGTAAAACTGTTTCAAATGTGCAGACATTCGGCTTCAAAACAAGTCCAGCTCTCACAGCAGCTCCTGGAATCTCAAGGACGCAGACATGCAGTTTGTGGGAAGATGATAAACCTTTGACTGTACGAGAACAGACTGAGTGACCCCGCCCCCCTCATGTTGCAAATAGGAAGTACCTGCTGGTTCCAAAACGACGTCTATTGAGAAATAAAAAGATATCACTCTGTTTTTATATTTGTCAGAGTGACCATCTGGCTCTGCTACCTTTTTTCCGATGTTCTTGCTAATCCTAATTGTTTTTTACAGTTTTAGTGCAAATTATTCTAGTTATAAACTGGCCAATCAGATGCCTCAATGCAAATATGAGGAGCCTATTGGCCCCCAGGTCGAACGTTCACAATGTTTGATTGACAGATTCTCCAGAGCTCTCTTTCAAGTGAGTGGTTGCCGTAGAAACATTGACTCAGACCAATCACTGCTTATTGACATCACCTGGCTCTAACATGGCAGAGTCCATACAGCGAAAAATAGCAACTGATTGACTTAGTTTTGTTGGAGCCTGAAGTGCTGCATTTTTCACACTTAAAAGACATAATTAAAAAAATAAAAATAAAAAAAGAACAATTTATGAACACAGAATTGCAAACAAGGTTTAGAGTTACAGATATTGTAAATATGCTAACGTCCCAACGTATGTGTGTGATCAGAATTCTTTAACTACTTGTGATTTAACAACACACCTCCAGTTTGCAGATTGTCTTATGTCACTTCTTGCGCAAGTAAAACTTTCAGCTTTATTGAATCTTTTAGTGTGTTAGGAGACTCGGGTGTGAGCTAACGGCCTTCTTTAACAGTCCTTTCTTAGAAAAGCGTCCAGATACCACCACAAAAGGTTCTTTATACATTTACAACAAAAGTGACTAAAGCTTCATATTTTATCTCTGGGTTTTTCTTTAAAACTAATTCCATGGAGCTGCTGAGCTGAAAATACGGGATTTTGCAGACAAGCTGGTGGAATGAAAAAACAAAAAACATTTTTGCAAATCCAAGAAAAACCAACATCGACTTCAAATATGTTTAGCTGGTACCAGCAAATAGCCCAATTTTCTAAACTGTTTTTGTATCACAACGTATCTCAACTTTATGTCTTTTTCTCCCAAAACGTTTTAATTTTGGGCCACAACTAAACCACAATGACTTGAATCATCATCAATGATGCAAATTATTGCAAAGTTGTAGCCTTGTTAGCATAGCACGTTCAAAAGTTACTTGTCATCAAGTGTTTACTACAGAAGTATTGTGACAAGGTCAACTTGAGCCCCTGTTTTGCATCTGAGTTTGCATTTAGAACCAAAAAGGTAAAAAAAAAAAAACATATTTAAAAGGTGTTTTACCTGCACAGATTGGTTGAACTGAACCCAGGCTTCAAATGGGATTTCATTCTCAGGCACTGACAGCAAAAGTTCAAAACAGCTCCTGGAAGAGAGACAAACGAAGCATGTTGGTTAAAAAGACAAAGTATGAAAGTTAGAGCTGTAAGACAACACAAAAAACAAAAAACATTTATGAATTATATCAGTAAAATGTTTCAGACAAGCTGATATTTTTAGAACAAGCCCTTCAAAGTTTCTGACAGCGCCTCAGTAGCACATCCTAAGTAATCAAGCATTGGAATAAAAAGGTAAATTGAATTTTGAGGGATAAAAATGAGCACAAATGAGCAATAAATGGCAAATTTAAATGCTTAACTGACAGTTTTCATGATGAGTTATCAAAATGAGATTGTATCACTTGTACCTTGATTTCGAAAAAATCTTCAGACAGCCCTTTGATTACGCTGATAAGGTTTTGTACTTTAGCATCGTGCAGCATTAACTGAACCTGGAGTTAAGATGAGCACATTTCACTGGGCTGCTATCTGTTTTAGTTTAGACTTTTACTGTTGGTTATTGAAGTTCTTAAAGACACACTTCTATGAAAATTGGGTTTTTGGTGTGTTAAACATGCTTTTGTGGCTTTGTTTCATACATAAATAAACAACTTTAAGTTTAAAATTTCATTTCTGAGTAATTATTTATTCAAATGAATCAGGAGTAGATAAAAAAATGCAGCCTATAAAAGATTGTTTTTGTGACTTAGAATATAAACAGGGTGGCCGCACAAGTGATCTCTCAGCATGGAGAGGGGAAAGGGGGCGGGGTTGCTCCACGCCAACAGTCCCACCCACAATACAGAGGTGAATTTCTAATGGAATCCTGACGCTTCTGATGTTTTTTTCTACATTTTGGTTAAAAACAGCATAATCATAATTAAAAGACAACTGGGAACAATTTTACAATAGATCATAGAGAATTTGGGGTGGGGCTTAAAAGTCTGCAAACCTGATGTGTCCAAGTCATAACAGTAACACTGTTTACTGATGTAGAAGCTACTTTTTCTTCCCTCAGAGATGTACATATCAGACCTCAACAGTTTGAAACTTCGACTAAAGATTTACCTTATTAGAATGGCTTTTAATTCCATTTCTTTTCTTTTCTTTGCTCATTTTATTTTTTTTTGATCTGCCATACATGTATTTCATTACTTGCTGTAAATGTTATTATTTTATTAACCCATTCTACTACAATGCCCTTTTTTGTTTAATTTCTTAAAGTATGATAAATTAAGGAAGAACTGATTAGGAATATTTTCCAAGACTCAGACCTTCCATTTGGGGCCATAAAAAAACCCTCCCTGGAGATCTTTTAAAGACGATTGAGAATCTGGCTCCATTTTGGATGCTAAAAGGCCCAAATGTGATCTAAATCCCCCCAAAAGGTCTGGTACCGCCCAAACCTTGTTTCTTGAGAAGGAAAACACTTGACGACTTCAATGAAGGATTTCCAGAAACAGGGATTTCACCTACAAGGTCCCCTCCCTTAAGGACAGACAGCAGACTCCTTTGGACTGTAAAGAGGGATGCATTGGAATAGAGGGGAACAGGGAGCTTGTGGCCCCCTCAGCATATTTGTAACACAAATACACTCTTAATCAAGGCTGCTCATTACAGATCTACCACTCTGACTGTTTTCCAGCTACCCAAACCCTAATAGCTGCTGATTAACTCAATCAGATGTCTCCACATTCTGTCTAAGTGAATATACCTGATCCAGGTAATCAGCAGCAGCAAGCAGAGCAAGGAGAGCTAGAAAGGAGGCATGGGGGTAGATCTCAAGGCTCAGGAAGGAGCAGGCCGTCTCTATATCACTGCTCCAAGCTATTTCCAATGATATTTTTCTGTCTGCCCCCTGATTCAAAATGATTTAAATAATGAAATACTCCAAAAAGCTATTTTAACATCATCAGGAGAGGAAAATGTACAAGAACATGTTAAAAACACAACTTTCATCAGAGTGGATCTTTAAAATCTTCTATTTGTAAAAAACAACACCAAAACTGTTTGATTTGTTGCACAAGGAATGATGATGGATTTTGTATATGTAACTTCTGCTTTATAGTCGAATGATTTTGCACTTATTATCTAGACTAGCATCTGTTCGTCCCTTCAAACACATCAAACTGTGTCAAATCCTAAACAACTGAAGCTGAGAAGCTTACGGTACTTAAAGAACATGTTCACACGCTAATATAAAACAGTGCTGATGCTGCATAGGTTGGAAATTAAAAATACTATTTGTTAACAAGAATTCAAAACATATTCAAAAACAAAATATTTCTTCATGGACACATTTTCTGCTGTAAAAATCAGTATCTTAATGACAAATGTATAAATAAGTACAAGTAAAAAATACATGTATTGTGGAGGTTTTTTAAATATTAGTGCAGATTCAAGTGTTTTTGTTGACGTGTTCCAAGTACCATCCAGGCTTTGTCAAGTATTCAATTTACATATTTGATTATTTTTGTACTCACAAAGCTAGTCTCTTTAAAACGAGGGCCACTCTGTCGGACTCGGCAGTGAGGTGAGATCGCGCTGCGGCGAAACAGTTAATGGACAGGCAGTAGACCTCCAGAAGCGGCAGACCGTGCTCCATGGAGTTCCTGCTGCCGGCATAGTGCATCAGCGCCTAAGCAGGAGCACAAGAAGAAGGAGGAAAAAAGAAAAGAAAACAGATGTGTGAATTGTTGGAAGAGATCAGAGGAGGAGATCAGATGGGAGTCGTCTGTCGGGGATGAAAGCAAAGGAGGGCTCCTCTGAGGGGAAATGTCAGTCTGCACCTGATGGATCCCAGCTGACCGTCTGGAGTGAGGTACTCCTGATTAGGTCTAATGGGACTTCACTGCGCTGCATATTCCCACTGATTCTATGCAATAAAAACCAACATCTTGTAAAATTATATACACTTCTTACAGTCTGCAGCCATTTAAAAGGGTCGTAAATTAACTTCAATTTATCTAAATCTTCAGTGCTCTATCCAAGTGAGCCAAAAATAAAAGTCCTGGCCCCGAGGGAGACACATCGGTGTGCTAATTACAGCAGCAGCTCTCATGATTGGAATGGAGTTCATACTTTTTTTTTTTTAATAAATAAAAAGATTTGTGTATTTATAGAATGCCAAAATGTCTCCACTCTAATTGAATTGGAGTTATTTCACCTAAATGTACAAATAACCGTTTGTTTACAACTGGGTTATTTACCTTCAATGCAGCTCAAATGTCAGGGGTACACTTAAAAAAACAAAAACAAGTACCAAAGGACTAGAGGGGTCACAGCTGCAGGTAGATTTTATTTATTTATTTGTTTGTTTGGCAAGGTGAGTTGTTAAACATGAAAGAAGGTGCGAGTCAAATATGACAGCATTAATCGAAAATATGTTTTTAAATAAGTTTAAATCTTTTTTGGTCGCTTAAAAAATATTTGCACTTATTTGACAATTTAAATTAATTGGAATACGGAATGTTCTCATCTATTTGGATTCATTATAGTTTAATAAATAGGGGTGTAACAATGAATAAATTTAATCCATGAATGGATTTTTTTCCCCTGCGATCCAACCAAATCGATCTGTCTGAGGCAAACTATTCATGGAATCAAACTGTGCTTTTAAAAAAATGTTTTCAAATTAGTAAATTGGTTATAATTTATATAGAAAAAAAACACTTGGATTGAAGCGTGGTAGGTTAATTTTACTATATGGTTTGGCACCAAAATACACGACTGACCTCTTGACCCAGTATGCCCCAGCCAGACCTTTCTGGTCATCTGGATCCGGTCTTTTATCAGTTTCTAGTCAGAACTAAACACTGCATTCAGCTTCTATGCTCCACAGATCTGGAACAGACTTCCAGAAAACCTTAGATCATATGAAACACTTTAAATCCAGGTTAAAGACTCACCTGTTCTCAGCTGCATTTGACTAGAATGTATTCAAAAGTTTACATTTGCACTGTTCATCTATGCTTGTTTTAAATTATTTTTTTTTTACTTTCTTTTAATTCTATTTAAATGATCACACCTTTTCTATTTCTTTTGATTGTTTCTTTTAATTTTTTATGTAAAGCACTTTGAATTGTCTCTGTACATGAAATGAAATGAAACTTCACTGCACTGTTCAAAACTCAAATATTTATCTCTGAGTCACACTGGTTGAACTTTTGGCTTTTAGGTCAGTGAATCGGATCGTTCAAAATGAACCAAAATCAACTACAAGTTGTATCGTCAACCACAAATTATTATATTAATTGAGTTGTAGATCAAATGATTTCTTACACTCCAACAAATGAATAATAAGCTTTATGTTTTTTATGTATAGGTGTTTTGTAACAGAAAAAATGTATAAATAAAGTTATTTATTTATTTTGCAACCCACTTAACAAAGGAATGTGTCTGAATCATTATTTGTGTTTTTTAAGTTAAATGCAAATATTAAAAGCATACTGTACTGCTTGTCATAATTATTGCGTTGTTATTATTGAGATTTAACTTATTTCTACAACCAAACCTTCATGCAAATCATCTAGAAACTCGTTTTCAGTTTGCATGTGAGGGCAATCCCTGTTCAACAGAACGGCATCAAATGCATGGCTTCTAGCTGCAACACAAACACAGCAAATTGATTTGTATTTTTATATTTTATTTATTCATTAGCTAAAACTGCATCAGCATTACTACCAAAATGCATGATAGTAAAAATGTTTAGGGACGGTGCCCCGCCCCGTTTGCATGCAGTAATCCCTGATGTTCGATGTCAGGGCAGCAAAAACATCTGGATTACAATTTATCACGATAACTTTTATTTAAAAAAGGCTAAACCAGGAAAAATATACTAGCGCCCCTACATGAATAACTTACACATGCTATTTACTTATCGGCCATTGAATAGGGATGAGGAACCGCGATTAATGCATGAAATTGTAAGCATTTGCGATTATAAAACAAAAATACACCGCGTGCATTTGTTGAACGATTAAACTGCTAACATTAAATCAACGATGCTATTAGCATGGCAGCGTCACTCGGTTAATTTAGCTAGCAGCAGCGAAAAAAAACACAACCCAGGGGGAGCTAATGTGAAGCTAATGGTAGCCTTAACGTTGCATGAACATGTTACCTGGCAGAAGTTGTCGCAGTACTCCGTCGAGGATGCCACGGAAACCGATTGCTGCCTGAGGACGTCTTCGAAAGCCCTCAGCGTGGCAAGGAGGGTTTCCATTGCTATCAAAGTGTCTTCGGCCGAATCCAGGGCCCAGTCGCTCCATTCGTGCTCCGCTTCGACATTATTCTCCGCCATCTTCGTTCTCCGCCACGGCGCGTATGCAGTACAGTCTGGCGATGCGTTCAGTGCCGCCCGGAATTTTCAACGACAGCACATAAACTGGTTAAGAAATAAAAAGTTGAGGGGATGGGTGCACCAAAATACAAATATTTTTGTAATTATATAGGCTTCGAAAACCAAAAATGATTTTTCCACACTATATTTAGAATCCTTCTACCCGACAAAAAGGAAGAACTATGTTGTAATTTGATCCTCTACTTACCAGCATTTTTTTTAACCGTCATGAACGAGTTTTAAAAAGAAACCCTATTTTCAAATATTTTTTGTTTGAACATGAAGTGTACATGAAATGCTGCACATCAAAATACAAACAAGTGTGTGGAAAAAAAAAAACATTATGTCAAAAGAATCTCCAATTAATGTTAAGTTTAATATATGGGAAATCTTTATAAAAAATATTTGCTTAATTTAAGTAATTTCCTGTACTATTTTAATAGATGGATACAATCCTACCTTTCATAACCCCAAAATAAACATTAATAATTTTTAAACTATTTTTGTTTGCTTTTCTGTATTTGTTCATTTGGGTGGAAATTGCTTTTTGTTTTTTGTTAATTCACTGTATGTGAAGTCATGTTCAGTTAAAGTCACTTGTTAATAGTTCAATAAAAAGAAAAAAAAGCTTAGAGGTAATTAACCTTAAGAGTTATCACTCACAATTTAAGGTTTAAATAAATCCGTCCATCCATAGATCCATTTTCCTAACCTGTTATATCTCTTCTGGGGTCAAAGGGTTGCTGGAGCCTGTCCTAGCTGCTGCTGTTAAGTGAAGGTAGGTTTCAACAAATATATTTCAAGATGTGATGATATGACATGCAAATAAAGTTTTTAAAGCAGCCATCAAGTGCTAAAAATGGAAACATTTATATATTTTAGAATATTCAATTCAAAACCCTTATGGGGTCACAGGGTTGCTGGAGCCTTTCCTGGTTACTGTTGAGCAGAGTCAGGGAACACCCTGGACAGTCTGTAACCAGTAACCCTATTAAGAATGTTTTCCTTTTTCTTCAACTGTGGTTTGAAGCTGGAATGCCACAACTCTACCACATATAATCTTTTAAAAAAAATGTGAAAAGTTTTTCAAGAACTGAAAGAAATAACTTTAACAAAACATGGTATGCCAATGCAAGTAACTGAAAAAATGTTTGCTTTTTTAATGGCTGAAAATCTGCTGTCTCCTGATCACACAAGGTCACTGCTCAAGCCAAAATTACCTAAAATTATAATGCAGACTCTACACAAACATAGCAGAAATTGTTTACAGATAAGAAGAATGTATTTGCATCCTACATCAAAAACATTTAGTGAGACAGAAAGGGGCTGTAATTTAAGAAATACACAGAACTTCCCCTAGCAAAGAGTATTATATTTAAAAGTACTACAAGTATGCTTGTTCTATGCTAAAAGTGAGATAGTAAAATTTGAAGTTACTTTTGAAAATATATAATAATATAAAATGTTCACATTTAGCCTAAAGAAATATTAAGTTAGTATACTTCCTACACTACAAGTACAATTTAATACATTTTTTTTAATAAAATACACTTCAAGTGTGGTACTTTTTGCTAAGGGACTCCTCATAAAGTCAATATTACTTAATACTGTTATACAGACTTGGCACAGACATCACAGAAATTGTTCAGAAATAAAAAAATATATATTTTACATATCACATTGAAAACGTCTATTGAGACAGAAGAAGTCTTTAACTTGAGAAATAATCTATTCTTAAAATGCATGACTGTGTGACTAACAAATACGTTTTTAATTTTTAATGTATGAAGATTAGCTGGTATAATTTGATGCAGAAATAAACATTTTTACCAATAAAAACAAAAAAATCTACATTGGATTTATGAAGTTGTATTTAGAGTCAGTTTTTAATCCTGGATTTACCCTAATCACCTTGTACTTTTGAGAATTTGTTTTATGTAGAATCTCTTGTCATAAAACAAAAAATACCGTTATGAGGTATATTTATATTTTATGATAAAATGGTATGCACATTTTTTTTCTTTTATAATACTGATAGCTGCAAAAGAGTAAGTATGTATAAATTAAAAAAGTTTGTGTTTTTGTTTGTAAATTATTAGAACAACTGATTATTATTTAGAAGCAAAAATCATGAAGACATATAAAAAGGGGTAGGAATAAATACATTCTTACTTGTCCAAATCTTTTGAACATTCTGGTAGACACCAACTGGTACCAATCTACAATACATTTTTTTACATTTGTTTTATTTTATTTTATTTTATTTCATTTCATTTCATTTCATTTCATTTCATTTCATTTCATTTCATTTCATTTCATTTCATTTCATTTCATTTCATTTCATTTTATTTTATTTTATTTTATTTTATTTTATTTTATTGAATTTATTTATTTATTTATTTACGTATTCAATTTTGTTTTAATTCAACTGCTTTTCAAGTTAATTTCAATAATTAAAATAAAAAGTAAATGATTTTTATTTTACATATAGTTCTTCTGTCGCCTTTTTATTAATATTTTATTTTATTTTTTTGAATTCAATGTGCCTTTCAAATGTGTTAGCATTCAATTTACACATAATTCTTGTGTCTCTTCTTATTTTATTTTATTTTCATTTTGCTGTGGGAAAAATAAATAAATAAAAATAAGTCGCCCCCTGCAGGTGAGCAGAAGTACTTCACTCCCCTTTGACTCGGAAGTACTTCTCTCTGCCTCACGTGGAAAAGGTATGCAAAGTCTTAAAACCGATCTGCGTAAGTCGTCATTACTTTGCTTATTTAGCTCGAAATATATTTAAATATATCTATTGGTGTGACTGATTTTGACGAAATTGCTTTATTTACTTGCAAACGTAAAAGCTGTGGGCTTTGACTATAAATGTAAGAGTTGAATCTAAGATAAACCTCGTGTTTTAAATATTGTTTACTGTCGTAAAACCCATGGAGGCTACTTACACTTACAGGGCCGTATTTAATATATTTTTTGTGTTTCTGTCTTCCCGGTGGGCAGAGCATCATGGGTAAGTCCAAGCAAACGGGGAACCACAAAAAGAAAAACTTAAAATCAATAAAGACGAAGCGCAGGACTAAAGATCTGGATCAGATCCACTCAGACTTGAAGCCAGAAACCGCAGCCAAGCTGTTGAACCAGGAGGTGGACTTCGACGTGACGGGATGCGCACAACATTACTGTTTACACTGCGCGTAAGTGGCACTGTGCGCCTTTACGCACCTAAATGTGATGTTTAAATGGGGTTTCGGGGCTGTAGTGACATTGTTTATTTTGACTTGCAGGAGATATTTCGTTGATATGAGATCCTTAAAGGAGCACTTCAAAACTAAAGTGCACAAGAAAAGGTAAGAAGGGGGTTTCTGGTCTTTGGGTGAACATCAACATGAGCTGACTGTGTTTTCTCCATCCAGACTGAAGCAGCTCAAAGAGGAGCCCTACACCCAGGCTGAGGCAGACAGAGCAGCAGGCATGGGCTCCTACATTCCCCCAAAGATGATCGAAGTCAAGACGCAAGAAGTGGAGGAGGACATGGATTAAAAAAAAAGAATCATCTGCTTTCAACATGTAACGGCAATAAAATTTAGGGAGATGCTTTCAGCTATTTATTATTTCTCCATCTATAACACTGCGCTTTAATTGTGAAGTTTTAACTTTTCTCTGCTTATTTTTAGTCACAGTTAAAAAAAAGAATTCAGATAAATTTTGTTGAAACTTAAGTTCACGATACATCTGTTTTTTTTAATTGGTTGATAAATTAAGATCAATTATTAAATATTAAAACAATATTTTATTAATTATCTGCCACTTTGAACTGTTTAAGTCACTAAAGCTCCAGAATCTGTAAATAAACAAACCCGAAAACACCCAAATGATATGTATTGAACAATCTAAACATCAACTTTGATGCCAGCTTTGTCAGGAAGGGCTGTCTGTATGTTTCAATCCTGGCTGAGACCTTTCTGTGTGGAGTTTGACATGTTTTCTTCGTGCATGTTTGAGTTTTCTCCAGGCACTCCGGCTTCCTTCAGCAGAACAAATGCATAGGTTAATTTATTGTGGGAGTAATTGTGGACCTGTCCAGATTGTACCACGCCCACACCCAGCAGTAGCTAGGATAGGCTCCAGCAATGCTGTGACCCCAACAGGGACATAGCAGGTTAAGAAGAGGGATGAACTGTGTTTTAGGAAGACAATATCAAACTATAACATTGAGTAGATCAATAGAGTTAAATATTTGTACTGCCAAAGTGGCTTCTCATCCAGACCTGTACTGAAAACATTCGATTTGATGCAAAGCAACTAAGAAAACCTAAAAAAAAAAGATGAATTGAAACCAGGAAATATTTGGTTGTACTGATTTTTAAACAAGAAAACAAATCCACATCTCAATAACCCTAAACATTGTTAGCCAAAAGAAGCTTAAAGATTTCATCCTAGATAATCATTTGCCTAGACTTGCAAATGTTTTTTTTTTTTTTTCAGATGTTAACTATTATTAATTATATTTAAAAAACATTAACTCTTTCATAAAAAGGTTATTTAAAAACTCAAACTATTTACAAATCCTCTATGTACTCCTGCTGGTGGGTAGGGGGAGTTACTGAAGATAATGGCAGATGCTTCTGGCTCAGAAACATGTAATTTCGGTCAGACTAGGCATTCTTTGCATGAATAAACTCAACCTACCCCTTTAAAACTGGCTGGAAGATTGTTTTTCAAAGTTAGAGTGGACTAAATACAAACGTCCGGTATTTGCTTTTCAAAATAAAACCTCAGTGTGGGTAAAGTTCTCGGATCAGGGTTAATTTGGCTTTAATTTATGTAAATTTTAGGGACGTTAGTTGGGAATTATTAAAAATAATCTTTATTTGATTAAATAATGGGGATCTTCGGCAGATATTTGTATTGAGCAAATAAATAGTAAATTTGGGATTTTATTTTGAAACTCAAAATGTCAAATATCCGCTTTAGCCGTATACTTCCTTGGCTAACTCGACTTTTCCTAAAACACTCAGACTCTTCCAGATTGGATGTGGGGAATATCTGGGAGGCGAACTCACGTCCACAGCCGCTGCTGTGACTAACGGCGCACCGAACCTTCTGCGGACACGTTTTCCCACACTCCGGGGAGAAATTCCGCCTCGAAAATCCCTAGATTTATTATGCTAACAGATGCCGTCCTCTAAATAGTTGTCCGATAATGGCCGCAGACGTGGATAAAACGACTTCAGAGGAAGAGCGAAAGATAGAGGAGAATGGGCTCCGAACCCCGGCCTCTGGGTCCAGGTTCTACAGGGGGGTGTGGACCCTCTTTATGCTCTGTGCTGTCCCTCTTGTTGCTTATGGGGTGAAGTACTACCAGGATACACAGCTCCTCAAACGTCACGTGAGACTTTTTAAGTATTTACATCTCAGTTAAGATAACACAATAAAGTTAAATTAAATTATAGATTATACAGTTTCAAAATATCCGTAAAAGTTTTTATCTTTTCTGACACTTCTTTCTTTAAGCCAGTGTATTTTTGTGTAATTGGATACCTTAAAACACCACATGTGAAGCTTTTCTAGCTCCTGCTGGTTTATGGGTGGGTGGGCATGTCTCTCAGCTGGTAAACCCCCACCGTCCTCCAAACCTCATCTGAACAAGTACAAAGGGATCTGAATCTTGCACTTCCCTTCCCCTCCATTGGACGGATGCAGGCAGGCACGCATCTCACTGGAACTCATTTTCTGATCTTCATCCAGGCAGAACCCCCCCAACCCCAGACCCCCATCTCCTCAATTTACTCATTATCTCAATTTCCGTACCGGCGCTTTCCCTGACATCCCCATGCATGCTTTTGACAAAAAAAAGATTTGATGTCTTCTTTAATTTACTGGAAGATTCCTGATAAGCCAGTGTCACCTTTTCTTTTTCCTCTGCAGGAGGAGAGCGTTCGTGTTCTGGGCGCCGAGGGCCTTTTCCTTTTCTCCTCCTTGGACACAGATCATGACCTCTATCTCAGCCCTGAGGAGTTCAAACCAATTGCAGAAAAGCTCACAGGTTTAAGAGATTTTTAAAGTAATAAATCTTCCTTAAAGACCCACTCCGATCATCTTTGATCTTTTAATTACGATTGTCATTTTTAGCCTAAATCTAAAAACTTTTCTAGGACACAGTTTCTGCAGAGTGGCAGTAGTTCATAAAAAATTTGCCTCTTGAATTGTGGGTGGTACTATTGGCACAGAGCAACCCCGCCCCCCTTTCTCATCACCCATAGCTGAGAGCTCTCTCTTACTATCTCCCACTACTTTACAGCCCCTCACACCCCCAACCTACCATTAGCGATCGCGAGCAGTATCAGAGCTATCCAGCGGGACATTTTTAGGCAGATTTTTTTCAAGTTAATCCTGGGACGGGATAACCAAAATAAGAACATTGACACAAAAGTAAAGGCAGAACCATTGAGTAGTTTT
>NC_050533.1:10946042-10992414 GCF_002922805.2 Oryzias melastigma
AAAAAAAAAAAAAAAAAAAAAACCTACATTACCCAGAATCCATCAGTGTTCCCCAGTGAAATCTAAAGTATAGTTATCATGTATCGATGGCAGCGATGGAGAGAATTATAACCTACGGTTAGTCTGATGACAGAAAAAATGACATCCAGCGCAGAGTAAAGATGAAAGACTTCTGTTAAGTTCAGAGAGAATGTGGGGAAGTCAGATGTATATGCTCCTGATTCACAACAATTTGAATAAAGAAATTACATTTTAGGTTTAATTTCTTATTATATGTGTCCTCCATTGTCAGATAATACCACAAGAACATGTTATAAACACCATTAACTATCGGAGTGGGTCTTGAAATCACTTTAAAGATGCTAACAAAAAGATTGTTCCTCATAGGGATCAGTCCTCCGGCGGATGTGGACGAGGAAGTGATCCAAGACCCTGATGGAGAAACGTTGACCTTGGAGGCTAAAATGCAGCCCCTGCTGCTGGATTCTATGACTAAAAGCAAAGATGGCTTCCTTGGGGTATGAAATAAATGATATCACTTCTATAAATTATATAAGATAGCAAAGCCATGGAACATTGACTGTACATAAGAACTGGACTGAGTGACTCCTCCCCCTCGTATTTCAAACAGGAAGTACCTGCTGGTTCCAAGAAACTAAAATCCCATAGATGTCTTGAAATGTTTGACAGATTCTCTCAAGCTTGCTTTCAAGTGGTAAGGCAATTGGTTGCCATAGAAACAACTCAGCCCGATTTAGACCAACCCCTGGCATCATCTGGTTTCAACATGGCGGTGTTTGTTTTGCAAAAAAAATTGCAACTGAGTCAAATTCATTTGATTGGAACCGGAAGTGAATAATTTTCGATGGACGATGTCACACTCAGTCGATCCAGTTCTCATATACTGTTAATGGTCTGTAATAACCACTCCCACTTTCTGGCAGGTCTCCCACAGCTCTCTGAGTGGACTCCGCTCTTGGAAGAGTCCAGCCGTGCCTTCCTCTTCATTCTTGGCCAGTCAGTTCAGAGTGTTCCTGCCCCCGAAGACCAAGGTAGACGTGGGGGATACTTGGTGGGTGGTTCCCAGCGAGCTCAACATCTTTACTGGATACTTGCCCAACAACCGTTACCATCCTCCCACCCCAAAGGGCAAGGAGGTATCTTAAATATCCTGACTCTGCTGTGGAATTTCAACTTCTACTTCTTTTACTTTGTACTCAACTCTTTTTTATTTTTATTTTTTCTGCAGGTTCTGATTCACACCTTGCTGAGTTTGTTCCATCCTCGGCCCTTTGTCAAGTCTCGCTTCGCTCCTCAGGGCGCAGTCGCCTGCATTCGTGCCAAAAATGACTTTTACTATGACATCGTCTTCAGGTGAGGAGTCGGTCAGGAAGATGCAAAAACAACTGTGGATTGTTAACATTTACACACCAATACATTTAAAGTCCCATTAGTTGTCACACACCTGGGTGTGTGAAATTTGTTCTCTGGATTTGACACATCCCCTGGGGGAGCGGTGAGGAGCAGACACAGCTGCTCAAGCCATCTAGTGGTAATTTATTGAACTGATTTAACTGGTAACTTTTCTTTTCAAACTGGATTCAAACAGGAAGTCAGAGGGATGGCTTTTGGATCCTTCATAACTATTTTTTATTCCCAAACACTTCTTTCTTCTCCCCTGCAGGATTCATGCTGAATTCCAGCTCAACGATGTTCCAAATTTTCCCTTCTGGTTCACTCCGGGCCAATTCACCGGCAACATCGTCCTTTCTAAAGACGCCTCCCACGTTCGACACTTCCACCTCTACGTTCCAAACGACAGGTGAGACCACTTTTTCACGCCATCGCACAACAGTTTTGCATTGTGTCCGACTCCTCGGTAAGCTCTTGTGCTGGTTGCGTTGCAGATCTCTGAACGTGGATATGGAGTGGCTTTATGGAGCCAGTGAAAGCAGCAACATGGAGGTGGACATTGGATACCTGCCTCAGGTGCTACCATTAATTTGTGCTTTTTTATCACCTCAGCATCAGAATTCAATCTGAATTATGTCACAAAATAGACTTTCTGTGACGTCCCTGAACTTTTCCATCCAGATGGAGCTACAATCCACAGGCCCCTCCACTCCGTCCATCATCCTGGATGAGGAGGGGAACGTCATTGATAGAAGAGACGGCAGCAGCGAGCCCATCCAGTTTGTGTTTGAGGAAATACACTGGACCTCAGAGATCAGCCGGGAAGAAGCTGCTCGCCATCTGGAGGTCACATTTTACCCCTTTAAAAAGGTGACCACCTTGGATTAAAAAAAAAAAGAAACTTGAGGTGGATTCTCAGTGATGTGTGAATCCATGTGTTTCTGCCCAGGTGCCATACTTTCCCCTCCCAGAAGCGTTCGAGAAAGCTGAGGCAGAGAAGAAGTTGGTGCACTCCATTCTCCTCTGGGGAGCTCTAGATGATCAGTCCTGCTGAGGTGAGAGGATTTTAGATGATTTAGAGGCGCAGGCAGCAAAATCTGGTTTCAGGCTGCTGTGTTTCTGATTTTTTCCACCTCATAAATAATCTGATCTGATGTGTTCTCTTAGTTCTACATCTTGGAGCCAAATAGAAAAAGCTCAACATGTAGGAAATATTAGATTCTTATGAATAAGCTAGAGGATACTTCCAAAGAAATACAAAAGAAAATGTGGAAACAAGTGAAATAATAAGTGCATATATGGAGTGATTTTTGTGCCATTATTCCAAGGACAACCCTTTTTTTAGCATAAAACTTTTGATATATATATATTTTTTTTAGTTCTTAAAGATTTAGTATTACATTTAGAATATTGGCACAAAAAGCCTTCCATATTTAAATGGACAGATAGTATCTAGTTTTACACTAAAAAAAAAAAAAAAAAAAAAAAACAGGTCTAATTCATTGTCATCTCTGCAGGTTCGGGGCGAACTCTCCGGGAGACGGTCCTGGAAAGTTCGCCCATCCTGGCTCTGCTCAACCAGAGCTTCATCAGCAGCTGGTCTCTGGTCAAGGAGCTGGAGAACATGCAGGTGAGCCACGATTATCAATGTTTACCTTAAAGACACACTTGAGTTTTTAACATGTTAAAAATATGGCATTTTTCTGATGATTGAGGACCTATGTAAAGAAAGTTTCATTTCTGAGTATTTCTTTTATTCAAAATGTCGTGAATCAGAATCCGACGATAAAACTCCATTGGAAAAAGTGTATTTGTGGCCTAGAAAATATGCTGGGTGAGCTGCAAGCTTCCTCCTCTGAGCTCTGAGCACTGGGGAAGGGTAGTGGGGCGGGGCTGCTCCGCATCAGAAGTTTTTTATTTTGGCAAAAAAAAAAACACACTGGGAACCCTTAAAAAGTAGATCTAATAGATGCATTTAATGTTTTTTGTTTTTGTTACTAGGCTGATGTGCAGCACCCAGAGCTAAGCGAAAAGGCTCGCTTACACCTGGAGAAGTACAGTTTTCCTGTGGAGATGATGGTGGCGCTCCCCAACGGAACCATTGTAAGCATTTCTTATGGTGTCCACTGAACCCTGAATTAATGCCTATTGCTCAGGAGTCCCAAATTTGGCGAGAACGGTCAGAATTCTTCAAATCCGTATTATAAGGATAAATGCACATTAACAATTTAATGGCAATTTTTTTTAATTTGATATTTTGCTTTTTTTTTTTTTTTCAACAAAAAACAGAAATACATCTAAATTCATTTTTATTCAAAATACTGTGAATTTCATATTTGAAGTCCAGACAAAATTGATAATCGATTTAATGACAGAAAATCAGCAGAAATTTGAATGTGGCCAGACTTTGGACATGCCATCAATAAAATTGATCTGCAAATAGCTCAAACAATTAAAGCTGATGCTAATTGTTCTAATAAACTGTCATATTTCATCACAAAAATGTTTCCAGTTGGAGCTAAAGTCTACATTTACATCTATGAAATCAACTGTTACTATTCAGCATTAAAATGGTCTCTCTGTTCAGGTGCACCACATCAACGCAAACTACTTTCTGGATCAAACTGCAATGAATCCAGAGGAGGAAGGAGCAACTGTCAGCTTCTCGTCCGGCTTTGAGGACCCATCAACCTCAACGTACATCAATTTCCTGAAGGAGGGGCTGCAGAAAGCGAAGGAGTACACCGCACAGTAACACGCTTGCTGCTCCGAGGGAAGTGATAATTGTCCCACATTGAAGAAAACATCAATTATTTAAAGATTGAATGTCTGTGTCGGCAGCTGGAAAAGGGATTTAGTATTCTCTTTACTTTTTAATTTAATTTTTAGCTTTTTTTTATGCAGTTATTGGATACATTTTTTTATTTCTGGATGTTGCTTGGACAAAACATGGTACTCCCACTAGTGTTGAGCACAAACACCACATGGTTTCCTGTCATTTCTTAAGAATTGTGCAATAGTTAACGGTGAGTCTTCAAGCTGCCGAGTCATTCAGAGCCGGAGCGCTCTTTTGGTTTCCTCCAGACGCGTTTCTGCAGTTTGTGAAGTCTTGGTCTGAAAGCTCAGTCTGAGCCGGGCGAAGCCTGATGTCATTGCTGAAGCGTCTGACAGGAAACTCCCCGCTCTGACTCTCCTGACAAAAGCAGCAGGAAAACTGAAATGGACTGCTATTTTTTTGTGCTTATAAATGAAATTCAAAAGGCGTGACCATACCAAAGAGCACTGTTTAACATATGAATCCACCAGGTGGGTGTATGTCGACAAACAGCTGGTGTTTCTGGGTAAATAAAGAGATCTACTTGACATTTCAATGTAACAGACTATTCTCACTCATCTGTTTTCTGTAACTCATTCTAAAGACCCACTCTGATAAAACACATTTTTTTGTGTGTTTTTAACTCATTCTTGTGGCATTTTTCTCACGGTGGAGGACAAATATGAATAAAATGAAGCTCTTTGAGTATTTTATTCAAGTTATTGTGAATCAGGGGTACAAACATTTAGTTGGATAAAGAGCTTATTTGTGATGTTAAAAAAAGTATTTAATCAGCCACTAACTGTGCAAGTTCTCCCACTTAAAAAGATGAGAGGCCTGTAACTTTCATCCTAGGTTTACCTCAATTATGAGAGACCAAATGAGAGGAAAATTACAGAAAATCACTTTTTTTTTAAATAATTTGTAAATTATAATGGAAAATAAGTATTTAGTCAATAAAAGTTCAACTCAATACTTTGTCATATACCGTTTGTTTGCGATGACAGCAGTCAAAAGTTTTCTGTAAATCTTCACAAGATTTTCACAAACTGTTGCTGGTATTTTTGGTCCATCCTTCCATGTAGATCTCCTCTAGAGCAGTCACATT
Organism: Oryzias melastigma; assembly: GCF_002922805.2. Lineage (NCBI taxonomy): Eukaryota > Metazoa > Chordata > Actinopteri > Beloniformes > Adrianichthyidae > Oryzias > Oryzias melastigma. The sequence continues at coordinate 10,951,379 of NC_050533.1, forward strand.
TTGGGGCTGTTGCTAGGCAACACGGACATTAGCGCAGAGACACAGTTGATTGCAGATTCAGTCTTCCAAACCCAAGTGCAGGTCAACAATTTTGTTTCTAGTGTCCTCAGACAGCTCTTTGGTTTTGGCCACAGTGGAGTTTAAAGTGTGACTGTTTGAGGTTGTGGACAGTTGTCTTATATAGGTAACGAGTTCAGACAGGTGTCATTAATACAGGTAACGAGTGGAGGACAAAGGATCCTCTTACAGAAGAAGTTACATGTATGTAAGAGACAGAAATCTTGTTTGTTTGTAGTTGACCAAATATTTATTTTTCTTAATAATTTACAAATAAATTATTTAAAAATCAGACGTGATTTTCTGTTTGTTTTTTTTGTTTTCTCATTTTGTCCCTCATAGTTGAGGTATACCTATAATGAAAATTACAGGCGTCTCATCTTTTTAAGGGGAGACTTTGCACAGTTGGGGGCTGATTTAATACTTTTTTGCCCCACTGTATACCTGACAAGTAACAAGTTTGGAGACGGGAAAGGGGAGCAGGGATGCTCTGTGCCAGCAGTCCTACCACCTCAGATACATTTCTAAGGAACTCTTGCTGCTTTACAGAAACTATTTACTAGAAAATGACAGTTTTCTTTTTGATTTTGGCTGAATCAGAATTAAAAACCACGGAGAATACATTTAAGTAAAGCAAAACATGATTGGAGTGGGTCTTAAAGTGTAAAACAAGTCTATAGAGATGGTGGTTTCACATATGTTTGTTACAAAGTTAAGTGACTTTTATATAAAAAGCCTTTCAAGTGTGTTATTTTTTCCAGTTTTTTTTTTAACAAAATATGTCTATAATGTTTATTGCAGCAATCACACAGAAGTTCAGTTTTATATTGTGCTAGTTTTATTAACTAAGCCACAATTTTGTACAATGTAAGCAAAGTTAATTAGAATATGAGCATGTACAGCAGCTGAATGACAAGACTGTGTAAATGTAAAGTCTTTTTTTTATTTTTTACCTTCATTTGGAAACAGCTTGGTTTCCACACCACCATGATGGTTATTAAAGTATTTTTAAAATAAAAATGAAAAACAAGTCTATGATTAGTGGTTAAAGGGAGGAGGGGATGGCTATTGAGACAGCAGGCTGTACAGAAATGCAGATTTAAAAATAAGACTAAAAAGAAATGACAGCATGAAACTCAGAACATGCACAAACGGAACAGGCACAGAATGTGTCTTCATGAGGAAATAAGTTAGCAAAGTGCATACTTGTAACCTGCTCTGTTACAAAATAAAGATTTGGATGATCTATTGTCATAGTATATTAGCTCTTTTTACATCTGAAGAACCTGATTCGGCTGCTGAAACCACAGGAATGACTCCAGTGTTGCAACCATCTACTCTGAGACAGTGATCACTTCAAGATCCACCTTCTTTGCTTTAGCTCTAAGTGATAACATAAATAAATCTGAAGGACTTTTTACATGGTCATGGAATATGCAGATTAGTGTTTTGTGATAAAGTCTGTGTTCACTGAAGCTAATCAGTGGTAACAGAGTCTGTGAGTCGGAATCGTCCGGTGAGCTCAGCTGAACGTCCACACCTCCAGCTCCATGATGCGGAAGTCGTCCGTTTCCGACAGGCAGCAGTTGTTGAAGGTGTAGCAGGGGCTGCTGCGGCCCACGTACAGGCTCTCATCCACCCACAGCCCGAAGTGACCACTGAGGACAGGAGCACAGACTTAGGAAAAGGTCTTTTACGTGGTAACATTAGGTACTTTTGTGCTTTTAGATTTGACACACAACTGCTTCTGTTGTCCTGCCTCTGAGCGACGGGTATTAGAGTCAAACTCAGATTATCTTCTAATTAAAAATATTCTCAGTGGTCTTTTATTTATGCAGTTTTTTAAGCAAAAACAAAAAAAATGTTTTCTAGGATGCAGTTTCTGCAGAGCAGCAGTTCATTAATCAGTATTGGAGATTTAATTTATTGTTACCATGATCAGTGCTTTATATTTCAAGTTTATTATTCAAGATAATATTTGACTGGAAGGTTGCATATCATGAAAGAATCTCCACAATATTTTGCGGCTCTAGTTTGAGAAGGAGGAAAACAAAAACAGTTCAGCTAAACTAAGCTAAGCTAGCAAGATATTCACAGATTTGCACTTCTGGGATCAATAACTCTTTTAAGAATCTTTAAAACTGACAAAGTGTCTATTACTTTGTTTTAATACAAACAATGACCTACAAGGGCATTTTAAAAGAAAAAAAAGGTTTGGGTCATGTGACCCATGTTTTGGGTTGTGCACTCTGTCAACAAACAGACAAGATGCTGCTGAAAAAAGAAGCTTTACACGATAAAATAAAGTTAACAGAAGAAAAATTGTGAAAAATTATGTATCCTGTTTATTGTATTTGTTAAGTGTATACAAAAGTATTGGATTGAGACTTGATACCGGTAGATACTCAAAACTTAAACCCAAAAAAACCTGATTGGGACACCCACTTGTGTCCTATAGAATATATGCCCCTTTATTCTAAATATGATTAACCTTCTTTACAATCAACATTAAATACATGTGAGCAACTTAGAGGGTGTTGAAAAGAAACACAAAAAAGTGGAATTACCTGCCTCCACCAATAGCAAAGCAGTCCAAGTCTCCTTTGATGAAAAAGGAGTTTTCTCCAGTCCACTTGAAACACTAAAAAAACAAAAGAATCACAAAGTTCTGAAAAAATTAACAAACATAGTCATTTTCTTAATGTCTCTGCAGAAATTGTCCATTTTACAAATATTGAACCGAACAACAAATTCATTAATTTCATAAAATTTAGAGAAAACATCAGAACTTAAAACAGATTCTGAGCATTTCCACTGCAAACAATAATGAATCTTTTCTATTTTAACGTCAGCTTATCCACCTGAATTCCACCAATCAAATGTGTCTTCTGTAGAGAACATTTCTAAACCTGCGTACAACTGAATTAACTCCTTAGGACATTTTGGGGCTTCTGGGATTTGTAGTTTTTGATGGATTTAAACAAATTACTGGACACATTGTTAGTCAGGAGGTTAAGTTGAGTTTCTATAAAGTATTGTTACCTTATAGCGGGGGTGCAGCATGAAGAGAAACGTCTCTCCTGTGCCGTAGAAAGTTTCACTGGGTCTCAGTGGGTGAGACAGGAAGGCCCCAAAAACCTCATCAAGAGCATCTTTGATGACTATCAGTGCAGGAGAGTCGACTGCTCCCAGTTTTCTGTAGAGGGACTTGAGGCTGGCGCCGTGACGGGACGTGCTGTAGGTCAGCTGCCACGAGTGACCGACCGTCCGGGGTGGCAGCTCCTTATTCAGCTGAGCAAGAAGAAGAGGAGACGAACAAACGTCAGGTTAAATAATTACACAAAGTAACTTCTGGATTGAACCGAAGAGAGAAACAACAGACCAAACCAGCGGATTGATGTTTAAGCTACTTGGTACGCCCCACATCGGAATACTTTTAAAGATTTGATCAAATATAAACTTGGTTGTAAAACTGACTCTCAACTGAGGGACATTTTGATTCTCACTTTCATGGTTATTTAGTACACTTCCTCTTTCTGAAGAGCCCAACAATGGAGGGGACGGAATCACACATTAAACTGAACTTCACCAGACAAACAATCTTTATATGAAAGAACAGTTCTTGGAGAAAATCTTACCTAAAAAAAAGAATTTCCTGGTCTTAAACTAATATTTTCTCTTTTGATACCGTCAAAAAAATGAGTGTAAACATATTTCTAGCAGCTGTTAAACTTTTTTCTTATTTCTTAAGGCTTCATTACTAATTCGTCATTGTTTTTACCTTAAAACAATTAAATGTTTCTTAAATTGTTAGCAAGAACTTTGATAATTTATTCAAAAAATATCTAAATTCAAAAATATTTATATTAATGCCTCTCAGATCACAATAGGGGCATTTATTTTTATTTTTTATTAAATTAAAATTAAGTACAGATGGTTACCGGATAAAAACTAGCCTTTTTATGAGAAAAAACATGTTTTAATTATAATGTTTTGAGTTTAATGACCAGACTTGCATAATTCTAGAGAAAAAATTAGTAAAGAAAAAGGAACCAAAAATTGATTAAGACATTACTGCTTTTATTTTTCTTGAATCAAAATTTAATTTTTTATATGTATTGTTCCTGATTAAAAAATGGTTTTTAAATCAATATTATTATTATTGATCAAAGCTATTAGATTTTGACTATTGATCTAATACATACAATAAAAACTATTATATTATTTATTAAGTCAAAATTGAAGAAACAGGATTAATTTTTGCTTTTGTAAATGCTTTTTAAAGCTTTTTCAAAAATAATTTAAAGACAAAACTTTCATAAAGATTTACACACACTCATAATGCAAACAAATGTGAAATAATCATGACTCTAAAGCTGTTCGGGACGGAGCCACTTACTTCTCTAACATGAGATTCCTCTAAAATTTGGCTTTTTTCCACAACTGAACTCAGTCCGTCAGGCTCCTTCTCACTGGCCAGGATCTGCTTGTCCTTACTGTCTTCCATCTTCAGCACCATCTGTAGAAACAAAAGCACGTCTCATCCACGAGTGTGTTCGGCCTTAAACTGACCCCTCCGGTGACCTGCGACCTGCTGCTCGACCCTCCTGTGGGAAACCCGCTCACCTCCCAGTCATCAGCAGAGCTGCAGCGCCTCTGCAACATGGCTTCCTCCTCTTGCTCCTCATCTTCCTCTCTGCCTTCGATCAGTACAAACCCCTCTTCGTCGTAGTCCGCCTCTCCCTCCTCCTCTCCGTCAATGATGCACAAGTCTGGCCGGCAGCGCTTCAGGTAGGCGTGCAGCTCGTCGGAGCTGCATCGGAGGAGAGTGACTCTCAGGATTATTGGGGCGACAAACGGCAGCTTCAGCTGAGACAGAGGAGGACGCTGCTCTATGCATAGAAGGGGCTGTTGTGTATTTTTGAGCACAATGGCAGACGTAATAACGTAATTTCTTGAAAAACTTTTAAACAAGTTGGAGGACGATCACAAAGTTAAAGAATCAGGAGATTACATTTGAGTCTGTCCCATTACTGAATAATTTAAATGAACAGGTAGAGACCAAATGGTCACATGATTTGAAATATTTGGTAATTAAAATAGAAAACTAAAGTGCATTTCTCAAGCAAAACACTAGAATTTAAAAACAAACCACCGTAAAAAGAAAAAAAAAAATTCTTGGTCTTCGTTGGAGGTCCTCTTTCACATGGTAACTTATTTCAAAGCAGTTTTGAAACTTTTCAGTGAGTTAGACTTGAGTTTTCTTGGTTTAATGTGTATACGTATGCAAATTAGGGCAGAGCAGAAGTTGTCTTTTAACCCTAGATAACTAATTTAATGAGGAGAGAAGAAGATTCTGCAGAAACAAAACCCTTCACATTTTGAACTGAATAGAAATATTTCATATTTTTCACTCTATTAAAAATTGTTCTTATTTCTAAAACCAGGACAAATCAATTTAGTGAAACCATCCATCTTTCCATTCATCTATATATCTATCCATTTTCCTCATCCAGGACCGGGTCGAGGGGGCAGCAGTCTAAGCAAAGATCCCCAAACTTCCCTCTCCCAGGCCACTTCCTCTGAGGGGACCCCGAGGCGTTCCCAGGCCAGCCGAGAGATGTAGTCTCTCCAGCGTGTCCTGGGTCTTCCTTGGGGCCTCCCCCAGTGCCCAGAACTACTCCCCAGGGAGGCGTCCAGGAGGCATTCGACCAGATGCCCGAGTACTAGAATTAAGACCGACTGGTAAATTGAGGGCTTTGTTTTGTGGCTCAGCTCTCTGCACCACAGACAGGTACAATGAACGCATAACGGCGGACGCCGCTCCAATCCGCCTGCCGATCTCCCACTTAATTTTCCCTCATTCTTGAACACAACCCCAAGATTTTTAAACTCCTCTACCTGGGGTAGGAACACTCCACCAATCGATTTAGTGACACCCTTAAACAAATTATTTTGTTATTCTACTTCAGATTTTACATCTGCTGCACTAAAAGAATGAACAATATGTCAAACATTACCGTCTAAGGTCATTTTTATAAGTAGAACTTCAAATATTATTGTGAGTCTTTAGTTCTTCTGAAATTATTAAACGTCATAAATATTAGTGTAACGCTTTAATTTAACAACAAATACTTGAAAATCAGTCTTTCATGATTTACCTTTCCTGTGATAAGGCGAGCCAGGAGTCCCGTCGTGTGGAGGTTTTGACTCCTCCCAGCAGCAGACCTTCTGAACTCTTCTTCTCCACCGGCGGCTGAACCCGCAGCCGCACAAACATCACCCTCCCTGAGGTACCGGCTGATGACCTCCGAGGAACTAAATGATAAACCGGCGTACGCTTACGACAATAAAAGTAAGCGATAAGTCGTGAATGACAAAGAACTCCTACCTGCAGTTTGACTCTCCGTGCTGCCTTTACCCGCCTCCTCTTGACCTCCACAGCAGAAGGAGGCAGCGCTGCTTAGGACCGCCAACCCACCCACGGATTTCTCTGACAGCTCCCCGGGTGTGGCGCCATCCAGCTCCCGTTCGACCTCCGCCATGTCTCTGCTTTCGCCCTCCTCTACCTCTAAAGGTTCCTCGGCTAACTTTTCAGCAAAATGAGAACGAGAAGACGCCGAGGCAGGAGGGGACTCCCCCACGGTTTGTTTTGGGACGCTTCCTAATCGATTTTTGACCTTCTTCAGCCTCTGGAAAACATTCTTGTCTTTTTTCCTAGAGTTAGATGAAACAAGAATATAGAATTTGAGTCGTCTGCGGAGATGTTTCCGTTAAACAGTACGTCAGTGCTGACCTCTGCTTGGTGGTGTTGAAGTGAAAGTGCGAAATATCAGAGAAGAAGGACACAGAAGCCAGATTGTCAATGGAGCAAGATAGAAAGTATTCCTCACAGCCGTGCTCCTTCACCAGAGGATGCTTCTTAAATGGGTCGAAGAAGATTTTGCTGGAGGTCACCAGCAGAATACCTGAAACCACACCCTAATAATAAAAAAAAATACACACACAGCACACTTTAGCAATTAAATACAGCAAATCCAGGGTGTACAAGAGTCTTTCATCGTCCCACCTTCCTGTCAGTGATGTGGCGGCCGAACAGTTTCAGGTAGGACATGGCCTCTGGGCCCTCCCCCTGACATAACTCTGGGGGGAGGGCGAGTAAGCAGAGCTGTCCGTCAGGCAGAGGCACCGCCTCCACATCCTGTCCGTATCAAACATAACAGGAAAAATATGACACTCCAATAAACACTCCCAAGTCAGAACTTTATCTGTTTTTTAACGTGGAATTTGATTTGTCCTTTCTGTGCACTAAAAATGTTTCAATTATTGGCAGGAGTCTGGCAATACAATACATATCGCGATACCCGGCTCATGACGCGATATGTATCACGATATATTATCACGCTGTACCTGAACCTTTTTTAACTTTTTTTTTTTAAAGAGTATGACCTAAAAAACTCTACCTGAATATTAACCTATTGTAATAAAATGGTAAAATTAATTATATTTAAGATCACAACATTAAACACTGTAACTTTTGTGAACTTTAAGCAGGTAGATTTTTTCTTTTTCTTCTATTTTTTATATTCATTGTAAATTACTGTCAGCTAACATTTATCTTTCATACTGTCAGATGGTTGTGTAATATATTTCACCACATATTGTAATATTTATGTATATGTATGCGATAAAAAATTGAAATTTGTATCTCATGTAAAAGTTGCTTTTACCCAAACAAATTTATGGGGCTTTTCTTTTTGGTAAATTAAGAAATATTTGTTCGAAAGGGAAAAATAAAATATTTTCCACTTAAAAAAAAAAAAGGTGGAAAACAAAAGTAAGATGCTGAATAAATAATCAAATATCGCCATGTCAGGATTTTAAGTATCGCGATATATCGCCAAATCAATTTTTTCCTACACTTCTAGTTTCAATTGTTTTCATGGAAACAACATTACCTTTATTTATACCATTATCTCCTTTATTAAATCTTGTAACAATTACTGACAAAAACATGAAAACTCAAAGTTCCTCAAACTATGCTTTTATTTTGAGGAAAAACTAACATTTTTGACTAAAAATATTTTTTGAATAAATTATATTTTATTTGATCAAATTCAAAAAAGAAAATAAATCACAAATTTAGACATTTGAAAATAATTTAGTGAGTTTAAATCCTTTTTTAAGTTGTTGCTGCTTTATTTGGTTGAGAAAAATAAAAAATAAAAAAAATTGTATTTCAACCTAAATATTAGCCAATACCTACAGACTATAAACATACGTTACAATCATTTTCATATGTTCACAACGAGGAAACATTTCAAAGAAGTGACAACAATGTTTTCCACCTACCAGAAGTTTGTCATAATCGGCCTCTGGCGACGGCGATTGAGGCTGGGCGGTAAGTGTCACAAAACAGTCGTGGTCGGCGTCTGCCTCCGGGTTCTCTAGAGGTCCGGAGTGCGGTTCTGGCTGAGATCCATCTCTGGGGGTTTTGGTTAGTCCCTTAGCGATCAGCTGCTTCAAAACAGAAGCCATGAAAAGATCAGCTCTGTGGACTAACTGTTCAGCATGAGACACTTCCTCTTCTGCCGGCCTGCATGCTCCCCTCCTCCTCTCTGTGTTTACAGTCACTCCATGAGTCCTAGGGCTGTATATGTGAGGCTGAACACGTGCTTGTTGATGGTCGATGGCGAAAGAAGATGAGCCTGTCAACTTCCTGATAAATCGCACATTTATGGAACAGGCGTGTGAAAAGTCTTCTTTTGGTCTACGTTTACAGAAACGAGCGCCCAGCTGGCCTCACCTCTGAGGTCAAGAAGGTCGCGGATGAGTTGTGTTGTGACTGGGAAGCTGCGAGGCCCATGACCTCTTCTGCTGACGGGGCCGCGTCACCATTAACCCGGAATGCAACACTGAACGCTGTGTTCTCCGGGAATCCCTGCATTCATATACACAAAATGAAAAAAAAACTTTTTTTTTTTGCTTAATTTTTAAAAACAAACAACGTTCTTTGGACCTGATGGCAGAAATCCCACAGCAAAAACAGGCCGAATAAAAATATGTCCAAATTCTTTAAATTGTCTTTAAATAAGCAAAAAGAAAACCTGTCAATGGGGTAACAAACATGGTGTTATTGAAAATATTTAAGATTATTTTTCCTGCAAGACAGAAATAAGATAATTTTTCTTTAAACAAAGGTCGTGGTGCAGTGGAAGGGCGGTCGACCTCTGATTGGAAGGTTGCAGGTTCGGTTCCCGCCATCCCTGCTTATATTTCCAAGTGTCCTTTGTTAAGATACTGGACCCCACATTGCTACTGGTGGTTATAGGTTGGCACCAGTGGAGCTGCCAACAGCGCATGAATGTGTGTATGAATGGGACTGTAAAGCCCTTTGGGGGTTCCAAGAAAGCACTATACAAGTACTGGATACGCTAGTACTGGGCGATATGACGATACACATCACGAGGGCAATAAAGTGTCTATCGTGACATTTCTCTTCTATCGTTTTTATTTGTTTATTTTTATTGTATGAACTTTTGTGCAAAAATGTTTTTTCCTACAAAGAGACTTGCACTTTAACATTTCTTTTCTCATTTTTAACTATTCAGTTATATGTCGCTTGAAAAAATAAATTCAGAAAAGTAAGTAATGACACTCTTGTCAACTTTTTTCAGAGAATGACTGAAAATATACTTTATTTTGGCAAATCGTGATAAAATAATGTCTATTTTATTGTTTATGGTGCATCTTAGCCAGACATCTAACTAATCAAAATTAAATCGAGTTAATTAAGTGACTCCAACTGTATTTTTTTTTACTTCAAGGTTCTTGAATTTGTTCAAATATGGAAAATCTGGCAATAATTCTGATTGTGTTTACTGACTTCCAACTGATTCCCAGTTGTAAAAATCTATCAAAATGTTTGCGATATAAACTGTCCTTCAGTTTACTTTACTACTTATTTTTTACTCTGCAATTACTTATTAAATTTGTATTTTTTTTCACCATAGAGCCATAACGGAGTGGTAAGGGATCCACATGTGGCTCCAGAGCCTAAAGCTGCAGATGCCTGGTCTAAACTGATAGTTCAATTGTGTATCTGTCTACGTTCAAAAAAAGAAAAAAGTAAAAGAAAGCACATGACAAATAACATAAAAGCCTATATTTACAGTAGCTTCACCCTGTGGGAGTCCTAATAATCAACAAATATAATCTTTCTTGAAAATATCTGAACTATAACACAGTTTGATTGGATTTTACTCACATTTTCCTCAATCAAAATAGTTTAATGTCAAAATTTGAAAAAAGCAGGTTAAAATACCTTGTTAAAAAAGTCCAAAAGTCTTCTCCTGTGGCTGTATTTGTTGCAGAATATCTTTAAAACCCTTCTCGTGGTATCAAAGTACTGTAGAGCTCATCTCTGAACCTTGAACACTCCCTGTCAAACTCTTTCAAGGCTATAAACAGAAGAGATCTCCCCAGCAACTCTAATCAGGTGTTACATAATAAAAGCAGCCGTAAATTCTCACGTCTCACCGGTTTCCAGAGTGGTTTCACTCACCCTGAGGCTCATCCCGTCATCCGGCGGTCCACCTGCAGGCTCTTTTGCTCCTGCGGTGCCGCTTAGGTCCCATGAAGTCCCTATAAGAGGGAAAAACAGGAATCATTTCTGTGCAGGACAATTGTCATATGATCTAGCTCATGCCTCTCATGCCTCTCCATATGAAAATAACTTCATGCAAAGACATAAAACTGCAAAGAAGTTTCAAATGACATGCAAATTCAAAGCTGTGTTTTCCCCACAAACAAGCCTAGAGGTGCCAAACTCCGCCGGATCACCTTGCAGGTAGTACTGCCGCAGCTTTGGGTTTCTGATGTGGGGGATGTGGTCGAGAGGCCGCGTCAGGACCGGTTGGTTCTGGAGCTGGCTGTCCGCGGCGGCCTCCTGCATTGTTTTCCAGGGGGGCTTTGCGAACTGTGGAGGCTGGGAGACGCCAGCAGGAAGTTTGGATCCCAGCCTGAAAGAAGAAAACACTTTTTACCAGAAAGATATCCACTTTTGAGCCAGATGTCAGATCGTATGAGGAAAACAGACATACATTAATCTAGTGGTCTACAAGTGGAGGCATCAGAGCTTGTGGCCCGCCCATTATAATGTCTAATACGCTCTTTTTTTAAACATAATTTTCTTCATCTGCTCCTAATTCACAACTATTTGAACAAAGAAATACTCAGAAATTCAATTTTAAACTTCATTTTCTTAATATTTCTTATCTATTATCTGAAAAATGCAACAAGAACATGCTAAAAACCAAATTTTCATCTGAGAGATAATTTTCTAGTTCTTGATTCAACCTTAATTTATAGAATATTGGACCAAATATAATCTACATTTACACATCCTAAAACAGGCGCCCAGGGCAACAGCGGAATGAAAGGAAAATCAGTCCACAAAGTCAGCACAGAAGGAGAAACCTTTCAGAAAAATAATGTTGATTTATATGTTCATTACATTAAAAAAAGGCAAGCAGGAAAAGTTTCACTTTTTTTTTTGATCAGTTTGATCCAGAACATAACAGGAAGATTAAATTCCATTTTTTTTGTTGTTTTTGGAGTGGGGATGGGAGTGGTGATTTGTAGTATTTTTTTTTATTAAAAAAAAATAAAATAAAATATCACACATCTTATTCACTCATTCCTTTTGTAAAATCCCAAACTAGTACTTTTCCAAAATGGTAGCCTCAGAGAAGATGGTTCCACCAATAAGCAGCTGCTGATGACGATAGCCCTTGAGACTCAAAATTCTTTGAAAAAATTCCACTGACATGAGTTTTCATGCTGGAGAGAAAACAGCTCAGGAATTCTACTTTTTCTTTCTTTTCTTTTTTTTTTACAAATTTAAATAAATGTCCACAAAAAAAAAGATTTTTTTTTTAAGGAAAGGGTCATTGTATGTAATAATATTTCCCAGCAGGTGGCATACTTCCCCTAGTTTGAACCTAAACTATGAGTTACATAACTTTTTAAAATTGCATTTCAAGGTCAATTAATATGTTTTTTTTTTATTATTGAAGCAATCATACGATGGATTTAATTCATTTGCAGCAGCTTTAACTCCTTATGCAAAAAATTAGCGATGAACTGGAGCTTCTCTGATAAAAAACGTGACTTGAAAAATTGGTACTGAAAAAAGTACTTTTACAATTAACTGAATCATATATTTTTACTTAAATCCTAAGTAGCGTACTCAACTACATTTGTTTCTTTTTTTATCATTCATTCTGGATAATTGGAATAACCTTCATTGTGAAATATAGTTTTCCGCTAAGGATGTTTTATTTTATTCAATATTTATTTGAATATTTGGAAGAATAAGAAGTTACTTTTATGTTTCCAATAGGCAGTGTTGTGAATTATTGTGAATTGGCACATTTCTGTGAAATTTCACTAAAACTGAACAATTTTCAGTCATGTTCGAATTGTCTCCATACAAGTTCAAACAACAGTGGGACAGTTGTTTTACTGTTAGGCAGTGTACAACAATTTTGAAAAAAGAATTCTATATTTTTAAACACAAAAAAGGAAATAATTTGATTTTTTATATATATATTTTTTTCTACATCTTAAAAAATGTTTAACTGCAGTTTGTTGGTACAATATTATTTATTTATATACATCTTTCCTTCTTTTTACGCTTTTCATTAAAATTTAATCATCTTTTAATTCAGTTTAGTTTTTGTTTATAGCGTCACTTCACAATCAGTTATCTCAAAGCAAAACACAACAGATCAGAAACATCAGCTCAAGACTAATCCATTACTGCTATACTGATCCATCTGCTATAATCCAATTCAATCCAGATTATTTCATTAAAGCTAAATTGTCTTAACTGTGTCCAAACAAAAGCCTGTATAAGCGATTGCTTCTAAGGGTATTCCCCATAATGAGCATAAGTGGGTGAAATGGTGACATTCAAAGGCTCCTGCTGCCCCTAGTAGTTGAGAATTTACATACTAATCTGGGTTTATTTGGTTACTAATACAGTGTCAGACAGTATTTGTGCCAGTGAATTAAGAATCACCACTTTAAAGTGTTTTTAGGATGCATTTTCCCGATAGGAAAGTACTTGATGTGTGAATAATCAAATGGAGCAACGCTCTGTCTGTCCGTCTGCTCGGTGTTATTTATAGAGGAGTGGGAGTTGTCTGTCCAATGAGGAGTCACATTTTCAGGGGAGGCTGTTCTGCTTTCACCCACATGATGCTCAGATTGGAGTGGAAGCAACTCATGAAAAGTGTCAGTCTATTAGAAATACTTCTATAGTTCATCGTTTAAAAACTCTGACCTCTGGCAGGTATTAAAAATAAAAGAGGAAATGCCTGGCTGTCTGCCGATCTTGTTTTGTTTTCTCACGTGTTAAGAAGCCTGACCTGCTTTTCACGTTGCAGAAATAGCTGGTCCTGGACTTGTTCCTCTGTGACTCAAGGTTCATGGCTCCTAAAGCCTCTGGTCGCCTCACAGATTGAGCCATTCTCAGTTTCTTCGTCACTGCGCCGGCGGCAGGAGATGCAGAGGGATGAGGGAAGAGGGCGGCATCCTTTCTTCCTTGATCTCCATCCCTTATCTTTGCCCTGTGGTTACAGCACCTACACAGACAGGAATGTGCACAGAAACATTCATCTGATTCAGGAAGTGGAGAAAAAAAACAAACAAATGACCTATTGAGAAGTTTTTTTAAGCCCTGAAAGTGTTTTGAAGCATAAACTTACAACCAATTTGATATAATGCACAATTTTTCTAACATTTCAAAGAAATGATTTATAGAATATTGAGTAGAATTTGCTCAAGCAATACTGAGTTAACATCATCTTAAACAATATTAGGGTTAATCAGTTGTTAATATCAACTATATATATATACGGCTAGAAAAGCTTACATTTTGTTGTTTATACCAAATTCCTGGGTCATGCCCCCTTGGGCGCAGATTTGAATGAACTGGATTAGCTTAAAGAACAGGCCCGACTAGCTTAGTTTTACCTTTCAAATAATCTCTAACAACCATTAATTGTTTGAATAAATATATTTATACTATTTAAATGATGGCAGTTTAAATATGGTTAAGGTTTTAAGAGAACGCATTCAAGCGACATCACAGAATGATCGAGACAGCTAAGGCGGAAACACATGACAGCAAATGACAGAGAGATGAGGGGCACGCGGGACGCAACCTGCGCAGAGAGTTTGCTGACCTTTTTCTTGCCCGTGGATAAAGACGAGTGTCGGTCACATGCGCATGTTTTCATAATGCAGCAGTGTTGTGGCGGTGGTAGCTCGGCAGACACAGTAAAATGATTAATATTCAAGCTCCGCCCAGCGTTTACAGCGCAGTAAAGAGGCTGGTGGTGGAACAGATGGTTCCCATCTCCGGACTTCCGGAACGTCTGAGAGGAATTGACGAAAGCGGAAGTGGATAACAAGGTCTTCTCTTGTTTCCAGAGCTCCACAAACATTTCTCAATTCTTGATAAAGTTATTCCTCTTCCTTGATACATTTCACATTAATAGACGCATATTTTATGACAAAATTCCAAAATTGTCTTTATTTCTGGTGGATATCAAACTATATTTTAAATGGGTTATATTTTCAAAGAATCTAAAAACTTAAATGTTTTGAAATTTTAAAATGTCAATTCTGCAATGTTTTATCAATCCAGCTTCTACATACTCAAATGCTTATATTTGTTAATTCCCACCCCTGGCACCTTATTTTATTTGCTTTATCCCATTCTGCTGTATGTTACTTTTAGTTTTGTAAAATTGTACAATTTATATTATTTTTTTTTTTGTACTAAGCTGGCGTTTACAGTGAAGTTTTTTAAATCAATCTTGTTGTATCTGAGCTACTTGTCTATTCAATTATGATTATTTTTTCTGTACTAAAATTGGTAATAATTGTGATCAGTTTGATTGCTTGTTTTTATTTTTAATGTGATCAGATCAATTTATTCCACAGTTATTTTTACAGTCTATAGTTTTTCCTCTTCAATTTAAAATGAAACTATTTGAATATTATCTACGGGCAAAATAAGGATTTTACACTGCTGTAAATTTCTATAATATCCCAAAACCCACCACTTTTTATTTTTATACATTTTTTAACACATTTAAAGCAGGGATATGATGTTGTTGGACAAGACAAGATGATGATTTAAATGCAAACGTTATCAAATGCAACCTAGATCAGCTGAAATGTGAATAATCAGAGTAAAACAATATGTCGCTTTGAAGTTGTCACCTCAGAGACAAACACTATTTAAAAACATTTTCATTCAGTGCACCTTGAGAGATATTGGTAAGAATTTGATTACATTTAAATATTTTTCTTAATTGTTTCATTCAATTATTAAATGTAATGTCTGTTAATAAACTAAAGCTTATCCTTTTGTATGCACTTGCTATTTGCAAAAACTTACATTAATTAAATGAGTGAATCTTAGCTTGTTTAATGATAGTTCCCTGAAATAAAATATTTCTAACCTAACCTTGCTTGTCACTATCACTAGAGGGCGCCATTGAGAACATTCCTCTCTGTTATGATAGTGACGTTCTCCCAGCAGCCAATCAGATCCGAGGACAGGGAGGCACAGGCTACCGGCCTAATGAACTACAGTGAAAGACAAGGAACAGAAGTGAAAAATCCCTGAACCGTGAACGGCTTCGACCTTTCCGGTATCATTCTAATGTAAGTTAAATTGCTTTTGGATTTTTTTAAGGTAGTAAAGATAAGATAAAGGCTGGTTATTTATTTCAGCAGTGGGTCAAACCAAACGGTGGTTGTTGTTGCCGCTAAGCTAACTTTGTGTTTAAAAGCCAAATTCAAGCTAACCACCGACTGCAGAAACCCAAAAGAAAGTCCGTAATTATATTATAATGGGTGTTTTTATGTGTATATGAGAAAATATTTTCCTCTTAATGTTAGAACTTAAACCATGTCCGACTGCTAAAATAACCTGCGTCTGAGGTCGGCTAGCCTCTTTAGCCGACATCATCTCGACTATTGATTTATAGAGGAGATTAAAGCAGAAATGCTTTTATTTTTTAGGTTTATTGGTGCCAAATGTACCCCCCTAAAAGACGTAATTTAGCATTTTAATACTTTTCAAGGTATTTTGTAACCTAAAGTGTCACACTTAGCATCGTGCTGTTTTATTATTGCCTTAAATACATTTTTAGTTGAATTATATTTTCTATCAATCATTTATAAAATCGTATCTTTTAGTAGATTGCAAAGTGGAAAACTGATTAAAATATAGACTTAAAAAAATTGTGAATGTGACAGTGTTTTTCGTCATGAAATTTGCAGGAAATGCAGAAAACAACAATTGATTAGTAGATAATTAGACAGCAATCAGCTTGCCCTAAGAAGCTGATAATGGGGTTTGTGAACCAAAATTTCGTCTCTGTATATTTTCTTAACTTATGTCCAACATTTCATCAGGAAAATGTTCAAACAAATAAGACAAAAAAGGGTTTAACTGTCATACTCGATACAGTAAAGTTGTCTTCTTTTCAGCTTATACCTAAACTAATTACCATTTTAATCCTAGGAACAAGTTCAACCACTTACATGACATCTGTTAACTGAGCTGCTACATCTCCAGACACCGCGAGCACCCAGCACTGCTGTGCAGCTTTAACGGATGACACTGAGCAACCATCAGCATGGAAACACAAGCAGTGAGTTCATTCAAACTCTCTCCGAAATCCATCTTAATTCCAAATATAGCAGAAGGGCACTCCATGTTTTTGTGTATGTTTTGCAGGAAGTTATTCCCATCTGGCAGAATAAGCCTCATGGATCGACTCGCAGTGTTGTGAGAAGAATAGGCTCCACTCTTCCACTCAAACCTCCACAGAGAGCATGCTTCCAGGTTCACTCAATATTCTGATATTCTTATATTTTAGATTTGAAACTATGTGTCAGTTTTGTTCATTTACTGTCTCTGTGTCACAGGAGTTGCCTGGTTTGCCTTCTCTTCGTCCCGCTGATGGACCTATGGTTCCTACTCTAGCAGATATCGCTTGGATCGTTGCAGACGAAGAGGAGACGTATGCTAGAGTGAGGTAAACCTGCCAACTACGTATGCTTCAGTCCTTGACGAAGCTCGTTTTTCTGGATGCTAATCTCCTGTTTCTATTTCTTTGTAAGGAGTGACACACGCCCTCTGAAACACGAATGGAGGCCCACGCCGCTCCTGGTGCTCCACAGGAACTCGTCTGTGCCTAACTTCCGTCGGGAAGGTAAAAGGATGGAGGGGCTCAGGAAGCCCGGCGTGACGGCTCTCAACCGCACTACAGCCTTGCAGGATGAGCTCAGCAAACTCCGAGCTCAGATCGCCAAGATTGTTGCAAACGATACAGGTCGGTAAAGCATCGTGCTTTTTTAATCTGTGCCGTTGAGGGAAAAAGGCTCACAAATCTGCTCCTGATATTGTGGCTTTAAATCACTTTTCCAAGCTTGCTGTGAGTTGTTGACTCTTTTTTATGACTGTCATGTTGTTTAGACAGCTGCCCTGATTTTGCTTAAGCTGCTAAGTATTTGCTCAGAGTTTGTAGGTCAGTGAGTAAAGCTTACCTCTTCAGTTCTGTGCTGGTTGGTCACCTGTTCAACCGAAGCTTCAGGAAAAAGGATCAGACTTTGGTTTATTGCTATCTATTGTAAATCTTATACGTTTACAAACGAATTACGTTTTAACCATCAGTATTTAAAGACCCACTCCAATGAAAATCGTATTTTTTGTATTTTTAACATGTTCTTGTAGCATTTTTTTTTATAGTAGAGAACCTATATTAGATAATTTACCATTAATAGTGTAATAGTGTAAACGTTTCCCTCCTGCCTGTTTTACTTTGTGGGTAATACTCGCCTCTGCTGGTCTTGATCTCCTCTGATTGGCTAAATTCTGAGTGTATCGCACGTTAGCTGACTTTAAATGAGCTTATTGTTTGTAGCCATGACCCGGCTTCCTCTATGTGGACAGAGAATTGAACGGGCAGGGGGTTTACCAACACAGAGAAAAGACTTTGAACTCCATCTAGTGTCGATTCAGACATTATCTGAGTCGTAAAATTAGCTGTTTGCTAGTTTATATTTTGTTTATAAAGATGTACAGTGAGCATATAAATATCTTACTTTTATTTTAAAGCCTTTTGATGTCATTTCAAAGCCAAAAACAACTTAAGGAACATTTGCATTTAGAATATGTTTTATTTTGAAAGTATTAAACTTTAGATAGAAGCTCATAAATCTGTGAATAGGTACTGTAATTTTGAAACATATTCTAGTTTCATAAAATCAAATTCCTTTGAAATTTGGAAGTTTTTTGTCTTTAAAAAAAAAAAAAAAAAAAAAGAACAAACAAAAAAAAACAGAAATTTGTGTCATACTGCTCCTATCTACTCTAAATTCCTGTAATCGGATTTTACAAAGAGAAAATGTGATTAGCCGGGAGCTGTAAACTATGACGGTTGACTGTCTTAACAAAAGACATGGTTGTTGCTGAAAAGCTGCTGAAAGCAACAGTTCTTTAATCTGTTTTGTGTCTTAAATTTCCACTCTATACCGCTGACAGAAGCTGGAATCGGTTTCGGATTGTTTTTGATTTTCGGCTTCGGGAGACTGACGGACTTTGTGATTCCAGGCTCCAACCCCCTGACCCCCGATCTGCTCTCGCCTGACGATACGAGCATGAGCTTCTCCATGGCGCCCTTCGAGACTGCGCCCTACCAGCCGGCGGCCATCGCTCCCGCCTCCTTCGTCATCAGCGACGTGACGGAGGAAGACGAGGACGAGGAAGAGGAGAACGACAAAGATGTGGTCTCCGTGGTGTCGGAGCTGGTCCCTGACCCCCTGCCGCCAGTTTCCATGACGGCATCGGCGACTTTCGATCTAGATCGGCCAAGTATGGACTTCCAGGAGGCGGAGGAGGACACGGTGTCGCTGTCCAAGTCCACCAGCTTCGCTGACGTCATGGACATCCTGAAGGACATGAACCGCATGAAAATGAGCAAAGACAGGTCAGAGGTGCTGGGTAATACTTCCTCATCAGCAGTGACATATTCTTCATGGTATTTGTCTTTCTTTAGGTATAACAGAGGCTGCACATCTCTTCGAGAAGAAGATTCTGCCTCGTTGATTTCTGAAGCTCTGAGGAAAAAATTTGTCCTAAAGGAAGAAGACACAGCTGCTGTGAAGAGAAAGTAGAAAATGAAACCCAAATCCTGCTGCTTCATGTAAGTCGAGAAAGCTGCTGGGCTCTAAATTCTTTTTTTGGGGGGGAAAAATATTTCTTAAAGCAAACATGTTTGCTTGCTGGTTTTTGCCCCCTTTTACTATCAATTTTAGGCTTTTTCTTTTTGAGTTACACTTCTTTCCTTTCAGAACTGAAACAAAATCCTCCACCAGAGTCTGACTACAGACTTATTTCTATCAGAATCAACAGTCGATTGAAGTCGTTTATTCTCCATTTCTATAATTACACCTGTGGGATTTTTTTTCTAAGAGGGCTTTGAGTGGAAATATGTTCCTCTCCTATCTTATATTCTTGTTTTCTATATAGTTTTTGAATAAAGAAGTGTGACATACTTGAACTCATTTCCTAAACGGCTGAAAAGCTGTCGTGTGCGCACAGAAATGTAGTTTATCATGGTGTGTATGAACGAAATTTACTGCAGCTTATATGGCTCTTTTTGTGTGTGTGTTTAACTATAGATAGACAAACATTAAATAAACCCATTTTAAAACTAAACATACCCAAAGTTCAGGACTTTAGGTTAAAAATTGTCTTTTTTTAATTTAAATAAAGCAGTTTAAGAGGCATTTAGTTATATTAAGTCTAAAAAAATGTGCAGAACTTGACCAACTTTTAAAAATTTCAAATTAATGGTTAGCTTTTACAAAATTATATGCTATAAAATGTCCAAAATCTTTGTGTTATAAATTCCTCCCAAAGATTTTCTCTTGGGAAATTCTTCTTCGCTTCAGATTTTCTAGGTTTGTCATCCTGAACGATCTGTTATTTAGTCCTTGAACACCTTAAAGTTTATCTCGTTAAAAAAAAAAAATGTCCAAAATCTGTCGGGCATGCTGGCTGGATCTGTGGGTTTAGATGCTGAAACATCTTATACTTCCCAAAGAAGAGGAGCTGCTGTGTTAGTTTTTGAATTTCTACTATACTTGAGTGCATGTAATCATTGTAACATTTAGCCCTCACAACCATGTGTATGTTTTTTTTCTTTTTTGTGTCATGCAACAATTTGTAAATAAAGAGTGTGCTGATGTTTTTCCAAGTTTGGGATCTTGTTGTTTTTTGGAGCATGCAGTGACAAGTACTACCACATGGGGGCAGCACTGAGTTTTTTTTTTTTGCTAAGTTCCTTTCAAATTTGTAAAAGATTTTATGCTGATTTTGTGTATTTATTCCAACAAATCATTTAAGACAGGGAAGCAAATAAAAACAAAACAGTTTATGAAATGAAAAACCAAGTTAGGTAAGTGATTTGTAGCATTGTTCACTCTAAAATTATACATTTCCAAAAGTTTGAGGTTTACTGAGGTCAAAACCAGAAGGGACTCGAGTTTATTAAAAAAAAAAGTTTGGAGTTGTTGGTGAAAATACTTCTTTGGATCTGAACACATTGATTAAAGGTTTTACTTTAGTTTTAATTTTTGAATGTAACCTTAAAGAATCCACAAACTATTTTCTTAGTTTGCAGCAGACAACATAAAAAATGCAATAAATTGAAAAGAATACTTAGAAATAAATAAGCTGTCTCCCCATTTAACCCTGTGTGTTCTCTAGGATTTCAAACAGCATTTTTACATTCTGTTTGGGTGATTTGTTGCATTTATTTATGTACAAATGTACAATAAATTGACAAGTGGATACAGTTAGTCATTCAATAAATATCCATCTGTAATAAACAGGGATTTATTAGGATGAGTTTATAAAATATAGTGAAATTAAAGTAGCATTTTAGGCTGAATTATTCAAATCAAGTTCTCGAGCAAATGAAGTGTGTGGCATTGAGGTGAAGAGGCCCTGCAGGTGGTGACTGCATCCCCTCTTCACTTGATTAACTGCATTAGAAACACTCAGTCTTCTATTTTCCAGTACAGTATTATTGGTAACCCACATTATTTCCCATTTCCTCCTCTTCTTTCCCTGGATGCTCTGGGCCCTCAGTGATTCACAGTCTATTTTCTGTTCCGAGTCCTTGGCCTACTTTGTCCCTCTTCACCTCCACGGTGGACTTTCTACCTTTTTTGGATGCAGGGAGAAGTCTGTGGAGGACTCCGTTAATAGGGCTGGATGGCAAATGAGCTCAGTTAAACCTATAAATACAGGAGCTCAGTTCAATGTGACATTGGCACATTTTCTTGTACTTGTCGGAGAGGATTGAAGCAGTTTACTGCTACTCGTGACCTCCTCTTTTTGTGTTTTAATCAAAAGTGAAATAATGATTTCTGATGAGTCTTTGCAGCATCAGCAGAATCCTATGGAGCCAGAAGGGCCAGAGCCTCCAGCCAAGCGAATGCTAGGCAATCAGAGGCAGTCGGGCAGAAAATGCTTCAACAGGTAGATGATCCGTCTTCCTGACTGGTCAGCATGGCTCCTCCATTTCCCTTTGCCTCAAAGCTTTCTATCAATGTCTTCTTACATCCCCAGAAGCTCAAATGACAAAAACTTTTTCTGCACCAACCGGTTTACAAAACTATTTTTGTTCAGTTGACATAAAAATGATTAGTAAAAATAAAACCCATCGTAGTGAACCAGAAAAAAATGACCAACTTTAGAAAACCTCTGACCTGTTTAAGCATTTAAAAGCATTTTTTAACACTAAAGTATCTTTTTTTCAATGGGAATACGCCTGACATGCCACAATTCTCGGTTTAAAACCATATGCTAACTATCGAAATGAATAGTAGGGAGAGCGAATTGTTGCATCCCTACTGCATGTTGATGTTGAAAGTGTCAAACGTGCTGAATTTAATGTTCTTAAGTGTTTTATTACATTACATAACGCTTAGTAGAAGCTGAATGAAAGGTGTTTCTTTATTGTAAGCAAATAAAAAAAATGATTTTTTTGGAATTTTTATGTTTTTTGTTTTGGAAAACACGATTCAAATATGAAACTGAAATCGAGGAGAAAATTAAACTTTGCATCCCTAGAATAAACCTGCTGCGCTGAAATCAAATCAAACTTTATTTGTATAATTCTTTTCCAACTTACGTTACTCAAATTGCTTAAAATCATAATCAAATTTTAAAAACAAAAAGCAAGACATTACACAAAAAATATTTTAAAAACCAATACATCCCCCCCCCCCACACACACACACGCACACCATGATGAAGCCTAAAATGATTCACTTAAAGTGAATTAAGACGTGGTTCTTTTATCCCTCAATTCTGGTACTTTGACTTTGAAAAAATTTTTTCATGATTTGAATAAATATTAAATTAATAAGTCAGGTTAAACAAATATAAGCTGAAATAAGAAAAAAAAGTCTAGTTGTCATACTGACTAAAAATAACATTTTTGACTGGGTTGTCTTGTAATTTTCTATTTAAGTAAATCTGCTGTAGTAAGGGGATTTTATTTTGACACCGGATGTATTTTGTTTTGAAAGGAACTTTTATGTAATGCTTTCAAGTAAAAAAAAAAAAGAAAAAAAAGAGTTGCTATTTTAAAAAAATATATGGCTTTTTGATTATGTGATTTTTGTAAAGATTTAAAATCGCTATTTTATGAATGACTGTCTTAATGGCCACAAAAATATAAAGTGTACTTTTCTTTCTTTTCTTTCAAATCTCCAAACTTTATTTATAAAGCACTTTTCTCCGGGGTCAAATCAGGATCAGCTTAAGGTCAACGAAAAACCAGATTGACCACATTATATGTGATAAAATAGAAAATTTGAAAAACAGACATTGTAATTGAAATAAAAAAAATGAATATTTGACATTTTTTCAGTTACAATGTCTGTTTTTCAAATTTACAATGTTTTTTTTAAAGTAGATCCTGATTTGACCCATTCTCTCATCTAGCAGCAACACAAAGTGCTTTACAGGTTTAAAACAATAAAAAATAAAAATATAAAACACTTTGTGTTGGGTTCATTGAAAGAAACATGAATACTTAAATTCAGGCCTCACTCCCACTCGATGACATCATCAATAGTCGCCGGTCAGCTTCGTTAGCACGGAGCTGCTAGCACTAGGAAATGCATAATAACATTTGTTTTATAACTTTAAAAAAGATCACACTAAAACAAAAAGTCATTACTTACATTTAATGCAAACTCATTTGTTTCGGAGCGCACCCACGTGAAGAAATGCGCTACCAAACCCTACCGCTTCAAATGTCCCCACAGTGGGAGGGGTAGGGATAGGGGAAGAATTTGGAAATGGCCTAAAAGATCGAGAGGGACTTAAAGGATCTTTATGAGTTTTGGTCAGTAAGAAACTCGACCAAATGGATCTTTTAGTGTGAAAAGTTGCACTGTTACAAGTTTTTGTTATTTTAAAGATGAGAGTTACTGGGTTTTGTTTTTATTTTTATTTTTTATATAAACTGATCTGAAGGGTTCCAAACAGGAAAAGTAGTTGTGAAAATGTGTTGTCATGGAGGCCATTAAAGAAAAATTCATTACCAGGTAACGTTAGCACACATATTAGCTAAGGTACAAAATTGTTTATCCAGTTCTTTAGATAAAAACAACATTTTGTCTACAAATGTGTTCACAAAAACAAAAAAACTGTCCTTTTACTCCACACTGACATAATGTGAGCAAGACGCTTTAACTGTGTCTGAAACCGAGAGACCAATCTGCAGAATGTGCAAACACGTAACAGCTTTCATGCTTTTGTCTGCATGCTCAGTTGGAGTGTCATCTTCCACTTTGTCTCATAGCAACGGCCGTCTGAATGAAGCCGGACCGGGAGGACGACAAGGGTCTGGGGGAAGACGAGAGCTCATCTGCGGCTCCCATCCGCCCACCTTCCCCAAGTTTCACCCACATGTCCCCCCGGCGTCATCAAGACACAAAACTCACACGCATGACTCACAATAGCGACAGCTCCACAAGAGCTCAATTCAATTCACTCTGCTGTTTCTATTTTGGGCCGTCTGAAGGGTTTTTTTTCTCAATAGTTGGTCTGCCCTTTAAAGATGATTGCTTTGTGATGCAAAGTAAATTATATCTATAAGTGGATTTCCAGACTCAAGTGAGGTATTGCCCTGCCTCTTAATTAAGACGGTGACAAACCTGTTTCTGGAACATTCAGGAAAAGAGGAAATTACTATATTTTCTTAACCTTTGATTAGTATTTTACTTCATATTTGTATCAAACCAGGTTCTTATAGCAAATAATTAACATTCTCAGTCAACCTGGAAAAAAATATTCACTAGAGAAAACATGAACAGAATACATTTTTTTTTCTCCATCTGTTTCCCCTAAAGCTATGAATCATATTTTGATAAATATTGATAAGAATTCCCTCATGAGGTCCAGATGGGACCTTGGTATTATGCCCTGTGTGGCGGCTATTCATTAAAAATTAGGTTAGAACAATTATAGACGTTCTCAATTCCCATTTAAGACACTTTTATGAGTTTTCCATTGTTGGTCTATTTATTTAAATACCATGAATATGTTTTAATGTCCAATTATTCATTTTAAAATACAAATAAATTGAATTTATTTGCCAAATTCAGAGATTTATGGACATTTGTATCAATAAATCTTCTAATTTGATTAAAAAAAATGACAATAGGTCAGAAAAAATCCACAACTATCAAAACAAAGTAACTATATTTTTTTTCTTTGAAACCTTTTTACAACATGAATTCAATATTTAGACCCAACAGTTTGCTTTGGGCTCTCATGCTTCACAAAGATAAAAAAATCAGATCTATTATCGTAGGAGGAGTGAAAGCATGATGCTGTTTGCATATTTTGCTTCAAAAGTAGGTTGGATTGTGTTTGTATTTTGTGGCATGACTTGCTAAAAAGAGGGAAAAGTTAGTTGTTTGTTAAATATCTAAAGCATGATTAAAAATGTCCTTAAAAATCTCTAATATAGATCTTGGTTAGTTTTCTGCCCTGTAGTTCCTCAGTATTCCACTAGAGGCAGTAGAGGGTCCTTCCCTGATCATTTTAAAATGACTGCTCCTATTAAATCTCAAAAACACTTTTGGTGAAAAAATGTAAAATCTGAGACGGTTGGTAAATGAGGTGTTTTTTTTTTCCTGAACATTCGTGTTAATCTTAAACTAATATTGTTGTGAGCAAAAACTTACCAAATCGCCCAACGTTTTATAATGATTAATATCTATTAAAAAATCTTATTGGATGTTTTTGTGTGGATTACATCAAATGATTTAAAAAGCATGTTTATTCCCCCCAAAATGAATTTTCTATTTTATTTTTACCTAGTGGGCCTTACAGGGTTAAAGACCTGAAACAACGGAGATCGCTAACGTGCTCATAATGGAACTAGCATAGCAACATTCAAAGGAAGCCATGTTTTAGCATGACTGTGACCCGACTTTTTATAAATTAGTTTTTCTGGTTGCTCTGTTCTTCAACCATAATTTTTTTTTTTTCAGGGTAACGGAATGAGCTGAGCATCTGTGACAAATCAAACACAATGTGGTTGTTGTTAATGAGCATTAATTCATTCAATTGGCAGCAATACCATTGACTGTATATGAGATCTGGACTGAGTGAGTGTTGCCCATAAAAATGGCTTATTCCCGGGTTTAAAGAAATTAAGTCAATTTTTTAGTGATATGAATATGAGAACTGGACTAAGTGCGACACCCCTCCCCGAATCCAAACAGGAAGTACCAGTTGGTTTCAACGTATTAACATATTCTAACCAATTCAATTTTTTTTTTCTTTTTAATATTTTTTTTCTGTAGTGCAAGTTATTAAAGTTATAAACTGACCAATCAGATGCCTCAATAAAAGTATGTGGTTTCACATCAAACTCTCTTGAGGCCACTTTCAATTCACAGGGGGCGTGGACTTCCAACAAGCTCCCTCTTAATTGGCGAGAGTGGTTTCCATCAAAACATCGACTCAGGCCGACTTGGACCAATCACTGATTAATGACCTCGTCTGGTTGCAACATGGCGACCGCATTGACTTAATTTCATTGGAACCAGAAGCAGGTCATTTTCTATGGGTGTCCCCACAATCACTCGGTCCAGTTCTCATATACAGTCAATAGACTGAATCCTCGTTTCAATGGCAACCACTTTTGTCAATCGGGTGAAAAAATTTCTCAATAACTTTGACAAATGTATTAATAAAGTGATTTTATGTTGGCCTCTAAATTATGATTTCATTGTTTAATTTAGATTAAAATTACAATTTTCTTATATTGTTTCCTTTTTTCTGGCCTACAATTTTTCTAACTCTCTGTATTTTATAATATAAAAGAGTTACAAGGTTTTTTCTGGCAGAGAGACAGTTTTGAAGAAGCTTAAGACAAAACTTTTAATTAAATCAAGTGGTTAATTACCGTATTTTTCGGACTATAAGTCGCACCGGAGTATAAGTCGCAGGGGCCAAAAAATGCATAATGAAGAAGAAAAAACCATACATAAGTCGCACTGGAGTATAAGTCGCATTTTTTTCAAGTAATTTATTTTACAAACTGATTGAAAAAAACGATATTACATCATCCTGGAAGGTAAGTTATAACATTCATAAGTGAATAGAAAACAGGCTGAATATGTGTCAACACATATTCACATATTAGCATCATGAAAAAAACGAAAAGGTGTAGCATTTATATAACATAACAGTTTTATTTAACTATAGCCTCAAGAACTCATCAACTTTGTATCTTTACTGTAATTAATTGCACGCAATCTCACTCCATATCACTAAATCCCTTAAATTCTTCGTCCTCTGTGTCACGTCTGAATAACTAAAGTAAATAAAGTAATTGCATAGATCACCATAAGAGGGCACTCTAGACTTACGGTCCATATCTCATCTCATTAAAAATTCGTATATAAGTCGCACTGGAGTATAAGTCGCAGGGACATTCAATCTATGAAAAAAAACGCGACTTATAGTCCGGAAAATACGGTAAATATATTATTCATAATTTCCTCAATAATAGAAAATGCTCCTCAGAAATGTTTTAAATTAAGCTGATGTGTCATCACCAACAGAAAAATTAAGAAAATAATTTCCCTCAGTTTGTTGGAGCTCCTTTCCACCTGCTGCCGTCCAGATTAAGACCTATGGCTGCGACCCGCCGACACTTGGAAAGGAGCAGCTGGCGGCCGCTCACAGGATGTTAACAAAGCACCGTCAAATGCAACCCATCAACAATCCTGAACAGCAACACTCTGTCATCCGTCCACATCCAGAGAGCCATCTGACAGAATGCTCAATATCCCAGTCGGCTGAAATTAACACGTTGGAGGTGTCAGATCCTGAGAGGTGTGGAGCGTTTGTGAATCACTGCTTATACATCAGGCAAAGTTTAAAATGGTATTATGACTCTGCAGTGCAGGAAACCATGCAAGCTTGCAAAAATTTGCCTTTTTGTTCATTAATTGATGTCTTGAAGTTACTAAGGAATCAGTTGTGGCTCTTGAGTTTGAACAAACAATGTTTAAACAAAGTTAATGGAGATTCGTTAAAGAGATTCTGGTTTCCATGTAAACACTTTAAAGCAAAACCAAACTAATCAGCAGCTGTCTCTAGGGGCAACCTAATCATAAAGGAAAGAATGATCTTCAAAGCTGCATCAGGAAGACACTGAAATAATGGTCACGCCAGGAGATGAAGTTTCCTTGTTTTTGTTCAGGGAAATAAAAGCTAACCAAAATGTGCTTTCTCTATTAACAAACAGAACTATAATTACTCAATTACTCATTTACAAATCCCATTACGGTTTAGACCTAATTTTCCCCAAAGCAATATGAACATGTTCATCAAGAGAACTTCCTGCAGCAGAAATGTGATGATTTTTGTGAATGAAGCATCTGTTGTTTCGGCTGTTTTAGGTGGAGATTTTTAACATCTGTTCAGGGACTACACGTGAAAAATAGCAGGGAAGCTAATTCTGGCTCAGCGTAGTGATGCTTTTAATGTGTCCCAGAGAAATAAACTAAATGACAAAGGTAATACATGTAAATTCTGCTAATTTCACGTTTTTCTGGACACTTCCAGATCCCAAGTTTGTTTCCTCAGCCTGTTTACTTATCTTTTCAGGGTGTTATATCTCACCTGACAATTAGTTGTTAGTAGTCTGCTAGAAGTTAGAAAGTATGCTAAACTGGTCAAACACTTCATAGATGAATTGGTGTCTGTAAATTGCCCACAGGTGTGTATGGAACAGACTTGCAACCTGTTCTTGGTGTTCTCACCTTTTCCTAACAGTAGCTGGGATAGGCTCCAGCAGCATTGTGATCCCAAAAGGGATTCAGTGGGTTCTGGAGATGGAACCTTGTTTTGTCCAGTGATTTAATATGTCTATGGTCCATGGCAGATGAGGAAGGGTGATGTTGGAGATGAAGTGCTCCCAAAAGATTCGTTACACAATCTTTTTCGTATTAGTAGAATATTGTGTTGTATATAGTATTGTAAATTGGGTCATATTGTTCCTATTTCTTCTCCCAGACATACCTGGACTTGAGTTCCAATCTTGTGCCAGCCACTGATATATAATTGTTTCCACTGGTTTGACAAAATAAATCCTTAAATCCTTGAAGAAAAAGGAGAAAATGGCTGGTGCAGTTTTCTCCACCATCCTCATTTCTGGTTTCTTACTGCATTTCTCTATAAAGATAATTTATCCTTACATTAGAACAGGAGTTTGGAGGGGTTGCTTGCATTTTTAAGTTGATAAATGTTTTAATCACAGTATGATGCGAGTAGACTGTAAGCTTTCATATGTTCAGGTTAACTAGAGTTCACTTATTTTGGTGGACATGAAAAGTGCTACTAAGCTAGAGTCGCGTCACATTAAGCTGTTTAATCAATTAAAAAAAAATAATAATAAACTTTAATTGCTTTATTTTCCCCATAATTTCTCTATAAGTACATTTGTTTAGGTGCAGAAAATTACTCTGCTTTTCTGCAGTGTCATATTTTTTATGTATTTGTGCATAAATGTACTTTATACGTTTTAATCAAAATGGAAACCTGTTTTAATCCAGATTTAATGTATTTATTTCTCTTATGAGGTGGACACCTAAACACCCGACGTATGTCTTTGCTTCCGTCCAATTTTAGAGCCCCCTCTGACCCACAAAGGTTTCTAAACCAGCAGACAAAATGAAGAACCGAGCTGGCACGTGAAGATGAAACCATTGTAAGGATATAGGACAGAATTAGGTGCTTCAAAAATAGTGTTGAGCAAAATTGTCTGTAATTATTTTTATACAGAAACAGGCTAGTTTTAGCACTTTGGTTCATTGGGGTTATTTTTGGAAAGAGCAGTCATACTACCTACCTGGGTCTCATTACGTCCTCGTCCCCTGCAGAGACTGCTCTGATGGCGCTCATAATAAGATGACTAATTAGCCGTGGTTCTTGGGGAATCCATTTGCCCGTTACAGTTTTTCCTCTGTGCGTATCTGTGATTGTGCGTTTAATGTCAGACCAGGTTACTCATAACTGTTTGGCTTTGAGCTGAAGACGCACAAACTTACACTTTTAGATGTCGGGCATTAAAGGGCAAATGCTAATAAACTGATTAGATCTTCCTAATAGTCCTGTCATAGGAAATTATTGGAATTTCTACGTCAAATATCTGCAATTTGCGCTGAAATGAGGCTATTTCCAGAACCACAACAGTTTTGATCTTGTTAAATAATTGGAGTCCCGTCGTGCTGAATAAAAAAAGATTAATTATATAGAACAAGCTGCTCAGAGTTAATTACTGCATTAGGAATCAGCTTCTCACAATGTCTGTTTTGTAATAAATCTGACTCAATAGAAACAGATGGATCTTTAGTTTGCGATGCCACCATATGTTGCTTCTTTTCAACCCTTTTCTCTGGCTTTGAATGTGATGATGCTCGTGGCAGGACTAAACGCTCATCAGGTCGTCTTGGCTCCTGAGATTCATGTGAACAGCATGTGCGAGAGCACGAAAGTGAAATCCCAGAATAGCCTGGAAACACTTTGAGTTTCCGATGGAGCTGAGAAACCACCAAAAGAGGCAAAATTGGGCGTTTGGCACATGCGAGTCTGACAGTCTGTCTGAAGGAGGCTTTTATAACCTCCTTTACCTCAAGACAAGATGAGTGGAAATGAACCCTTCAGGCAGAAAGCGCTCTAGATCTCTGGAAGCTTCAGATGAGTCGATTCAAAGGCATTGGAAGCATTTCTTTAAGGGGAAATGATCAAAACACTGGCGTAACTTTAGCTGTATTTGGGATAAGATTTACCAAAAAGTAACATTTACCTGTAGATTTAAAGTTTATATCAGAAGAATTACACAGAAAAGTTTCCTATGCAATCTGTTGGACACTTATAAGGCCATTAATTTAATGCAGTTATGTCAATTTAGCTGTTTAGAGTAGATTGGATTATACATATTCTAAGTGACTTTTACTGTTTTATTGTTTTTCTGGCATTCTCTCGCAATTTGAGGTTGATGCTTTACAAATAAACTTAGCCAAATTGAATAACTGTATAGAGTGTCCTTAAAAAAAAGTTCAAGTTTCAAAAGAAGATTTTCCATATAAATAGGTTTAAAATATACCAGGACAACAAAAATACATTAAAAATGGTTTCGTTTTGTAATTCAAATTGAGTGACAAATCTAAAAAAAAAAAACTATGTTTTTCTTATCAGTAAAGAGAAATAAAAACCGTTTTGGAGTCAGGCTTGACGTAAAGATGGTTTTATATATGATAAAAATTGTACTTTTGTTTTTTGGCATTTTCTTAAAATGGGGGACATTTATAAAGAAAATTAGTCTTAAAATCACATTTCTGATTTTTACTTTTCTCAAATTATTGTGAATCAGGAAGAGACACAAATACTGCTTGAAAAATAGCTTTTTTGTGATGTCACAAATACAAGCTCCCTGCTCTCCTCCATTAAGATGCATTTATTTGTAGACTAATAGATCTATGAACGTCTTTGTTTTCCTCATCGGATGAGGATACAGACGGTGGCATGAGTAAACATATTTATGTACATATTTATTTACTGTTTCTTTGTACTGCTTATATTTTGTATATTTTTTTCAATAAAACATTGTACTGTATTGTATTGTATTGCATTTTATCCTGTCTGGCTCAAAACTGTACGGCTGGATTGTTCTAATTTTGCTCACCAGTTTTGTACCCATGTTAGGTTGGAGGTGTGAGAGACTGTAAGCTAGTGGAAGAACAAAAATGTGGGTTTTTGTGTTTTTAACATGTTTTTGTGTATTTTTCATCATGATGAAGGATGTGAATTAACAAAATTAAGCTCAAAACTACATTTCTAAGTTTTTTTTTTAAGTAATGTAAGGTTGGGGTGGTGAGGGGCTGTAAGCTAGTGGAAGAGTATGTAAGCAGAACTCTCAGCATCTTGGACAAGAAGAGGGGCGGGGTTGCTCTGCACCAACAGCCTCAGAAGTGAATTTCCAATGAACTCCTGTTGCTCTGCAGAAACTTTGTCCTTAAAAAAACGACACAAAGTGTTTGATTTTCCCTAAAAACTGCACATTTCTAATTTAAAAAAAGCTGATTTTACAATAGATCAAAGGAGGAACCGAGTCGGAATTTAAAAAAGGAAAATCTGATTACTATGTGGTGATCCAGCAACTGTTAGCCATGGAAACTGTACAAGTGGGCCCTTTACTCTGTCTTAATGAAACCTTTCACTTGGAATAATGAACCCCCATCACTCTGCTCTTCCGTCTTCTCCTCCCTCACAGTGAAAGTCCAGCAGCTGAAGGAGGAGAAAACCACACTCCTCTGGCTCACACGATGGTCTCCTCCTCAGATCCAATGTTTTACTTTTTGCTAATAGGATTCACAAACACCAAATGGGTTGATTCATGCTTCAGTTGACCACTCTGGGATGCTTTCAGCAGGTGGTGTTCCAGCACTTTGAAGAATAGCAGCTTATTTATGGTTTTTAATGAGGTTTTGTTGCCACTTTTACATTTTTCAATCCGATTATTTAGATTTTAATTCATTAAGTCAAACAAATCCCATAAGACTATTTTAAAAATGCAGTTTCACCTTTAATTTTCCTATCATATCCGATACGTTCACTCAACAGTTGATGCGGCTGCTTCAGTTCTCTGACATCAGTAAAAGTGTCCAGCCATCCCCATCGCTATTAAACCGCCTCTCTGTTCTTTTCAGATGATGTTTTCGTCTTTGACGTCCCGCCAAGTGCTTCCAGTGATGCGTTTCTTCTTGTGAAGTCTCCTTTTCTGATAGATTTCAGAAATTATATGTCAACTACTTGGGAAGTGGTGGAGATGTGAAAAAAAGCTTCGAAATGTCTTTAAGAAAAATTGCGTTCCTGGAACAACATTACATTTGAAATTTTCCTTAACCACATTTTGTGTTGCTCCATAAATTCCAGCATTTTAGAGACTTAAAGTCACAGTTACAAGTCTGACTAAAGTGGATTCTGGCTTTACAATTCTTGTTCTGACAGAGGATGAAGTGCCATTTGAAAGCTAATTTAATCTCTCAAGTAAAAAGGCACATTTATTGGTGCTTTTTTGTAAAAATACATGTTGACTACAACTGTAGAATTATTTTTTTTTCTTTTTTGGAAAAAGAATTCACAGATTATATCAAAATAGATGCATATAAAGAAGAGATCACTTCTTTATAGGGTTGTTAATGCAAGCGATTAATCACAAAGAATTAACACGTTAATATTTATTAGCGCAAATTAATTGCAGAAGACGTCCTTCGCTTTAACTCAGCGGTTAAGGTTTCTACGGCGTGCGTTAAAACACTTTGTCAGGTATTTTCCTTTTTATTCTACAGTTATTTACATAATAAATACATATTACATCGGTTTTTAGTACTTAATCTTGCTATTTTTTTAGTTTGAATTGCTTTTTCACAAAAAGTAGACGAGTTGTTCCGTGGTCCGCCGCCATATTGTCATCTAAAATTTACCCAGTATAAAATTGTGATTAATCGTGATTAATCACAACACAAAAGTGCGATTAATTAGTTATTTTTTAATCGGTCGACAGCACTTATTAAATATAAACGTTCTAAATGTACAGTTTTGTTTGTGTTTTCATATTGTGATTATTCGCAGATAATAAGTGGTCGGCAAATACTGTTACTAAAACAAAAATAAGATTAATCACGATTAATCGCGATTAATTATTTTCCAAGTAGTTAATTTTTTGTACTCGATTCCCAGGGTTACTTCTTTATTCTACGGAATCTTTGAAGCACAAGGGGGAGAATTGTCAAGAGTCTGACAATACGATAAATATTGCGATACTGATACCGCTAACAAAACAATATGTATCACGATATATATCCCAAGACTGTACCTGAGCAATTTCTATCTTTTCTTTTTTTTTTTTTTTTACGATTATGACTCTTCATAAATGTGAATCCATTGTAATAAAATCATATAATTTATTGTTTACAACTGTATTTCCTGTACAAGTTGCTTTTACATAAGCAAATTCATGCTGCTTTTCTCTTGGTAAATTTGTTCTTAAACACTGTCTGATTTCCAAAATAAAATATTTTTTCAGTATAATAAAAAAAGGTGGAAAACTAAAGTAAAACACTTAAAATGCTCATAAATAAGGAATTAATTATTGCTATGTTAGCATTTTAAATCGATACAAGTAACGGTAAATAAAGTATTGCGACATATCACCATATCATATACACCCTTAGTAGCACTTATTCCTTTTCATTCCAAGTGAATGAGCATTAGAGCTGAGAGTTTGTGTGAATAAAGACTTTTCCTAAAATAACATCAAATTGGGAATCTCTGCTGTCATCGTGCAAGAAAAGAAAGTGGAGGAGTAATCAGTTTTTAGGAGTGTGTTGGCGTTTGTATTCCTGTCAGAGTGAGGAGGCCGCAGTCTGGCGCCTGCCTCCTTTGTCCTGCAGTTTAACTTCAAGGACATCACTAAAGGAGCCTGGAGGGAGGCGGCGTGATGCATTACTACAATGAATATCGCACCTTTCCCACGTGGAGAGGGAAGGAGCTCGTACTTTATGGCAAATGAGGAAATACTACAGGGTTTTATTGAATGAACCAACATTTAAATGTATGTTGTCACTTCATATGTCTTATCAGCAGACGGTTCATTTATGTACCATTTGCTTTAGACTGAACAGTATATATTCTTGGAGTTGGAGCCCTAAACTGCAACTTTTATTACAAAGATTTTGCACTTTTTCACATGTTTTTGAAAATAAATCCACAAATAAAGCCACTTTTTTTAGTAAACCTGCTTTGTTCAAAGTAATTTCACACATGTGCACACAATAGATAATAATACAAAGGTAACATTTGGTTCAAATTTGAATTCCCAAATCAAGTTATTTAAGGGGAAAATAAACACCTAGTTCACACTTGTGACTTTTTGAGCCAGAAAATTCTGCAAATCCCCATCTTACCCTTTGGCTCTTGCTTGGGGAGGGGAAAAATATTAAATTTTAACATTTATTAACTATATTTTTAATTGTTTAAAGTAGTAGGGAAAGTCTACAAAGCACATAAGAAATGCTGTAAAGAGTTATTTTGCCAGTCAGTGTTAATTTGTATAATTTCTAATGTATAAATAGAGATTTTACTCCTAAAAATCATTTTCAAAACTTCTTATCATTATTATTTTAGCTATTTTTGAACCTATTTGTCAAGTAAGCACATTTTATCCTGAATATAAAAGTTTATTTTCAAAAGAACACTATATAATTTACTTAAAAAAATAAGAAATTGTCTTTATTTAGCTTTTTACGCACACTATTCCGTTATCTCAGCATGTATGGAAAAGCAGAATGGTTTCTGAAATCATGGAAGTCCTCAGTTCTCTTCTCAGGTCATAAAAATAGGATAGGAGGTGGTGATAAGAGATGGGTCTGCATACAGATAGGAACCTCATTTATCTTCATAAATGTGTTTTTTGGTCAACTCTTTAAAGCTCCATTTGTTT
Source organism: Oryzias melastigma (assembly GCF_002922805.2). NCBI lineage: Eukaryota > Metazoa > Chordata > Actinopteri > Beloniformes > Adrianichthyidae > Oryzias > Oryzias melastigma. The sequence goes on from NC_050533.1 coordinate 10,986,643, forward strand.
TTTTTTTTTTTTTTAGAAACGAGTTAACTATAAGTGCTGTATCAAGTCTGACTCGCGGATGTTTATTTTTAGCGCGTCTTGGAGCTAAACTTTGGCAGATCTGACTGCGTGGTAACTCTCCTCCTTCCCGGTGATGCCTCTCTTAAAGCTCTCCGCCCCTCAGACTGCTGGCACTGTCATTGCGCGCGGCGCGCGGCGTGGACTTGGAGACGTCTTGGAGATTTACGCACGACGCCGCTACGAACGCGAGCACTTCAGAGGGAAGGGACGCCTTTTAAAGCCCGACAAAACACCAGAAAACTTCACTCCGACAAGCCTTCTGCCAAACGTTCACGTTTTTATCGCGGATAACGCAGACTTTTCTTTCTTTTTCCTTTATCCCGGGGTGACTTTAAGAGAAGAGCGGTGGAACGATGGAAACAGTCCAAACAGGAGCCAGACTCTGAAGGGCAGCTGTGATTTTTTTTTCTTTTTTTTTCCAAATAGAGATCATTAAAAGAGAGGATGATCCCGCCGGCAAACGCGATTCAGGACGACAGTGGGGGCAACGAGGAGGACCAGGATGAGACGCCAAAATCCCCAACGACGAGCAACAGCCAAAAGGAAACCAAGGTAGGACACGATCTGCTGTTTCCTCACTTGAAAAAGTAGAAATTCAGCTCTCCTTTAAGTGGTTAGTTTTCAACTAAACATTTAAAAGTTGTTTCAATTCGAATAAGCTGTTTTAAGGAAGCAAAAGTCATAGTTTTAATAGATTTTTTTAAGAAAATAAACAAAAAAGATGTTAAAACTAAAATTTGTGTGATCATTTGATGAATTTACTAAACAAAAAACTGCTTTAAAGGGATTAGAATTTCTCAAAATTGCTTTAAAAAGTGATTTATTACACTAAAAGTTAAAGGTTACATGATAAATTGGCTAAATAATTTAACAGTAAAAGTTTAATTATGCTTTAGCTGTTCCAAATATTGTGACAAGAACAGTTTTCTACATTAAATTGATTTAATTTGCCATGCTGCTGTCAAAAGTTCAGTTTGCATCAGTTATATTTAGAGCATCCTCAAAAGCCCTTGAACCCTAAAATTCTAGCACCTTTTTGTAGCCTAAATTCATAAATATAGTGTATTCTTGTCCCCTCTTGATGCAGACTATAGCAATATAGATCTCCCGCAGCCTGAGGCAGTTCAGCATGTGGGTCACATGTTGCTCAGACTCTAATTAGCAGCACATTATTGGACGAGTCATCAGGGTAAGGGATGGCAGCAGAAGCTCTCTTGTCACCTCCACTCCCACACAAAAGGCTTCTGTTCTCCTTCCAGTGGAATGACAGTTTTGTGCTGCTCAGTCCTCTGTAAAGACAGCAACTCGTTCAATGTGTCATGAGATTTTACAAAGCTGTCGTAGTAAAAGCTCTTTGTATTTTCATTCCTCCTTTTAAGAATACTGTGAGGCCCGAACATCAAAAACGCAAGGTGAGCCCCCCCCCCCTCACGCTGAAGTGAACGGCACCATATATCTGTCCATCATCCAGAGCAGAGCTGCATGTGCTTTTACATAAACGGTATTTCTCTTAAGTCAAACGTTTATGAATATTTGATGTACTCGGCTGAACCGAGCTCCATCATCACCATCATATATTCAGAGGGAAATTCTTCTTTCGAGCTGCATGAATAATTAAGAAACAAACATTTATGGAAATGATTGGATAATTTCATTAATAGCTGTGGCAGATTTGATCACTGGATCTGCATTAACCCTTCATGATTACCATAAACTCATAGATTTAACTAACAAATGAAGCATGATTCTGGAAACATCGTCGATGTGAGCTTTTATTAGAGAAATAGGAAATGTTGTGGATTCAAAATGTGCTTCAAATGCTGAAAGTGAAAGAGTTTGCTGTTGAAAGATGCACAGAATGCTCCAAAAACATTGAAAGTTAGAGTCATTTTTGGCTTTACAGTCAAGTTGTTGTTAGAGTTTGTTTGGGGCTGAACTCCTGAACTCACCTGTGAGAAGAAACTGTTCATTTCCTTGGATCCTAAAGTGAGATGGTGCTTTGAACAGGCAATAAACATGCAATAAAACTCTGCTTTTTACACCCGTCTTGGGACAACTCTTACACTATGATAGTACAGACAAAACAACCATTTTCTGACCGTAATTATCACTGTTTTAGAAGTCAGTGAACGCATCGGGACTGAAGTTACCACCCTCCTCATTTTGATTGGTCCTTTGTCTTAGCCCCGCCCCAATGCGCAACAACGGGGCCAAAAGTTATGAAACTAAAATTTTCAGATTCGAAAACAAAAAAAGAGTTTAAAGTGAAAAAAATATTTGAAACTGAAAAAAAAAGTTTTAAAATTGAAATTTTGAGTTTTGAAACCTAAGAAACTGAACATTTGATGCTGAAAATAATTAAGTTTATTTTAGAATAGCAAAATGTTTGGGACATTTTACTTTTTTTGTTTGGCCGAACACCAATATTTGTTTCAAAATGTTTTATTTGTGTTTCACATAAAAGCTCCATAATATGCCAACTTCAGCATTGCTCAACTTTTAAAATATGGCGGAGAAATAAATAAATTCAAAAATGGATATAACCGTGACAACACATTTTTTTTTCATTTTAGAAACACCCAACGTCGTGTTTTCTTGAAATTACAGTCTGTTATTTGTATTAGCTTTTCTAAAGTTTTACTAGGTGTATGGCATGAAATATGTTTTTTTTTTCATGTCTCAACGCCCACACTGATCACTTTAAAGCCAGCTTTTACTTATTCTCCCTTCAGGTGAAAATGCAGCATTAGGCTGCAGGAACTTGCATTTGCATTAATGTTGGCTCTTTTGTTCCATGATTACTCGTGTGTGCGTGTCTCCATGTGTGTGGGTGATAGCCACAGAGAAAGGGTTGGGGATTGATTGTTTCCACAGCGAGCAGTGGAATTGATTCACCATGACACAGCTGCAGCGACTCCAAACAATTTGTGCAAAAATGACAAGCGCGAACATCATGCGTGCACATTGTTGATTCATCTAAAAATAGTCTCGTTTGAGCCTGTAATTTAGTGTCAAGTGTGCCTATGTACAGGTGCTTTGTTGTAAACACAGAGGAGGGCAAACTTGAGCCGTGTGACACGACTTAGTGGATAATCACAACTCATTCTCTGCTTGTCAAACACATAATCTACTCTAGCTATAAAACGGCATTGTGGTATTGCTTCCTAAATACAGGGTTTCTTCTCCACGTTAATTGTAAATAGGGAACATTGCGTGCAGCGTAGAGGAAAGGCATGATGGGATGAATTGGGGGATAAGTTAGTTTGAATGGCTGCTGTTTATGACACGTTTAGGCCGCACAACTGCTTTTACATGTGGATACAGTCTGTCTGCAGGTGAAAAATGCTGATGCAAAATAGATTTGAAAGTGTAAAACTTCACATTTTAACCCTAGAGCACTCTCGCTGGGTGATCGAGCAAAAGTATTCACATGATGTTCAATAAGTTGCATTTTTCTGAGTGTCACAAGTCCCAGGAATGGATGGACCAAAGATCAAGTCTTCAGTATCATTATTTATTTTTGTAGGATTTTTTTCCTTCTCGAATTTCTCATTTTTCAGCCATTTTGTTATCATCTAGGCTTTCTTCTCCATTTTTGATTCTGATTCTGACTCTGACTGACCTGTGTAGAGCAGACTGTGCTTGGTGGAAGTCCTGATTTGGTATTTTGTGTAAAGGTTTACTTTGTGTGGTTTTGTATTTGTTTGGTCATTTGTTTACATTGTACAGTGAAGCTGTAGGGGTGAACTGCCATTTTCTTTCATACATATTTTCTCCTGTTTTTGTTAGCTTAGAAAAGGTTAGCATTTGTCATTGTTTTTTCATTTTATTTATAGGTAAGATTTGTGTTCTTTTTTTAAATAGGTGGGGGTTATGTTTGTTATTTTGGCCTTTAGTTCACCCTGAAGCCTTTTTGCTTCACCTCTTTTGGTTTTTGCTTTTTGACAATCATCATTTCTTGTAAATAAATTAAGTCGTGTTGGCAGAGCCAGTCTTCTTGTGTTTTTGTAGTTAAATCTTTGAGTGGAGTTTACTTATGTTAGGCCCCAGACCCCTGGACAAAGAGGGGCATAACAGTCAGTATGGACCAAACTCTCTGGGGAATGTTTCTAGTACCTTGTTGAATCTATGACACCAAGGATTAAGGTCATTCTGAAAGGGGGTCCAACCTGGTACTAAGGTGTGCCTAATAAAGTTGACGATGAGTGTATTTGATTTATTTTAATCATTTGAACTTTTGTTTGTCAGTTAAATCATCTTAAAATATGATTTACTGTTCAGTTAATATAGATTAGCCCTAAAAAATGATGAGCTACACCTCTACATATCGGGCTTTATCATTTGCCTTGGCTCCATTTTCCTTTCGCCTCTCTCTGCTTTCAGCTGCAAAGACTCAAACGCTCGCTGTCCTTCAAAACCAAGAGCATCCGCAGCAAAAGCGCCGACAATTTCTTCCGAAACAGCAGTGAGAACAAGACGGAGCTCCTCTCCGACGTGAGCAGCAGCACGGGCCATCTCTGCAACATCGGGATGGCCCCTCCGCACACCACCAACCTCCCCATTCCCCCGGTGCCCCCAGCAATCCCCTGCGCTCCTCCACCGACGTCACGCTCCCAGTCACGCAACCCGCTGCAAGTCGACTCGGCGGGACACTGCTTCATGGAGCACATCTTCAAAAAGCCCACCTTCTGTGATGTGTGCAACCACATGATCGTAGGTGAGTCTCCCACACAGCCGTCTGCAGAGGGGATCACTTAATCACAAAAGTTACTTTATGAAGCATAAAACATTCATCTAATAGTAGAATACTTTTAGTTTGTAAATACAAATAACTGGAGCCTGCATCCGACCCGAGCATCCCCAACTTTTCGATTCCCCCTCCGTAAACACTTCCTGTCAGCTGTCAGCCGACTGTGCCAGCTCCTCAGCCTCTCACCAGATGTTCTGGCTTCTCTGGCTGCAAACCTTCCAGCTACCTCTCACTTCTGAGGGACACAAACTCTTTGTATCAGTGGCTCATGATAGCGTGATCATAACAAGGGTTGATGGACCATCTGCTCTGAGAACAAGTTAAGCAGGTAAAAAATAACAGATCAGAGAAAAAAATACGTAAATTTACAACTTAATGAGTTCTTTTTGTGACAAATCATTCATAAAACACACTAACAAACACAGCTCTGAAAAAAAGGCTAAAGATAGATCTAAAACCTTAAAGACCCACGCAAAGAATAAAGAAATAACAGTGATTTAGTGAAGAGATGACTCATTTTGTTTGCCAAATGTAATTTTCTGAGCTAGATAAAGTTTTGATTTACAGGGTTTGCTGATATAAACCGAGCCAGATAATCCAGCGTTTGGGAGCTCAAACTATGTCTGTTACATCTGATAAAGTTTTGAAGAGAGCGCTGACGTGATATGATGTCAGCAGCGTTTGGTTCTTTTGTGTTCTTCATTAGTCCTGCTGTAGGGAGAACATGTGGTAAAAAAGAGGCGGGATTACATCACATGGTGCTGTCAGAATCCTGATATAGAAAAAAGAGAGTGCAATAATGACAGGGGCATTCATTATCAGTGTTTTAGTCAAACACTAAAATCTTAAATGTGTAGTGAGATATGTTCTTTTTTATTTCAAATTAAAATTGTTAACTTCCTGTTTTATTTTGCCATTGTTTTCCACTGTTTCTAGTGTTGGTGGAGTTTTTTTTCTAAATT